>NC_141157.1:76006137-76331137 GCF_053477565.2 Lygodium microphyllum | reverse complement strand
TTCATCATAAAGTAATTAGAGCCTTTTTATAATTTGGAATGATATGTTATAGTACAAAACTATAAGTGAGTGTACAAAACATGATAATCTTAATAGCTTTTAATGGGGAACACATGATATAAAAGGCTATTGGCTTGCCTTCAAGTGGGATCTTAATGTGTCACTAGGAGCATTAGAAGCTTGGAAAATACTTAAAGGAAGGGTGAATATTAAGAGCCTTGAACTTAAAAGAAAAAGCCATGTTTAAGAAATGCATAGAAGAATTGTCTTGACTATAAAGAATTGGAATTGGTTATTGAAGCACCAACAATAACACAAACTAACCATAAATAAGATATGAAATTGATTTTGAACGTCAAAATCTTGGCTACTACTAATTCCTTTTACAATTTACTCACTCTTATTATGGAATGCTAAACTAGTTGAATATGCTAGGTATTTCATTAGCATTATATAATACTAATATGGAAGATTGTTAAGAAACACCTTATTTGACAAATGCATGATTGAGCCATTGAATCAATGAGGGAGAGTGAGGGATTGGTGTGTGAAGCACTTTGCCTCTTCTTCTTCTTCTTCTTCTTCTTCTTCTTCTTCTTCCTCCTCCTCCTCCTCCTCCTCCTCCTCCTCCTCCTCCTCCTCCTCCTCCTCCTCCTCCTCCTCCTCCTCCTCCTCCTCCTCCTCCTCCTCCTCCTCCTCCTCCTCCTCCTCCTCCTCCTCCTCCTTCTTTGTAGAGTGAGCTTGAAGCAAATGGAGATATGGAGATGGAGCGAGCTTTTACTTTTGTACCCTTTGCTTTTCTTACTTTTTGGGAGTGGATTTGTGGTCTATGTATAGTTAAAAGAGTAGGAAAAAAGAGGGAGAAAAGAGATGAAGAATTGGAATGACAGCTCGTGAGGGGAGGCGAAGGGGTTGAAAGGATGAATTGGCTATAACAATGAAGACATCCTCTACTCCATCCTTGATGAATGAACATGTATGGGAGCCATCACACTGGTTGAATGATCATCAAGACAACTCTACCTACATCATCCATCTTGGACCTCCACATTAGGGATTTAATCACTCTTCTTGGCCAAGTGTCACCTTTCTCCACCTCTTGATTGTGGCCATACCACTTGGCCCACTCCATGAACTCGACTTGAAATGGCCAAGTCACTGGGCCTCCACCAATGGTTCCTTGGCCTCAGATGGCTACTCAACCCTGAAAGCTTAGCCACAACATCTCTGCCTCAGTCACCCCTTGCAAACACTTGGATATGATAGCTCAAGCTCAGCCTTAACATCTCAGCCAATTTGGCACTTAGCCCACCCGCTTGGTTGGTTGTGTAGTCTCAGCCCTTGAATATCATACTTGGACGTGGTCTAAGTATGCCCTACCTACCTTGGACACTCACCATCATGTTTGGCCCACCTCCACTATCACTTCAGCCGATTGGGCCAAATAGCCAACCCTCTAAACCCATGCCTTAGCCACTTATTAGTGGGTCACCATTTGGCCACCCTTCCTTAGACAACCAAAACACATGATTGGAAGGCTATACCAACTTGGGCCTTAAAGTGACCATACTTGGTGACCCCATTTTGCACTCAGTGTATGAGCCTTGAATGCATAACCTTTGGCCATAGCTACTTGAACCGAGATGTATTTAGGCTGTGATCATTATGTCTAGGCACTTTGCTTTTGGCCCTTGACACTGGATCGTGAGGCCTGTGCCACTTGCCTTAGCTACTCAACTTTTGGGCTTGGCCCTTGGCCCTTTTGCCAACTCAAATAGCCATGTGAGACTTGAGACGTGATTTACAACTTAGCCACCCCACTTTTATCTCAGTTGTGAAGGTCCATGTCTACAAGCTTGGCCAGCTCTATGCTTGCTTGGTCCATAAGGATGTAGCTTTTGGCAACATGAATTTGGCCACTTGAACTTGGCCTCAGGCTAAAAAGAACTCGTAAAACCCACACCAACTCGGATACCTATGTCATCCATATTGTGCCATAAGTAGAAGGTCTTGGCCATACATACTTTGACTCAACCAATAGGGCCATAAATTTTGGTCTTAGGGCTTCAATAATTTGGTTGATGTCTCAATGCGAGTTGGCCAAGTGTTCTAGATATTCATCCTTGTGATCTAATCGTGTTGGCACTATCCATATCATGTGTAGACACAACCCAAGGACAATCAAGCCCTCAGATCACTAAGACATAAGGCACACCCATCCCTTGACCATATAGATCTCTATCCCACTTGATGCGTCAAGCCCAAGCAATCACTCTATTGGCCACCTGCAAGAGACCTCATCATGGGTAACCATCACCAACACATTTCACGAGCCTCAACTTTTGTGAGCCACACTAATTTTTGGAGACATGAACCACAAACTAATCTAGGGGTATTGAGTGATTGTATTTTCAAAAAATGAAGAGATCTCACATACCATTGGTTAGGAATCATTAAAGCATTATCCAATGAACACTTGAAGTGTTTTTTCTCCTTGCCTCAATTTCAATACAGAGCCCCTAACCACCAAGTAAGCAAGGTATATCACAACAAGACTTGCTTTAGACCCACTAAGGTAGACCATTATGAAGTGATTTGAGGGCATTCTCTTTATGCATTGCCTCCCTCTCAATCACCAATAGCCAAGTACTTGGGTCCACAAGCATTAGCACTCAAAAAAAGACTACCATACTTGTAAGGTAATGCCCTCAAAGCATTGCATTAAAGAAAAACTTGAGAGCTTCAAAGCCTTGAAAAGTCCTTGACACATGGTGATCACACCCTGGTGTATGTTGAGGAAACCTAGTGGGGGGAGGCACATGCTTCAATTAGCATCTAGGAAGGATTCCAAGATAGAAAAAATTGAGTCATCAAAGGGTGAATCAACTTGGAGGCATGATTTAGAGACCTTTTACTCATCAGATATACAATAACACTCAACTTGGGGCTAGGCAAGCATAGTAAGAGGGTGGTAGGAAAGACCTAATTACAAAGCCAATGCTTGAAGTCCTAAATGGGTTCCAAGAACTTGACCTTCCATAAAGCCTTGCCGCATCATTACCTTTCGCAATTGGGAAATTCTATAGCATCCCCTGTACATCACTCATAACTTTGAGAGGATCTACTAGGTGTATCACTAGACAACATCCATGGGTGCTATCTTGAAACACCACTATGATTGTTGATGGGACTCTTGGGGCTTAGGCACTAGCATGATCATATAGGGTAGCTTGTTGACCTTGGACAGAGTGAAGGAATTGTGACTCAACTAGGAACCACCAACAACTCAATCAAGCTAAGAGTCCACTTGAGCTGATCACATCACTCTATTCATCATGGATTGCACCACGAAACTCATAGTTACATCCTTTCCGATTGACTAAAATTCTTTGCAGTTGAATGTTAGGTTTACATACCTAGGTATCCATAGGTTTCCAATTCTGAGTTGGCAAGGTTCACTGTGAGAAAACTTGCCTCTCCTAAAAGAGATTGCTAGATGTTCGTCACATATTGTGTGAGTGAACTCAAATGACAACTTGAGAATCATGCATGTACTTGCTTGGAACCATTCTAAGAGAATAACTTGAGTTGAGGTGTTAAGTAGCAAAAATTGTCAAGGTCCCACATGAGGCCTCATTATAGACTTGACTGCATTTAAGGAAACACCAACCTTGAGAAGACCATGAAGTTTCCTAATTAGCCCACAAAAATCATTCATGAGTGATCGAAGCCTCAAAAGGGCATAAATAGATTGTGAATTTTGATGCACTTATTGTGGCTTAATACTTGTTTGCATATACCACATTTGGATTGAAAAGTATGCAACTTACTTGAGCACCATCACCACAAAAGTACTTGCATTGCATTAGATCACACTAATTATGGGAAAATAGAATGCCTAATTATGCACAATGCACTTGCACTCACTTGTAATTGATTAGTTGCTTCTAAAAGGAATATGAAACACATTGGTGAATAAATTTACATCTGATTGAAGCATTCACAATTGTTAGAAAATAATAAGATAAAACCCACAAAAGTGAATACCTAGCTCTTAGGTTAGTATGTCTATATTGATTTTGTGGCCTAAGGGGAGTTCTTGTGATTTATCCTTACGATTTGGCGTGCCTTCAAGGATTGACATGAATTTTCCATGAGCGCTTGCCTCCTATACTACTTATAGGCAAGAGCTTATTATGAATGTTGGAAAGATGGAAGTTACATTAACAATAATTTCTCTTTGTATTTATAAATTACATAAACATTGAAAAGATGAAGGTTCCATTAATATTTTTTTTTGGTTATTTATAAATAAGGAAAACATTGGAAAGATAAAAATTATATCAAGAGATTATTTATATATTTATATATTATATAAATATTAAAAAAATTTAGAATTTAGATTATTAATAATATTTTTCATTTATAATTATGTTAGCATTAGGGTAAGTGAATTTGCATTAATAATAATTATTTTAGTTTTTACAAATTATGTGAACGTAAGGGATGGTGAAATTTGTACAAAAAATATTTCTATTTGTGCTTATGAAATTATTAAATATAAAAAATATTTTCTTAGTACTTATAAACATTTAAAAATAGCTTTATATTGGTATTTAACATAATTATGATAATTAAAATTGTCGATTAGGAGTACTTCTTAAGGGAGATAAATCCAACTATAAATTCCAAAAAATTGATAAATTTTCACAAATTAGAATAATCAATAGATTCTTAGTGAGATAAATGACCAATCCTTGACAAGAATAATGAATGAAATATTGCAAACAAAGACCAATGACAACTAAGAAATGACCTAAGAGAGGAAGGTTAATCAAAGTTTAAAGAGGGAAAATCTAGAAAAATCAAATCCAAAGGGAAATTAGGAAAAAACCAAGAGTTAGAAGAGAAATAAGATGGAAATGATTGCTTCTAAGTTAAGATCTTGCTTGATTGCCTCTTTATTTGTTAGGAATATTGCTTGAAAGAATTTTCTTGTACTTGTAGCAACACATACAAGTTTGACTTGATGCACTTAGAAAATTGATTGAAGAATAAAAAATCCTAACATTCTAAGTCTACATCAAGATAAAAAGGAAAGTGCACTAGACCTCCCCTAAGGCTAGTTGCGGGTCCTTGTCATCTTAGAGAGTTTTTGGACCAACCCCTAAGGCTAGTTGCACACTAGACCTCCCCTAAGGCTAGTTGCGAGTCCCTTTCCAAGGAGAAAACAGATTGTCATCTTAGAGAGTTTTTGGACCAACCCCAATGGTGAGAGGTCACTCCATAGGAAACCCTTGGGCAAGAGTAGTTGAGGATGGTGAGGGGGCTCTAGCTAGTAAACTCTTAGGCTCCTAGGAACTGCCCAAACTACTACGCGACTCAAGATGGATTTCTTGATGCCCTGGTACTAGTTAGGGGTAGAAATCTTGGATAAGCAAAGGCCAGTGTACCATTTTTCCATATGGACATCATGTGAACACTTATATAAGAAATTTCTACTAAATAAAGAAGATATATTTCAAAGGGTTTGTTTTCATTGTTTGTGTATGTTGCAATTTTAAATTATATAAATGAACATTGTTGAAATCATGCCTGCCATGCCTTGCAAAGTTGTAGTCAACTCCATGTCGCCTAGGATAAGGCATGTAAATGGGGTTCTCTCTTTTGGATGGTAGTAAGCTACAGAAGGCCACTCATGCTTCCATGTTGTCATCCAAGATGTTCTTTCTCGAGGTAGGCTCAAAGTTGTAATCTTTTACAATAAGTGGCACCTCAAACACATTGTCATGCCAATAATATACTTATTTGTGTTGCCACAATCTAGGGTCTTGAATCTTTTTCTCTAGCCACCTTTTTTGTAGCCTTAATGACACCCAAATTACCTTCTATACAACTGTCAAAGGTAGCACCTTTCTGAGGCCACATGACAAGTTAAAAGTAAATTGCATAGGTGATTCTTGAGCCTCCCATTATTCCTAAGTGATGAGTTCTCTATCCCAAATAATCGACAAGGACTCTCCTCTCTGCAAAAAGGGTATGTTTGGCACTGGTTGAATAGTGGCAATGACCTTCCTTCTACTTCTTTTCACCCGTTATCTTCTTCTCTACAGGGCTTTTGTAATATTTCCTAGATGGGTGAGCACTTTTTCTATTTTTGTGGTGGTTTTGAGTGGTGAGGATGTGGATTGCTCATGACACCTTGAACAATAAGATGTCTGCCTAACCACCAGGTAGGAATCGAAAATGTAATCTGGTTGGTTTTTGTTCTTCCTATTCCCGATCTGCTTCAAGTGCAAGAGGTGATAACGGTGGTGCTTCCATGGTTTAGGATGGTTTTTCAATGATGGCTAATCCAATCATTTTCTTTTTATTTGTGGAGAGTCCCATTTCTCTAAGCCTTTGCACGTATTCTTCCTTTGTCATGCTATACACTCATTGGGGAATTGTAACCTCTAGACCATGTTTGAGTGTCTGCTTAGTGAGTTGCAGTTTCTCCTTAGGTTTTTCCATCGTGTCATCCTCACATGGCTGCCACACCTCAAGTAATGTGTTGATGAAGCCTTGTTACTAAACATGCATCCCTTCGTCAATTCCCTTAACTCTTTCTACTACTAGGCTTCTTTCACGCTTTGCTTGTGCTAAATGAGTGGCCATGTTTTGCAATGTGTCCACATTCTTTTCTTCCCACTAACTCACCCTTTCCTTTGATATCTGTAGCCCTTGGTTTTCCCATTTAGCAAGGATTTCTAGCGTGGTTTGCTATTCTTGCCAAGTTTGGGCAAGGATACTTCTTTGTTGCACTTCATGGGCTAATTGCTTTTGGAGTTGGGCATAGTTATGTGTGGATTTTTCTATCTCATTTTCCAACTCTTCTAGCTATTGGGTCTGGCCTCCTCTTTGGCTTTCTTTTCCTCCTTCATCTCCCTTATTTGTTGCCTCTAGACTTGCTTCATATCCTCCAGTTCTGCATCTTACTTAGCTTTGTCTTTCATAACTTGAGCATACTAACCTTTGAGTTGCACATAGTTTTCTATTTTCACTTCACATTGTTCCTACAACTCTTCATATTCTTTTTCTTATCATTGCCTTTCCTTACCACATCTAGTTCTTTCTTTAGACTAAAGATCTCTCTTGTTTTTATTGTCGTTAAGTGGCATGGGATCTAAAGCCTCCGAAGCTAACTTTCTCTCCTCATCCAATTGATCTCTTTGCTCTTCTAGCTCTTTTAATAGCTCTTCAAAACTTTGTGTTGGACTTAGGATGATCATGGCCTTTACCTTAGCTTTTTCTTTCATAACTTGAGTATACTAGCCCTTAAGTTGCACATAGTTTTCTCTTTCCACTTCACATTGTTCTTGCAACTCTTCATATATTATTTTCCTTGTCATTGCCTTCCTTCCTGCATCCAGTTCTTACTTTAGACTAAAAATATCTCTTGTTTTCTATTGTTCTTAAGTGACATGGGCTCTATTGTCCTTTTCTAAAGCCTCCAAAGATGACTTTCTCTCCTTATCGAGTTAATCCGTTTGCTCTTCTAGATTTTTAACACCTTTTCAAAACCTGGTGTTGGCCAATCATGGGTAGCATTAGGGGAGTTTTGAGGTCTCGAAAATGCCTTTTAGGAGAGAGAGTGCTCTAGACCAATAAGAGCAAAGCCTCTGTAACGGAACTTCTATTAAAAAAAATAAAAATTCATTTTACAAAAATATATAAATATTACGAATTTGTATTTTTATTATGTATTTTTAGTCTCTTATATTCGTGATTATGACATCTTTTGCATTAATGGCATAGAGTCTCGGCTACTTTTATTTAATGATGTTTCTAGATTAATGATAATGACTGATGTAATCGAAATTCAAATTGGTGAAAAGCATGGCGCTCAGTTTTTTCCCTCCTTTCTTTTATTCCTCTATTGTTTTTCCCTCCGTTATGGTAGCCTAGTCCTCTCTCTCTCTCTCTCTCTCTGTGCATGTCTCTCTCTCTTCTACCATGGATACAGAAATTCGACCTTCAACAAGGCGTCCAAGCTCCCAAATCACATCCATATTGTTGAGATATCGAGCTCCACTCGTGATATGCCAGGGTGACCGTTGTGCATTTATGTCACCGACTTGTCAGTTGTAGATGCGGTTGGTACACCGCCCATGAATAATAGCTAGATGACAGCTATCCTTATCTACTCTAGTTCGTGGCTCAGTTAGTATGCCACCTTAGTTAGTTGAGTTTGGTTTGAGACCCATATATAGGGTTCTTCTATTTCTATGTACTTGAGTTCTTTTTGGCTTACACAACTAAGAAGAGGAAAACTATTTTCAGCCTCCACTTTTGTGTGTATTCCCCCATTGTGCAAGCAAGAAAGCTACAAGTGAGACTCCTTCCTTCTCTCCCACAATCTTGACACATATCAGTGTTTAACTCATTCCAAACTGATGGAAGATGGATTCCTACTATCATTAACAAAGGTAGATGGATTCCTTTGCCAGATTTTTCAAGCTTTGAGTGGCCTTTGCCAAGTCCAGCTACTAGTGAGGGCTATAGATGTAAGATATTTTTTGAGATCCAAAAAGCACTAAAATCTAATATCTCAAGTAGGCTAAGCAAAGCTACTTTATTTATGTCTATTAATATATTTATTGATTTCTTCTCTAATATGGAGATAAGAATAACAAAAACCATGTTTTCAGTGAAGAGACTAACATATGATCATATCATACAATTTGTTGATGAAGGATGGGATACAAGGACAGAAGGAAAAATTATATGTAAGATAGATCAAGACTCTATAGCTTGTAAATATATGATTGCTACTCAAAATTTTATCCTTAGCTTTTACTATAGTCGATGGCATTTTGTTGGTAGTAGTCTAGTTGCTTTAGACCAGAATCTTAATGATTTCAACAAAGATCCTATAGTGGATCTTGATATTTGGTTCAACGAGAATATTATTGCAATCTTAAAGATCAGAAAATCATGTACACTACATCAAGTGAGGATGGATTTACAAAATGAAGACATTGAACTACCATGCTCCTTTGTATTCCAACTTGACAAGAAACGAGTAAGTTTTCACATCATATTATATCTACTTAGATGTATATCAAGATCTCACTTTCTAACTAACAAACATTTGTAATTTATTTTTTGCAGATATCGAAAAGGAGAGAAAATAATATACACTGCAAGGACATTCAAGAAAATATATCTTTACTATCAATATAAAATATATGTACAAATTTTGTAGCAGATCTCTATCTGCCATCTCTATGAGATATACAAGGGGGGCTGAAGGGAAAATTTCTATATATGAAGGCTTACAAGGCGATATGGAAAAGCTATTTCTTTTTTGGAGAACTATCCTTTCTAGGAGTCCTTTTGCCTTTCTTTGATGTCTTGGGTATAGAAGGTGTTGAAGCTGTGGCTTCGCCTTCCGTGGTTATAGGCATCGCATCTCCTTCATGGTGCAAATCCCCACCAATCTCTGTTGTTGGATGTATACAATTGACCATTATATACTTCAAGAGCTTTGCTCTGATGTACCAAACATGCTCAGATGTATAGCAATCCTTCGAAAACTGTCACACATTTATAGAAAAAAGAGTTTTAGTTCATTATTGTTCTTACAATAGACTATCTTTTTATCATCAATGGACTATTTGCAATTAATATCTATCTTAAAGTTTAGCATCTTTCATATTACCTTTACACGTTTATCATCATTAAGATAAACAAAGTTAACCATTCTTCTAGCATTTGCAATCACCCTCCAGGCACAAGAATGGCTATCATCCTGATGGGGACACTGCAACCACCAACACAAAGTAAAACTATAAAGAGGACGGATGGTAGTTCATAGAATAAACTCATGTTTCAATTATTTTAATGAATAACTTACCACAACTTGTCTATATTGCATTGTTGCAAGCAAATCAGACGGTATAGGGGGTCTTTTCTCTAGCTCTTCAATTAATCTTTTGGCACCTCTATATATAAAATATGTTGAAATTGAGAGTATTTACAAAAAAAAGAATTGAAATATCAAGGAGCCCTTGGATAATATAACTTACAATTTAGCATTTCCATGGCTTCCTTTCATAGAGTTGATTAAAAAACATTGCTTATCCACAAGGTCTATTGCAATCAAGCTCCAATGAGAACTAAAAGCAATCATATCTCAATAAATTAGTAGGATAAAATCTCAAAAACTCTAATAGAATATTGAATCACTTACTTTTCATTATATGGAATTATAAGGAGCTCTAAAGTATCGAAGTCAATCAGATTGAACTAGTGCTCAATAAAACTTGTATCAAGCTCGTTCCTCATAAAGAATGAGATAGATGGATCAAGAACCTCAATTTTTTGTTGTATATTCAAAGGAAACTCATGCATTATACACCTAGAAAAGGCATAGAAATAGTGAGTATAAACAAGAAAAATCTTATTGTTAAAAAAATATCAAAAAGTATAAGTAATTATGGATGGATATACCTTAGGCCAACAAGAATAATACTGTCATCTACTTCTCTTCTTTTATCCTTAAGAATCTGAACACATACAGCATCAAAGGAGATAACCTCAGTTCTTTTGCCTAAGTCACCTGGTAAGAAACAAAACACACTGAATCCTTTTGGATTAGCTGCTTCAAGAAGGGTGGCTAGCTCATTTTCAAAGGACTCTAGTTGCTCTATTTCCCTTTCTTCAACCCTTTGCCTCCTATACTCTCTCCATTTATCTGCCTGTTCCTCTTTAGCTTTCTCCTCTTTTTCATGTTGCCTTGTATCCCTCTCATGGGTGACATCCTCAACCCCGAGTCCAGAATCATCTTTCTTTCTCCTAGCTGGGGGCACATTAAGAATATTAAATGTCTTCACATCAGTGAGGGGAATTGGCTCAAGGACCTTTAAAAATCTATATCTTAGCCTCCTAAGAATTACCATGTCCTTGTCCATGAGTGTGAGCCTATGAGCATGAGCAGCACAAATATAGGCATCTTGAAAAAACTCAACTAAAAAATCCTATGTGGCTTCTTGTATACAATTAAGAGCTATTCTTGTCCATCTGAAACTATCCAAACTATATTTGTCACAAATTTCCCTGACAAGCCTCTGAAAAGGCAACTTTGGAATTGGATTGTCAAGAGCCTTTACTGCCTTCCTAATCTCCCTTAGGCACCTGACATTTTGAGAAAACTTTCTCTTTGGCTTTGACTTTCTAGAGAGCTTCTGAGGCTTTGAAGACTGATGAATCTTTGATGTTAAATCCCTAGGATCAATCTTCTCCTTTCTTGTTGTTGCCTTAGTCCTAGCCATCTGCCAAAAAAAGACATGTTACTTCTCCTCCAGCATGTCCAGCGAAACGCGAGTCTCAGACAAGAGGTATCCATGCTGCATGTCATTTTCGCGCTTCAGCTGAATTTTTCTCGAGCGTGCCCATTGAAACGCGAGTGTCAAGCAAGGCGCCTCCTTGCAACGGCTGCTTCTTTTCGCGTTTCACCGGACTTGTTATCCATTGTGTCCAGTGAAACGCGAATTTAAGATAGGAGGCATCCTTGAAGCACGTTCTTTTCGCGTTTCACCGGACAACTTCAAAGGTAAAGGCGGAGTAGCAATGTTTTCTGCTTGCTAGAAATGCGGTGAAAGGCGAAGTCGGTGAATTTGCATGGACTCAAAGTTCTTGGCAAAGTGTTAAGTAACACACGTGTGACGTATTCTCGCTTACCGGAAATTTTTAATCTATGGTACAAGCATTACTTGGAAAAGTGTTATGTAACACACGTGTGACGTATTTTCGAGAAAAGGGAGTGCGCACGTCTTCTGAGGAGTTTGATACGGTGTGTTAAGTGAGACACATGTGCACGTATTCTGAGGCATTTCGTGCATGCAAAAATATTGGAAATTTCATCCAAATTTATGGTCCCGTTTATTTTTCCATCATTACACAAACTTTTTCATTGGAACTATCACCACATGCTTAACGGTCAATATAAAAGCATTTCGAAGCCATTTCTTCGACACTATCTTCTTTTCTGCCGAAATTTCGTCTCGACTTCCCTTCAAGGTCCTTGCTTCCTGTGTGAAGAGTAGTTCAACAATCTTTGATAGGTAACAACATTTTTTAATTACAAGTATTTTAACAAAATAAATTTGATTAATATAGAAAGAATTTTTAATAACACTTGAATAATTATAGATGTTATGTGCTTTGTATCTATTAAAAGCAGCATAGCTTTTCTAGAAAGGATTTTATCATAAATTTCTGTGTTTCCATAGAATTAATTTATAGTTCATGTTTCTCTTCTTGATTTGCATCTTTTGACCAGTGAAACACGAAATAATGTCCCTGTTAGTGATATTTTGCTAAGTATCGCGTTTCACCGGTGAGATATTGAAATAATTTTCATCTTCAAGGTAGTGTCCGGTGAAACACGATTTCTTCACAGGCATTTGCCTTGGATACTTTAATTTTCGCGTTTCACCGGCCAACTAAAAAAATTTCTCCTTTTTTGATTTTTTTGTCTTGAAAAATGCAATTTTGGAGCCTCTTTCCATGGTTCCATCTTGTTTTATTGGATATTGTTGCTATTCTGCTTTGTTTTCAGGGATAAATCTTTTCCTGCTCAAGATGACAAAGAGAAAGCTATCTCTTGAAGGAATGGATGAGGAGGAGCTAATGGAGACATCTGATGATAGGCTCTTTGATTTCTTACACACCGATGGAAATTCTTACAAGTTTAGCTATATCAGGGAAATTTTCAATGTTCCTTTTGATTTGAAGGAGTTATTGGAGGATCTTGAAGATAAACTTAAGGAGTAGAGATGTTTTTATGATAGACATGTGCAAGGTTTGGAAGTCAATGGATTTGTTCATTATAGTGATGTCATGGGAGCCACCAGTACATCCAGGTCAACTTTGCTAGGCAGGTTCAACCTCATTGATGAGGAATTCAGAAAGAAAGAAACATGTTGCCCTTTCCACAGGTATCAACACCAATGCCTTCTGATCCACAAGGACGTTGGATTTATTGTGTATCTTCAGTACATGGAAAATTCTTCTCCAGATATAGACCAACAGGGAAAGCTAGAGGATATTGCAAGTATGGATAAGGAGGTCGAAGAGAAGGAGGAGATGTTCCAAGAAGATGTTGAGAATCAACTTGTCCAAGGTTTTGATGTAGGTTTGTTCAAGAGTGACAATATCACAATGGTGGAAGAGAAGGAGATCGAGCCAAGTGCACAGGTTGATGAAGAAGGTCCTCTTGCATGTGTTCGAACATTTCCCACTTATCTTATCAACAAGAAGAGATATGTATTGCTAAATGATATTCAACATCTTTTTGATCTTAGAGAAGATTATTGCTTAGCAATCCTTGCAGGTTGGGGCAAAAATGACATGAAATTTATAGGTTATGAACAAGAACCACTAGCAAGTCTTGATGTTGAGGGAGAGAATTTCCAAGATAGCTCTATAGCCTTACATACATGTATTAATTAGATCATAGAATACGAAAAGGGGGGGCTACCTACAGAAGAAGAGTTCTTGCAGGTCCAGAAGAAACTTCATATTGATGATGTAGGGTATGAAGAGAGATTAAAGTCTCCATCAGATGAGAAGCCCAAGAGTTCAATAAATCTTTATGATGATAGTCTTCTTGAAGAAGATGAACACCCTAAGGTATGAAATATAATTCAAAGTTACCTATTGAGTTTATGTTAGACTTTATTATGCATTATAGATAAATATCTTGTATCTTGTACTGTTGTGGTTTGTTCTGTAGATTGAGATTGAAGATCTGGACAACTTTCTTCGAAGGGACAAGGGCTCTAGGCCAATGAAGCTTGGAAAAAATCAAAGCCTTGGCCATTATATTGGAAACTTAAACAATCAAACAATTGTAATATATCATAGTAGATTGTCAAGCTCTCCAAGTCTACCAATGATGGCTTTGAGAGCTATCTCAAAGGTAATTGGATCTCAAGTTTTCAGTAGAGGTTTGGACAAGATCATTTTAGTGGAGAAGGAAGAAGCCATAAGAGTTTTTGGCTTCATGCCTGGATACAGTGGATCTAGAGCTGGATATTTTGGAGTTCTTGGCTCCTATTTGCTCTCTTATGTAGGAGATAGTAAGAATTTGAAGCTTCTTCCAGGCTATCGGAAACAAGAGTTTTTGAAATACAAAGGTCTTATTGAGTGGGATGAAACAAAAGATTCCTCTAGAGGCCCTGTCGAGCTACCTGAAACCAAGGACTCCTCTGAAGGCCCTGTTGAGGTGCCTGAAACTAAGGACTCTTCTGCAACACAATCAGACTAGAAGATGCCAAAGATTAAGGGTTTCTTGAAACCCATCTTTTCCCAACTCTTTGTTTGGTTTGTAACCATTCTTTAAATCTTTGCTTTGAATTTAAATATCTATCTTTTCTTCTTTGGGTAACAATTTGTATAGTCCTTGCTAAAGATGATGTATTGCTTGATGTGGTTGTATCTTTAAGCTTGAATTTATGCCAAATTTGTCGATAGAACCATTGAAAGACCTCTAATAAACTGTTGGCTTTGTGTCTTCCACCTCCATGTCTTGTGTGTCTGAAATATTTTGTTCTTGCTTGATAATGTGATTTTTCCATACCTTGGGTTGACCAGATAGATAGAGATCCATATTGTTTAATAAAGTATGGAGCATGGTTGTATAGAATATGCTGCATAGTCAACAAATAAAGAAAGTTATTAAAAAACATTATATGAGTTCGACAATGAAGAAACAAACATATACAAACTTCTTACCATATAGTGAGTAAAGTGTTGATCACCCCAAGCTTCTGTCATCACCTTTTTGAAAAGGTTCAATTGGTTTTTAAAGTCTTTGAGATCATCATCATTCCATTCAGTCTTATCACAATAAAAAAACACTTTGTCTAGTGTTTTCCAAACTTTAGCTTTTCTATTTCGAGCTTGTCCATTATCAGTGTGATCCTTAACTGCATTATGTAGAGATTTCCACTGAATAAATTTAATAGTTGAGCCACCATTTCTCGAGTTTATCTTGCCAAGTCTCCCATGAAAGCCTAGAAACCTTCTAGCCTTCACTCCACCAATAGATGGTTTTTTTGGGACACAATTACAATCCTTAGACTTTTGAAGATTTGGTTTAATAACAACATTGCCACCATGCAAACCAATTGTGCAGAGAGAACTTTTTCAACCTTTGTTATAGCATCTGTTCTAGTTGATAATGGCTTCAGCTTCCATGCAAATCCTATATAGAGATGAACAAGCTTTTCAATTATCCTGCAAAGTGCATAAAGTGTACAAATATGGGCATTCGCTAAAGGAATGTCCAAGTCTGATTTAAACTGTGGATCCTTATTATGCCTAGAGGGAGCTCTATTCCAATTGCTTGAGTTTAACTCTGCAGCTGGTGACATGCAGTACAAGCAAGGAGATCTCGAGTTAGCTCCCTTTGATACATTATACATACATTTGAGTGTCTTTAGGTCACCAGCTATGTGCCACTCAATCCTGTAGTTCCCAAATCCTTCAACAAATAGCTCTTCTCCTGCTTGTTGCCTTTGAATAACATTAGGTATTGATGTTTGATGAAAAACCCAATATAGTATATCAAAATTCTCAGTATCTACCTCAAATGCTCCTAGCCACCAGATGTTATATTCAAATTGAACACTAAATGATGTTGAGTGATTGCAATGACCTGACGAAAGTGCTCTATTCATCAAGTGATAGAGATTCTCTTCAATTTTTTACATTTCAGAATCTCACTTTCATCAAGTTTAATCACAAATCTAGCCACTCCCTGTGCCTCTACTACTGACAAGTCATAAAATTTGATCATTAAGCATTGTAGGGTGGGCAAGCCAAGGAAAATATTGTTAAATTCATTGAATGGAACCTCCTTTTTCTTGCCCTTGAAGCTAGCCTTGATATGAAAAGGCTCACCTAGAATCTCCATCACTTTGTTATTAACTCTCTGTCTGATAGTCCTAACCACAAATGGCTTCGGAAGTATACAATTGCGTACTTGTCCTTGCTTCATATTTGATTGTAAAAGCTGGAAAAGTTGCATATAACCATCTCGACTGATACCAATACTATCCAGTGTCTTCTGTACTAACTTAGAATCCAAAGAATGATCCTTTACAAATGACTCCAAGCATTGTTTCTTTGCCTTTTTAAATTTCTTCTTCTCCAAAATATCCTTTGAAACTACTGAAGGAAGAAGATGATAATAAAACTGAGCTGCTTTTAAAGAATCTCTTTCACTTGCATTTGGTTGTAGAAGAGATCTAAGCAAAATTAACATCACAAATCAATGCAAGTACTTTAAATAAAGCCATATTTAAGATTTTTCAAGTGAAAAAAAATATACCTTGCTGCTTGGATTCTTTTACCACAACCTCCTCCTCTCTCGTTTGAGATTCTCAATATTTTTAAGAGCTCTTTGTCAATTTCGAAGGCCTAATAAAGTTTGCTTTCGTTGATAAGCTTTGATACGCTTTTCCAATGAATGAATTTTTTGTTGACAATCCTCTAGCTTCTGCAACAACTCTATATTGTGTTTCATCAAAAGATGATTCTCTAGTCCAAGGATATCCTTTTCTGCAATAAGATTAAGTGTATAACCTAAAAATCCATTGTAGCCATCACCAATAAACCTCATTAATGATGAGCTATTATAGAAAGGAGGAGTGCTATTTCTGCTAGGATCTTTGGGATATAGCTTTCCATCTAACCAAAGATCAATATTCTTCTTTCCTTCAAACCTCAGTATATGTTTCATAGACTCTGTAACCGTGATAGATTTTGTTCTCTTTCTTATTGGTTCATACTCACTGTCCAACTCAATATGAAGATGATAGAGAGGTCTCTTATGAGAGCTACAGAGATCATTAGATGATTGATCCATAGCTGAGTTATAGAGATCATTGGGTGATTGATCCATAGCTAAGGATATGATTAGAAGCAAGAACGAAAACAAAGAAGAGACTACTAAGGAGGAGAAAAAAAGAAGAGAGAAACGATGGAGGGAGGCAATCGAGTATCCACCAAAATTCAAATTGAATATTACTTTTCACTTTAATGAGGAGAGGTAAGATCTTCATTATGACAACCTTGCCAACTTTATGGCGACCTAGATTTCTAGGTTTGATGTGACCACGAGAATATCACGACAATGACTTATTAACGAATTTTGATATTTTAACTTACCAAAATATAAACCTTTTAAAAATTCTATAAAATGATTTTATTTCTTAAATTGTTTTCTCTCTCTAGGATCTCTTACAGGGCATTTTCGAGACCTCAAAGCTCCCCTAATGAGAACTTGGTGTTGGACTTAGGGTGGTCATGGATAGAGAAGTTGAGGAACTGTAGCACCTTTTAACCATATCTGCAAACTACCAAATGCTTTGATACCAGCGGCCATGGCTTCTTCTGATCTCACTTGTGAGAGAGTGGCAACCTGTGTAGCAAGCTAATCCTAGGGAGACCAATCATAAACATATGTATGTATCATGTGGCTTCAACAAAAAGGATTTTTAAAATACTATTTTTACACATTTTTTACATACAAAAATGTCCTATATAAAGGGCTTACTTATAGATTGAATAGAAAAGGGTTATGTTTTATCAAGGGAAAACTCATAGATAAGGATATTTATAAATAGGCCTTGAACGCGTGTGATATAGAGGATATACATATAGTGAATTCCTCGGGAAGCTAATAGACCATGCTCTCCAATCTACTTCTAGCCAAATCATCCACTATGGGGGATAGGATGGGTAGTGTTGTGGTTATGAATGAGGGGGAAGGCATTTCTAGTGGAGCCTTACCTTTGCCCAAGATGATTGGTGGCCTAGCTGTAGATCCTATTACACTAGTGCCTACCTTTGCCTTCAAAAATAGCACAGACTACAGCTAGTGCAATGGGCTAAATATTTTTATTAAAAAAAGCTTAATCAAAAGCTTAAACCCCCTCCCTATTAGTCCTTTTCACATTGAAGACTATGAATTGGTTAACCGGTTTTTGTGTTCACATTGAGAAGAAGATGATCTAGTTGTTTTGAAGATCTATGTTCACACTATTATGAGGCTAAACTAGTTAGTTTGAAACTGGTTCCAAGTTGGTCTATTTACATAATAGACAATAGAACTAGCTATTTTGAAGCACAAAAGATGGGTTTCTATATGAGTTTCAGGTGGCTGTTTGGAGCCCCAAAAAGTGTTAAAAAATTCCAAGAAAAATCCAATGGTTTGAATTGTTTGGGAGTTCATTCTTGGCATGAAAAGTCATATAAAAATAGCAAGAAAATTAGTTTATTTTAGACACGTATTTTGATGATTTTTAGTTCATTGTACCATTTGAGCCATGTTTTCACTATTTCTTGCTAGACAGCCAATGGTTGACATATAGGCATGGTGTATGGGTACATGTGATAGCACTTGGATATATACATGATACCTTTTGTAGTGGAACTCAATTTACATGCATTTTCTTTGGCATTTTGAATGCTTTATGGTCTTGATTTTGACCATTGGTCTTTTTCACATGCTTTGATATTGATTTGGCACATTATATACAACTAGTTTTTACTAAACTTGCAGTCATCATAATGTCAAAAATCACACATATTATGGAAATTGTGGGTCAAAATTTGACTAAGGACAACTACAATGTATAGTCCTGCCGTATGGAGAATTTCTTGATGGGGAGAGGTCTATGGGACCTTATTACAGGTAAAGATACATATCCAGAACTACCTAACGAGCCCACTAAATATTAGAAAGAGACATCCAATAATTGAATTGGTAAAAACAAGAAAGTCTTGCATTGGATATCAATATGTATCTCAAAGATATTGATTTGGCACATTAAAAATGCAAATACTTGCAAGGGTGCTTGGAAAATCATTGAAAAGATGTATGGCACTTGCACAGAGGCTAAGAAAATACAAATAAAGTAGAGTTTGCATGGTGCATGGCAAGGAAATAGAAGCATTAGTGACTATGTATGTTAGAGAAGATCTTGCTTCAATAGATACACCAATTGATGATGATGATTTGGTATCTCTCACTCTAAATGGCCTTGGACCTGCATACAAGTCCCTTGATACCTCCATTTTTTGTGAGAGAGGTTGAGGAAGGACCCAGTTTGGGCATTATGCATGTGGATATAGTAGTTGTGGGTATGTTTCTAAAGGTGGTTTATCACCTAGAGGTCATCTCTTCGCTATGGAGCATGTACTTGGTAGTATGATGCACCCTCCTAGAGAGGATGAATGGTTTTTTTATTCAAGTACTATAAACCATATTACTCACCATGAAAAATGGTTTGATAGTAAGCAAAAAATGCAAACTAAAGAGTATGTAGGTACAAGAGATGATACTTTGCATAAGATTACTTATATTGGGAGTGTGCCTTTGGTGACTAGACATGAAACTGAAAACAAGCTTGGGGATGTCTTATATGTGTCCACTATTGCTAAAATTTTGGCTTTAGTTGGTCAAAAGGTTGATCAAGGATTGCAATTGAGGTTTAACAAATATGGTTGCTTCATTGAGGAGTTCAAGAATGGAAAACCTTGCAGGTTTATTGCTTGTGGTCAAAAGAAAGGCAAGTTATTTGCTTTGGGTATATGAACTCCCATCATTCAGAGAGAGCTCTATGTATGTTGAGATAGGGCATGGACAAAATAAAGATGTAGAACTATGGCATAGAAGGATTGGATGTGTGAACCTACAAAGGATTAAAGCAAATGTAGTCTAGACAAGTGGTCTGTGGACTTTCACAGTTTGGATATGTAAATTATGATCATGTATGTGAGGCTTGTCAGTTTAGCAAGCAGTCTAGACTCCCATTTCCAAAGAGGGGGTGAGCAGCCATCCTTTGGAAATGATATATTTGGATATTTGGGGTCCATGTCAGAATATCTCTTTGAGTGGGAAATGTAGGTTCTATATCACTTTCATTAATGACTTTAGCAAGATGACATGGGTGTACTTTTTGCAACAAAAAAGTGAAGTATTTGAAAAGTTTTTGGAGTTTAAGATTATGGCATAAAAGCAATTTGGGGACTACATAAAATTCTTGAGATTAGATAATGGTGGAGAATATATGTCATAATGATTTCTCTTACCATTTGAGAGACCATGGGATCAAAAGACAGGTTACTTGTAGGGATACACCATAGTAGAATGGTGTGGCAAAAAGAGAGAATAGGATTATTGCGGAAGTAGCAAGGGCAATCTGATGAATCTGATGCACATACCCTTGAGTTATTGGGCTGACATAGTACATAATGTAGTCCATATCATGAGGATGACACCTACACCTACATCTTTGACTCATCACATGTCTCCATATGAGAAGATATATGGCAAGCACCTATAGTTGCACACCTTAGGTGTTTGGTTGCATATGCTATATACATGTCCCTAATGATTTGATAAAAAATATGGAACCAAAATCTATTAAATGCATTTTTCTTGGGTAGCCAAATGAGAATAAGGGCTACAAATATTATGATCCTATCACCAAAGAGGTTCACACGAGTAGGGATGTGAGATTCAATGAGTATGAGTCGTGGTATCAACCAAAATCTACAGCTGACATGGATATTTGAACGGATGTACTAACAAAGAACAAGGCATGGGATTTAGTTGAGGGATTTAGTTGAGTTGGCTTATAGAAACTCAAGTAAATCCCATGGGCTGTAAGTGGGTGTACAAATTCAAGTGCAAATCTAATGGCACACTTGAGAGATACAAGGCAAGGATAGTTGCAAAAGGTTATTCTCAAACATATGGTTTGGATTATGAAGAAACATTTAGTCTAGTGGCTAAGATGACTACATCAGCCATTGCATTAGCTTCTATCTATGGTTGGAAATTGTACCAATGGATGTGAAGAATGCTTTCTTGAATGGTACATTGGAAGATGAGGTATATATGGATCAATCAGAAGGGTATATTCACCATCAATATTTGAATTATATGTGCAAATTGAGAAAGGCATTATATGGATTGAAGCAAGCACCAAGAGCTTGGTTTGAGAGGATTAGTAAGTTCTTATGTAGCATGGGATTTCAGCAAAGCATGGCTAATTATTTACTTTATGTCAGACATACAAAAGAAGGAATGGTTGTTGTGGTCATCTATGTTGATGATCTCATCATTACAAGTACTCTAGAGAGAGAGATTGTTGAAGTAAACCATGGGTTGTGCAAGAAGTTTGAAATCAAGGAACTTAGCTTATTGAGATACTTTCTTGGCATTGAGGTTATTGACACTCCACATGGAGTTTGGTTAGTGCAGAGACAATACTCATTGGAGATGCTAGAGAAGTATGGAATGAAAATATGTAAGCCAATGGATACACATTTGGATTGAAACATTAAGATGGTGGATGATGGAGAGTATGTGGAAGATGTTACAATGTTCAGAAAGATGGTCAGTAGCCTAATCTACCTAGCCATGACTTAAGTTAATCAGTGAGAGTTATTAGTCAAGTGCATGGAGTTTTGGTTAGTGCAGAGCTTGTGTAGAGACAATACTCATTGGAGATGTTAGAGAAGTATGGAATGACAAGATGTAAGCTAATGGGTACACCTTTGGATCAAAACATTAAGATAATGGATGATGGATAGTATGTGGAAGATGTTAATATGTTCAAAAAGATGGTTGGTAGCCTAATCTACTCATTGGAGATGCTAGAGAAGTATGGAATGATAGGATGTAAGCCAATGGATACACCTTTTGATCAAAACATTAAGATGGTGGATGATGGACAATATGTGGAAAATGTTACTATGTTCAGAAAGTTGGTTGGTAGCCTAGTCTAGCTAGCCATGACTTAAGTTATTCAGTGAGAGTTATTAACCAGTACACACAAAAACCATACAAGTCACATTTGGATGTAGTGAGGAGAGTCTTGAGATATGTGAAGAAGAAAGCTTTGGCTTGTTCTATGAGAAGGGGATCAAGCCTACATTGTTTGGCTACACAAATGCAGACTAGTCTTGAAGCATCATGGATAGGAGATCCACTAGTGGCTATGCATTCTCATTTGGTTCAGCCATGGTAAGTTGGAGTAGCAAGAAGTAACCTATGAAAGAAAATATGGATCTAGACCATAGCACTGACTATGGAGGATGGAAGTCGGTAACAAGACTCGTAGTGACATAGACAAGAAGACAAACTGTTGCTTAAGTGAATTAGGTTCGAAAATGTAGGCTTGGACTCATAAACACAATCTTGAGTTGACCATGACAGAGACTCAGAATGAAGTACAAAGTACTAATAGCATTGCATTAAAAAGTGAACCAAGTACATGCCTTTATAACTTTTTAGCTTCTCCACTCTCCTCATTGTGTATATGGGATTCAAGACATCTCTTCCTAGAGCAAACATCATTTTTCTCTCTTCTAGCTTCTTCAGGGCATACATCTAGCCTCTATGGGCCAGCATTATTTGATTTCTCAACACCCCCCTCAAATGATGAGTCTCTACCCGTGCTGACTTTCCCCCCCCCCCCCCCCCCCCCCCCCCCTTACATGTGAACATGGACCAGGAGACTAGCTCTTTGGTAGCCTAGTCAAGTTGAAACTTTACATCTTGGTAGGGTTTTTACAAAGCAAATCCACTATGGGAACAAATTCCTTAGAACAATCTGTCAGAGTTGCTGATGGTAGTGGAAGTATCTTTTTCTTCTTCTTCAATCATGAATTGACTTTGGTGGTGGTCATTTTGCATCTGTTGTGCTCTTTTCTTGTGGAAACATTCACTAACAATATGGCCAGTCTTACCACAATAATGACATGCCAACCAACTTTTGTTGTCGGTGTTGAATCCTTGACCTCTTCCTTTGGGTCCAACATCTTCTTTGGTGTATAAGAGATTTTCCCTTGAGCTGGTCTCTTTTACATCTTTGCTTTTAAATTTACTTTCTCCATCAAGCAGTGAGTGCTCAATGTCTTTGAGTGAGAGAATGGGAACATTACTTAGTGCTGAGGTTCTCATACGATTCATGATTAACACTGGCGAGTAGCACTGCTATTGCCTCATCCTCATCAATGTTCTTTTTAGGAGTTGCTAGCTGAGTTTTAAGGCTCTTGAACTTATTGAAGTGTACAATCATAGATGAATTGTCTTTTACATCCAACTTATAGAACTGCATAAGTAATTTTACGTTTGAGTTCTTTGCTTGTGTACCTCAAGTTCTTCCCATGCCTTCTTTGCATCCCTGATGCTAGAGATGTGATGTAGTACATCATCTGATAGACCCTAGATGTTAACTCTCAAACGAACAAAGGTGGAAAATTCAAAAAATCTGAAGCAGAAGACAAGGCCAAGGAAAAAGTGAAATGGAAGGTGAAGGCACACCAAAAAGAATATCTGGAAACACAATAAGTGCAGAAAAGTCCTAAATCAAGGAGAAAGGTGCACAAGAGAAGTGCAAGTTAATACTCATGCAAAAGAGTGCAAGAAGGCACACCAGGATTTATTTTAAAGAGTGCCGAACTCTCACCCGTGCAAATTGTAAAGGTAGATGAGCAGTAGGAAGGAAGCTAGGAAGATAGGCTGACAATGGGAAAAAGGGCCTAGGCCATGACCGACCATGTAAAAAAGGGGATAAAGGGATGACCGCTCAAAAGGGATTTAGGGTTTTGTATATAAAGTTGAAAAGTGAATGAGAAGCTCATTCTTGTGTGTGGCCAAAAGTGGCTCTCCTCTTCTTCTTCTTCTTCTTCTTGCTTGCTTGAGCTTGTGCTTGAGAGAGAGTGTGTGAGAGTGTGAGGGAGTGAGTGTGTGAGGGTGAGGGATCGTGGTGGAGAAGCTCTCCATCTTCTCCTCTCTTATTCTCTTCTCTTCTCTTGCTCGCGGCAATGGAGCTTGGAGCGTGGAGCTTGAGGATGGAGCTTGCTTGAAGCTTGCACTTGGATTGTGGAGCTACCGAAGTGCTCGGGAGAGGAGGTAACTCGATTGGGCATGGAGGTAAGCTCACTACACCCATAGATAGATAGCACGTTGGCTATGTGAGAGGTAGCCATTAGTGCTTGGCTTCGAACACTTGAAACAATAAGCGGTTCATGGGTCTTGGAAGTTGATCACCACTACATTTTGGTTCCATTGCTAGGACCAACAGATTCAAGCCTTGAGCGCTTACGCGCTTCAATTTGAGCATTGAAGTAGGGTTTTTCCCAAACCGGTGCTTGAGGTAGATAGGTAGGAAGCAAGGGAGTTTGAAGAGGTATTTGATCTCCTTAGCAAGTAGGTTTTTTTGGTTTTTGGACTTGGAAAAGCATGTTGGAGTAGTGTAGGTATTTCTCTTATGATTTTTTCTTACATTTAGGAAGGATAGGAGCAAAACATTGGAGCACACAGTAGGGTTTTTTGTTGTTGTATAACAGGTTGAAACAAGGAAAAGAAGGGCAAAAAATGAAATTTTGGGTTAAATATTGGTGAGGGGAGAAAGACTAAGGTGATTACAGGCCTGAGTAGGGTGATAAGGGGCCAGGAG
Organism: Lygodium microphyllum; assembly: GCF_053477565.2. Lineage (NCBI taxonomy): Eukaryota > Viridiplantae > Streptophyta > Polypodiopsida > Schizaeales > Lygodiaceae > Lygodium > Lygodium microphyllum. The sequence goes on along the minus strand of NC_141157.1, from coordinate 76,306,607 downwards.
TAGCAAGGAAGACCACATTTGCATTGCAGGGTTTGAGAAGAGCTGGAGAGAGGGAGAGAAAGCTTCATTGTGTGGACCTGCTTCGATCTTGCCATCGAGGAGTTCTTTTCCCACCACAAGTAATTCCACACCTTCCCTCGCATGAGTAGCTTGGATCTGGAGGTACTCGACCAGTAGGAAGGTCTCGATCACTCGGCACGATGAAATTCTATGGAGTTCGGTGAAAAACGCATCGCGCTCGGCCCATCTGAGTGACGGTGATTCTAGGCTGAGTCCCAGAATCAGCCCTTGCCCATTTCTACATTTGGCCCTTGGCCCACTACCACTCGAACACCCACTGCTCGGCCATTCGAATCAAGCATTTGGACCAACTTGAAATTCAGCCCTCAGCCTTGCCGACTCAACCCAACCCCACTTAGACAAGCTAACATTTGGCTTGACCGAATTCACCATTCGGCTTACTCGGCCCTCGGCCCTAGCCGAATTAACCATTGAGCCCACTCGAATCGGACAAGTTGCCATTCGGCCCAGTGGACGAATTTACCATTTAGTCCTCGGTCCACCTGACTTGACCCTTGGTCCACTCGGCCACTTGGCCCTTGGACAACCACACTCGAACTGGCTGAATTTGACATTCGGACCTGTTACATTCGGCCCTTTCTACTTGGCCCTTGGTCAACTCGGCCCATTCGGACGGGGGGACTGAATCGAACATTCGGCCCTTGCAATTTGGACTTGCTGGGCTGAATTTGGATTTTTTAAATTTTTTTAACTTGAAACCCCTGAAACCGACCAGAGACCATATACAGCCGAAAGCACATCATCATAGATTTATCACTGGGCTGAAATCTAGACCAAGTAGTTCAAAACTTGTTGGCTATGAACGGGGTCTTTCAAATCGCGCATGGTGTTTACCATAATGGCCCTACGGGCCGGAGGGGATTGCCCCCCTGGGACCCCCACAGAGGGGGCTCTGCCCCCCCTCTGCACCTCCCCCAAGTAGGCTGGAGAGAAAATGCGTGTCGCGACAGGTCCTCTAAATTAGATCCTGGTGTAGTAAGGGCTCTGCACAATCATAGATCCTCACTTGCAAAAAAGGAACCAAAAGCCTATACCCAAACAAAGACAAATAGAGACCCTAGAACCTCAATGGGCCAATCTAGCCAACAAGGGCACAAAGGCCATACCACAAAAACATGTATAGATTGCGTTTGGACTGCATCTACTCAAAGTGGAATGGAACAACATCAAGCTACAACTGCGAGGATGACTAGACATGACAGTCCTGATGATAGATGCACCTTGAATAGCAATGCATAGATAATCCAAGACATTAGTGGAGAATCCACATCTGGTCATGCAGTTGGGGACTCAAGGGCATTTGTCAGAAGGCTTAAATTTATAAGCCAAGACCTGAAAGATGAAGACATAGTACCACCTGCTTATCTTAGTCACCACAAAAAGGGAGCACTGTGTTGATGCTCTCATCGATGAAGGAGCTGATTTTAATATCTTGACCTATGATGCATGGACTCTACTAGGCCAACCAGAGCTCACACCGACTAATGCAACTCTTAGTCCTTATGGGGGACACTCACAAGCACTTATAGGGAAGTGCAAAATTCTTGTAACTATTGAAACAGAAAGCTTGCCTATCCTCTTCCATGTTCCTCCAAATAGTGCTAATTGTGGAAAAGAAACCCTCCTAGTAGGAAGACCCTTCAAAAGGGCGACCAAGTGTGAGGCCGATTATGTGGCACAGAGCATGTTACCACGTTTCCCACAGCACAGAGGAGCGGAACATGGAAAAACTAAGGAAATAGCAAAAAAGGTGCAGGATAAAAGCAAGAAAAGGCGCCTTGACTGGTAACCAGACCCTGAAAATTGTAAAGATTCGGGCATGACCCTCAGAAAGTCTCAGTGTCACCCCGAGGCAACAAAAGAGTAAAAGGCACACCATTAAATATGGAAGTGCTCCCGAATCCTTGTAAACGAGCGCCAGGCTTGCTCCTGTGCAAATTGTATGCATTAGTTGGGAACAGGATGAAATTAGAGTGGTGGGAAAATGGGGAAAAGGGCCTAGGCTATGGCTGGCCATGTAAAAAAGGGAAAAAGGGGATGACCGCCCAAAAAGGGATTTAGGGTTTTGTATATAAAGTTGAAAAGTGAATGAGAAGCTCATTCTTTGGTGTGTGGCAAAAAGAGTTTTCTTCTTCCTCTCTCCTTCTCTCCTCCTTGCTTGTGTGTGCTCTTGAGAGAAGGAGTGTGAGAGAGTGAGGGAGTGAATGTGTGTGGGGGTGAGGGATCAAGAGGGTGAAGCTCTTCACCATCTCCTCTCCTCTTCTTCTCTTCGCTTCTCTTCTCTTCTCCTGCATGCGTGACTATGGAGGATGGAGCTTGGAGATGGAGGAGGCTTGAGGATGCTTGAGCTAGCATCAAGAATCGTGGAGCTACCGGAGTGCAAAAGAGAGAAGGGTACTCGATCAAGCATCAAGATAAGCTCACTACACTGGTAGGATCGACGGCGCGTCGCGGCTAGGTGAGAGATAGCCATTAGAGCTCGCTTGGAACGCTTAAATAATAAGCGGTCCGTGGGTCTTGGCGGTTGAGCGAAAGCTTCCACATTTTGGTTCCATGCCGGGACCAATGGATTCAAGCTTGAGCACTTGCACACCTCATATCGAGCATCGAAGTAGGGTACTCATCCCCGAAACGGAGCTTGAGATAGGTAGGAAGTTTGGGTATTTTAATCTTCAAAACAAGTAAGTATTTTGGGATAATTTGGTTGTTTGATGATTGGAAAGCATGGATAATCTATTTCAGTCTTTTGCCTTTGATCTTTGTTGCATTTTGCGTAGGTTAGAGTTGGAAATCGAACCGGAAAAGGGTAGGGTTTATTGTTTCAAAACAGGGCAAAACAGGGAAAAAATCGTGCAAAATGTGTAAAATGCTCGCTAATGATGCCTAAGATTGGCAAGTGGGTGATTGGGGGCGTCAACGCCACATTTGGGAAGGCATATAAGAGCTAGGAGGCCAAAAGAGAGCTCATTTGTGCCATTTCACAGAGAGAGAGAGAGAGAGAGAGAGAGAGCTCCAGCCCGTGTCGATTCGATCGCATCACCGACACGCACTTACCGGCCCGTTCAGGTATATGAACCTCTCCCTCTACTTCCCTAGATAGGATCTGGAAGTGCATGACCATGGCACCGGCCTACATTTGGTGAAACGATCGAAATCGCGTTCGCGCGGGTTACGTTCACCGCATTCAGCCCATTCGAGTGGCCTCTCCTGGGCCGAGTCCCAGAATTGGCCCTCGGCCCACTCGGCCAAACCGGCCCTCGGCCTGTCTGACTCATCTACGCTTCGGCCCAAGAGAGTCGCACAAACCTATCGGCCCAAGCAACAGCCACCGTCACAAGAGGCATCACTCGACCAAGTCAATCTGACTCCCCAAAGCAAAGCTGAATGTAGCAATCCACCTGTTAAGGCTGATCCTAATCCACCCACATTCCAGACAGCCCAATTGCACGCTCAAGGAAACTCCCAAAACCGCCCATCTTTGTTGTCCAAAATGCTTGTTCTGCCAAACCTCAACCACGTGTCGGCCTTACACCCTCCTACGAACGAAAATCCTTCCTAGCGCGCTAGCCGCTGTCCTTGTGGAGGACACTGGAGATGACGTAGTGGAATGCATTAAAAGACTTGATGCCACCTTCGTATCACTAGCCCCCAGCTACAACCACTTGGACTTAGGTCTATTGGAGGAACCCTTTGCAACAGAAGTGCGCAACATGCCTTGCTCTTGGGAGACCTTTGAATTCGCATTTGCAAAAGCTTCTCGCTCCGCCCCCGTTGAGTTGATCAAAAGCGAGATCTCCAAGGAGCAAGCCATCGAACAATGCCTTATCATGTCATACGATCCACGCCCTACTTCTGCTATCACTGACAAAGAGATTGCAAAGTTATCACACCTTGCTGACATCGGATCACCTTTTTTGAGGTAGTGGTATGCTCTTAGGCTGCAATGGGAAGTTGAAGGATGCCGCATAATGACCAATTCCGAGCAACGCCGTGCCATCAAAACGGCAGAATTCGATCCCACTTACATCGCACCCACCTCGTATAGAGTGTTAACCACTCTTTGGAACCGACCCATGGAAGAACACCTCAAAGGACACCCCTACCTCGATCGCCTCTTAACAGAAGAAGAACTCCACGTTGCGAGTCGGGTCGACTCTGGTGACCTCCTCACAGATGTTCTCACATACATCACGCGTGTGGGAATTTGACCTTTCGATTTGGACTGCGCAGCTCAACTCGAATACAATCCCAATTTCTATACTTGGCTCCTTCACAAGTAACTCCTACCCCAACATGCCGAGAGCCCTTAACCTTTTGACCCTCAATCCTAGGAAGGATTCTTTTCAAGGTGGAAGGGGAGGGGGTAAGGTGAAGGTGAAATGAATCAGATGAGAAATGAATCAAAGGGGATACATTAAAGCAAAGTTAGTGAAAAGCATAAGCATGTAGTATGAAAAAAAAAAAACGAACGGGGTAGGAAAATGGGCAGGAAAAACTTTGAAGTAAAGGGCAAAAGTCCAAGTCTAAAAAGGAAAATCTACATGGCTTCCTAAGGAATTTATTCAAAAAGCATAGAGTTTTTATTTTCCCGCAATCAGCGAATTGATATGTGGAAAATACTAATGAAAGTTACGATTTATGCCAGGAGCATAAAATGTCGTAGCAAGACCGTGCCCATCGACTCCCATTCATAGACAAGGAAAGGGAGCAATACCACATCCATCTAGAGAATCGCGCCTTCAGCCAGCTCAAATTCCGAAACATCCACAACATAGAAGTCGTGGTGGCCAAGGAGGAAGCAGCCAGGAGGGTGGTGGAACAATGCAACCTCACAAAGTATCTCGAAAAATTCTCCAGGAGCCGGGGACCACCTAAAATGCATGGAATTCCTCAGAACATACAACCCACACCAAGAATGTGGTATTGTAACAGTGGGTAGAGGAGAAGATGCAAAACAGGTACAGGTCCGATTAGATCCAGCCTTGGTGGAGAAGGCTTTAGGATTGGTACCAAAGACGGAAAAGAAACAAAAAAGGGATGTTTATGCCATGCTGAAATGAAGAAGAAAGAGGTGCTCACAAATGATGGCATAAGCATCCAGGACATCCCTGGCACAAAGGCCAGGTTGCAGGCCAAGCTGATACATGTGCTCTTCTCCAGCCAGCGTTACAATTTCTTGATGTATCGAATTAGTGTACTAGTGCTGGAGAATGTAGCAGCCCATACCCTAGACAAAGTAGATTGGAATGGGTACGTGCAAAAAACGATTGATCAAGCGGCCAAAGTGCTGGCCTTAGGAAGTGTACTAGCAGGAGGAGAATCTTTGGCTTCTAAAGTTACGGAAAGAAAGAAAGCCTCCTCCAAAGCCTCCTTCATCAGGTATGGAGGAGTCTTGACTGCACTCATCCAGGAGGCAGTGAAGGAAGCACAGGAGGCGGAAGAAGGAGAAGGAGAAACGCCAAAGGGGTCGCCTCCTCACCAGGACAAAGATAGGTCCACCGACAGAACTGAAACAGAAGAAGAAGGGGAGGGACAGACTAGCCAAAAGACAACCAGGAAAACCAAGAAAAAGATGACATAGAGGAAGAAAAAGGATGACAAAGGCAGAAAGAAGGAGAGAGAAGACTTGGAAAGGGCGAAGAAAGAGTCCCTGAAAGAAGCAAAGGAGAGAGAGAGGACAAAGAGACAGAAGGAGGAGAAGGAAAAAGAAGAAGTACAGAAAGCAAAGAAGGCGTCGAAACAAGAAGTAGAAGAGAAGAAAAGGAGGGAAAAAGAAGAAAAAGGGAAAAAGAAGAAAAAGGGAAAAAGAAGGAAGAGCAGAGAAAAGTGGAGGAGGAAAGGAAGAGAAAAGCGGATGAGGAAGAGGAAGAGCTACAAAGGAAGGAGGAAGAGGACCTAGCAGAAGCCACCCGCCGGTCCATCAAACAACAGAGCCGAGCAGATGAGGAGCCTGAGCCCGCATAGAGAAGAGGGGCCAGGGTCTAGCACGCAGGTGCCAAAGTTTGTGCCACCTCCAGTCCCTGAGGGCAAGGGCAAGGCCCCGATTCATCCGATTTCTACCCTCTTGGTGTCTTCCGCTGAACCCACCACCATCACTCCCAGCATCCCGACTAGTGCAAATGTGTCAAACTTCGTGGTGTGGATACAGTATTTCATCAACAAAGAGATGGGCTAGGGACAGAGCACAGAAACCACAGCCACAGGACAGAAGAGGCCAGCTACGGATGCGGAGTCCAAGCAAGAGCCCAAAAGGCAGAAAGTCGAAGTCTCAACCTTGCCCATCCACACAACGATGATGCCATCAGCTAATTACGATGAATATGTCGCCGAGTTGCTCTCCCAATTGGAGAAAGCTAAGGAGGAACGCAAGATAGCCGTGGCTGAGTTGGCAGCCGAGAAGGAATTAGTGGCCGCCTTCCAGCTGGATAAAACAAGAATGATAGCCTTGCAGCAGAGGGAGATTGCAGATCTTAGACAAGAAATGAAGGCTAAGGATGAGAGGGAGGAGCACTGGAGGCAGCAACTCGAAAACGAGACACAGGAGCTAGTAAAAATGCAAAGAGAGCACAAGCTCCTAATAGGCAATACCAGGAGCTTGCTGCGAAATTTGCTCATATTGATGCACTTGTGGCTGAGCTGAATGCCAGGGACGAAGAAAGAAAACAAGGCATGAAGGAACATCAGAGGAAATCGAGCACCTGACAGACCAGCTAACCTCTGAAAAAGAAGAGCAAGAGAGGTTAGTCAGGGAATTGGAAGACTATGAGCAGAAACTTATGATGCTAACCCTAAAGCAAGGAGAGAGCTTGGAGGTGATGAACAAAAGGGCAGAGGAGTGGGCTGCGCACAATGAAAAGAGAGTGAAGACACTGGCACAGCACCTTGCTCTGGCAGAAAAGGAGAAAATCATCGCAGAGAGCAAGGCAGAAGCGGCCCAAGTGGCCTTCAGCACTCAACAGAAGGCCTTCCTTGACACCATCCTGGACACCACCCATGCAGCACAAAGAGAGCCATTGGAGGTAATGCAAAGAAAGCTCAACATGGCATGAAGAGCCCTACATGCTGGATTGTAGATGCCACCCTTACCTGCAGAGGTTAGGCTGAGCTTGGATGAGCAATGAAAATACCTATTGCTAGCTGGCCTAACCCCCCAGGAGATTGACGCCCTCGGATTCGAGGAAGAAGCAGCACATGCAGAACGGCAGGGGGAGGAATCAGAACTGGAAATTGATATGAATCGATTCAGGGAGGATGTAGTCCCACAACCCCCCTCGCCGCAGTCTCAAGAGCCACCACAAGAAGACCCATCTGTGGAAAAAAAAGCCGCCTCTAGGGAAAGACGCAAAAAGCTGGTGGAGGAAGCCAGGAAAAAGCTGAGAGCCAAGCCAGCCGTGCTACCATCCACACCTCTCCCACCGTGCCCTGATGATCTTCCCGCAGGATTCCACGCAGAACTGGTGTTGTGCGAGATACAGGAACTAGAAAAGAATCCATTCCCCTTTAGTTTCTTCCTACCCAACAGTCTGCGGAGGGTCCTGCCGCTCAAGGTGATGGACGAGGTAATCGCAGTCGGTGGCCGGTTGGGGCAAAAATGGCTAGAAGAGCGGGAAAAGACCCCGACCTCTTGGGGCACAGAAGCGGCCGATTACTGGCAAAATAAAGTTTTTGAAGTCCCACACACTGTATAGGGCTACAAAAGCCAACCGCTGTGGAGGAGGCAAGTATGCAACATCAGCATGCTCGCCTGGATGGCGTTTTGTAACACCCTGCCATTCGAGCGGAACAACCCTACCTACATGGCATACCCTCGAAGGGTAGGGGTAGATTTTGATGCCGCCCTCCACGGGCGGTACGACTTCCCTATTATTTATAACTCCACTGTAGTATCCTTCGAGCATGCCCTTCTTTTTATCGCCGAAAGCCTAGATGAGTCTATGATGCGCTTTCTTGTGGATTTCTCCTCATGTCCTGACCCCGCTTTTGTAACAACTTGTAATTATCTTAGGTTACTTAGGCTACTTCTTAAGCACAACCCGACTCCACAAGAGCGCGGCCTACCTCCCCTATTCTTTGATCCTAACGCTATAGACAACTGTGACATGGCTCGTCTTATGATGAGGGCTAATCTCCTTCCCTCTTTTTGCCTAGCCCTCCTAGAAGATATGAACGATAGCCAATTCACTAGGTGCAATCACCCTTTCCTCTCCACCACTTCTCTTCATGTCCGCATGAATCTGAAAGATTACATCCAAAGTCGCCAGTTTTTGAGCAAATCTATCCGACCCCCTTCTCCTCATTCTGATGAAGACAATTAGGCCTATTTATAATTTCACAAAAAAAAAAGAAATGCACCACAGTCACTGCACCTAGGGTTTTCCCTAGCCCCCTCCCCACTTCACACTTAGGGCACATCAAGGGCAGGACTTTCAGACCTGTTACCCTAAGACTTGCATTGCACCTCCGAACTGGGTCCTCAAGTGTGGGACGTTACCAAGGGCTTGCCCAAGTTTAGACCCATCTCCCAGTTCCACTGCCATGGGCACCGCACACTACATGGAGAGGCAGACACACCCCTTAGGGAGTGCACAACTTTTCTTGCAAGTTATGTTCGAAGTTTCAAGAAATGGCTACTCCGCTGAAGAGGATCACCCACGGCATCCTTTAATGACCAAAACTTCTTTCCATGTGCTGGCATCCAGCCATCTGCCTTGCTGATGGCTATCATGATTGAACCAAGTCAAGATAGATCTGCCATTGGCATAGATCTTGGAACCTCATCTTCCAAAGATGCATGCCCAATGCCTCAAGATCTACGGATCGCTTATTGATTCCACAAGCTTGAAGAATTTCAATGCAGAGCTAAAGACCAACTCAAAGACAAAGACCTTCCAATCAATGACACAGATTTTCGATACGAAGACACACCATATCTTTGTCAAGACAGAGTTCGGGGGGGGCTTCTCCAGAATAAATCCCTCCAATACCATCCTCCTAAGGGATTGTTTATTGCTTCAAGCGTTTCTGATGCTCAAGGGAGGACCGGCTACATAACAGATGCCACAACTGTGTGGAAGATGCCGAGCATCCTCATGGAGCCTAAAGCACGCCGGAATCTCTCCTGGTCATCGTCATTAAACTCCATCACCTGTCATTCACACAACCACCTTGGAAGCAGTGTCATCCACCTACCTGTTCCGCCTAGCAGCCGACCTAATTAGCCACTACATCCCACCGCAGTGCCATGGGACTGGCACTTGGCTAGGAGGGGGGTAATGTTACCAGGTTTCCCGCAGCACAGAGGAGCGGAAAATGGAAAAACTAAGGAAATAGCAAAAAAGGCGCAGGATAAAAGCAAGAAAAGGCACCTTGACTAGTAACCAGACCCTGAAAATTTTAAAGGTTCTGGCACGACCCTCAGAAAGTCTCAGTGTCACCCCGAGGCGACAAAAGAGTAAAAGGCGCACCATTAAATATGGAAACGTTCCTGAATCCTTGTAAAAGAGTGCCAAGCTCGCTCCTGTGCAAATTGTATGTATTAGTTGGGAATAGGATGAAATTAGAGTGGTGGGGAAATGGGGAAAAGGGCCTAGGCTATGACCGGCCATGTAAAAAAGGGAAAAAGGGGATGACCGCCCAAAAGGGATTTAGGGTTTTGTATATAAAGTTGAAAAGTGAATGAGAAGATCATTCTTTGGTGTGGCAAAAAGAGTTTTCTTCTTCCTCTCTCCTTCTCTCCTCCTTGCTTGTGTGTGCTCTTGAGAGAAGGAGTGTGAGAGAGTGAGGGAGTGAGTGTATGTGGGGGTGAGGGATCAAGAGGGTGAAGCTCTTCACCATCTCCTCTCCTCTTCTTCTCTTCTCTTCTCTTGCGCGTACGGCTATGGAGGATGGAGCTTGGAGATGGAGGAGGCTTGAGCTAGCATCAAGAATCGTGGAGCTACTGGAGTGCAAGAGAGAGAAGGGTACTTGATCAAGCATCAAGGTAAGCTCACTACACTCATAGGATCGACGACACGTCGGCACACCTTGTTTGTCATTGTCTAGAGGTGAGTTAGACCATAAGATAGAATTATTTTTTGGAGTTTCTCCTCTACATAAGGCACCTTATAGGCATAGTCCACTTCACCAAAAGAAAATTCAATGACAAGTCAGTGAACTTTTAGATAAAGTCCTCATTTGTCATAGCTCGTCACCGTCTGGATCACATGTATTTCTTATGTAGAAAAAAAACAAAATATGTCACATGTGTATTGACTATAGAACACTCAACAAAGTCACTGTAAAAAAGTAGTATCCTATACCTTATGTCAATGATTTATTAGATAAATTAAAGAGTTTCTCAAATTTTAGTAAAATTGACTTAAAATTTGGATATCACAAATTAGGATAAGCTCCATTGATATTGTTAAAATTGCTTTTCGCCCACAATTTGGTCACTATGAATTTGTTGTCATGCCTTTCGGTTTAATGAATGTACCTATCACTTTTGCTAGGCTTATGAATATATAATTGATTATCGCTATTTGTCATTATGTTTTTCAATGAAATTTTGGTTTTTAGTAAATGAGAGATTGAACATAAAGAAAATCTAAAAATGGTTTTTGATTTGCTAAAAGCTAATAATCTTTATGTCAACCTTGCTAAGACTATTTTCTTTCAAGATCAAACTGAGTATCTAGGTCATATTGTTTCCATACAAGGCATTAGTGTAGATCCAAATAAAGTACGTACTATTAATGAATGGCATATTCCCAGGAACGTGCATGAAGTTCATTATTTTCTAGGACAAGCCAGCTTCTATAAAAAAAATTGTATATAATTTTTCTTTAATTGCTTTACTTTTAACACTCTTGATGCATAAAAACATCACTACAAGGGAATGGGGCAATAGCGACGCCGATTAGCGACGGCGGATATCGGCGTCGCTATAGGCGTCGCAATTGGCGTTGCTATATGGGTCGCTATTTGCGTCGCAAATTGGCGTCGCTATATGCATCGCATTTGCGACGCAAATAGTGACACCAATTGCGACGCCGGAGGGAAAAAAAGTGCGGCCGAAACCAAAGCGCCGTTTTCATTTTCTTTTCTTCGCCTTTTGAGAGCGAGAGCGAGGGAGAGAGCGAGGGAGAGAGCCAAGGCTTTGTGAGAGAAGAGGAGGAAGAGACTTGCTGCCGCCGCCGCCGCCGCCACCGTCGTTGTTCGCGAAGGAGAGGAGGAGCCCTCGTTGCAAAGAGAAGCCGCCCACACTCGCCATATCTCATTGGTGAGTCTCCCTCTCTCTTTCTTTTACTTGTTGAAGGTTTAAATCGTTCTCTTTTGTTTGTTTAGGAGAGGAAAAGAAAGAGAAGGAGAGGGAGAGGGAGAGAGAGGGAGAGAAAGAGAGGGAGAGTGCATTCTCTCTCTCTCTCTCCCTTTTGCTTGTTTAATGTTTAAATTACTTTCTTCTTTGCTTGTTTAGGAGAGGAAACGAGAGAGTAAGAGAGAAAGAGAGGGAGAGGGAGAGGGAGAGGGAGAGGGAAAGAAAGAGAAAGAAAGAGAAAGAGAAATAGAGGGAGAGGGAGAGGGAGGGGGAGGAAATAGGAGAGGGAGAGAAAGAGAAAGAGAGGGAGAAGGAGAGAGAGTGCATTCTCTCTCTCCCTCCCTCTCCCTTTTGCTTGTTTAATGTTTGAATCACTTTATTTTTTCCTTATTTAGGAGAGGAAATGAGAGAGAAAGAGAGTGAGAGGGAGAGGAAGGGGAAGGAAATGAGAGAGGGATATAAAGAGAAAGAGAGGGAGAGTGCATTGTATCTCTCCCTCTCCCTTTTGCTTGGAGGATGTTTAAATCACTTTATTTTTTGCTTGTTTAGGAAATGAGAGAGAAAGAGAGATAGAGAGGGAGAGGGAGAAAAAGAGAAAGAGAGGGAGAGGGAGGGGGAGGGGAAGGAAATGAGAGAGGGAGAGAAAGAGGGAGGGGGAGGGAGAGGGAGCGAGGGAGAGGGAGAGGGAGAGGGAGAAAGAGGGAGAAAGAGGGAGAAAGAGGGAGGGAGAGGGAGAGGGAGGAGGAGGGAGGAAATGAGAGAGGGAGAGAAAGAGAACGAGAGGGAGAGGGAGAGGGTGAGAGAAAGAGAGGAAGAGAGGGAGAGGGAAGGGAAGGAAATTTAAGATAATATACGTATTGATAATGGTATGCAATGTGCTTTGCATACGGCCACGTACTTCATCAAAATGAACCCAAAATTATTGTTATAGAAGAAGAAACCCTTAAATTGAGTATAGGATAATTTCTCTCAGGTCTTATGACTATGAGTAGAATTGATTGAAATAAATTTTATTACTATAGTTATAAAATTTCATAGATGGCGCGCATTAATTTTAAAATGGATTACTTATACTCAAAGCCGAGATATAACAAAAAATTATCTACCGGGACAAACAAATCGTTGAGCATGATACAAGGCCGAGATATAACATCGGAAAATCTCTCGACTACTATATACAATGCAAGGTTTATGGTCAACTTGCAACTTGACGTACATCTCCATAAAGCTATCCATTTAAGCCTCGTTTGCTGTAATGTAGATAAGATGGCAAACGAAGAAGGTCCTATTGTTCAAGACCGCGAGTCGTATCTTAATCAGCGTGTCCCATGTCCTTGCTCTCAATGCAAGTTGGCAATTAGACGAAAACGCCGATTGTCTATAGAACACGTACGACGATTTGGCGAGTTTCAATCTGAGATCATTGATCAGGCGATTGCAGATTTTCAGCAAACGGTAATTTGAAGTTAGCATTTTTCATGCATTGTACTCTCAAGCTAATTGAAAACCATACACAATAAGATTGGGTCTTGTTGGCAAATTTTGTATCCAGGGGGTTGATGTCTCGACCCAAGGGGGAGTGCACCCTTTGCGGCCAATTAGAAGAGTTCGTGGACGTGCGATGGATGGATGGCAGGAGCCAATCGACCACTCGCAAGGCCCATCTATATCATCAATGCCAGAGGAGACACACAACCTTCCCGACTTGCCTACAATCTTGGAGCCTGAGATGGAGGCAATGATCGATGCATTGATTCCCATGGATGTTGAGACATCTGACCCGCTTAGAGAGGAAGCATCCATACCATTATATGATGGGTGCCGAGTATCTCGGTTGAAGACATTGCTTGCACTCTTAAGTGTGCAAGCAAAATACGGTTGGAGCGATACGAGTGTGACTGAGTTATTCAGGTACCTTGCACACAGATCGAGAGGAAGCGCGAGTTGAATTCCGACGCAGTACGCGTCACCGACCGATTCGATATCCCGAAGGCATGGAGGAGATGCCGCGGTTTATGTCAACACGATGGTTGTATGGAGCCTTGATCGCAGCATCCAGCGAAGGGACAGACGTCTCAATGGAGGAGCGGGAGTTCTCGAGGGGATGTAGTCCAAAGGTAATGAGGGGTTTAGAATGTGTCGTATCTGAATTTGTTTGCTACATCTAATTTGAGTGTTTCAATGTGCAGTACAAAATATATAGTACAAAATATATAGTGCGCTCCACAATGGATAGTGGTGTCATGGCAAGGTTTGAGCAAGAGAGCCGGCGACGAGCAATGGATCCGAACACGGTTGTGGATGAGATGGAGTATTTTGGGAATTTGCAAAGTATTATTACGGTGGATTACCGTAGCTTCTCCATGATAATATTCGATGTGCAGTGGTTCAAAGTGGTACTTGGAGGAGCTGGCGCAACAGTTCGACGAGGTCCATCTGGATTTCTCGAAATAGATTCCGAAAAAAAATGGATGGATTTGCGCGACACCTTTGTGTTGCCGGCACATTGTGAACAGGTACAACTAGTCATTTGCTTGCTAATTGTAATACGACATGGTTTATGTCACAATGGTTTGAAGACGGTTTGTAAGTGTTTGTGAACAGGTAATCTTCTATCCAAATCCCCGATAACCTTGATGGTGGTATGTTATACCTTCAACTCCTCGAGGTGCGAGAGTATACGATCAAAGCAATGTTCCAGGCATAGATGAAGAAAATATGCAAATAGAGGGATCGAAATTACAAGGGGTGGAGGCCACCGCAAGCTTGGAGCCCGCATCGGCTAACAATGATGGAAATACAGAAGTCGTAGAATTTTTTGAGAACGAGGCAGACTCGTTCTTTTGTGGTGACATGTCTATCGACCTTCCAGTGTATGCAGAGTTGTGTCAGGAGATTAACATGGGACCATAGAATACTTCATTCTTGGAGAATTGTATTACTCAATTCGTTGTTTAGATCTTCCATAAAGGTAGATAAGATATGCATTTTAAGAGGGATTTTTCAAAAATGATTTATATTAATGTGCTTTGTATAGTTTAAATTGATTATTCTAACATTATTTTTTATCTGTGCAGGTATCGACATTTTCAGGATGAGTCGAGGGATGAGCGATGAGGAATTTCAGGAGATGATGGCACGTATGTCTCCAGATCAGCTCGGAGATTCAGAGAGATAGCAGATCAGGAGCTGTCTCGTTCTTTGTCAGGGCACTCTGCTAGATCAGCTTCAGTGCGATCAGATGCTTCAGCTTCGAGTAGACGATCTCGACGCTCACGACTTGGGCCAAAGGGAGGGACTGCGACTGCAGGAGGATCAGGGGGTGCTGCTGTGGAGACACGGACGCGGTGTCTCCGTCTCGTCGTTCAGCTGGAGCCCGGTCACCTCCAGGATTTGTCACACCTGTGGGGACGTCCACTCCAGTTACTCCGGCTTTTGCGCAGCCGTTGGCAGATGTCACGCCTTTTGGTGGCACTCCTTTTGGTGGCACCCCCTCTGGTGGCACTCCTTTTGGTGGCACCCCCTCTGGTGGCACCCCTTTGAGTGGCACTCCGGGAGAGGGTACCCCCGTCGGTACACCGGATGTTCAGGGGTTTCCTGGATATGCCCAGGAGCATGGACAGAGATGGGAGAGGGCCCATACGAGGCACACTCCTAGGGATTATGGATACCTAGTGGATGGCAGGTCAGGAGCCATCATCATGAATGATGAGGGGAGGAGGGTGATGGCTCGCATGAGGGAGTTGTGCCAACAAGTTTTTCGGCACAACGTCCTGGATCATTGGAGGAACATACCAGAGGGGAGCAAGGAGTACATAGTAGCATCCTTGCACGAGGAGTTCCCGGTGCCAGCCGCAGTGGATAGATTCTCTACGGGCTGGATGATGGATTGCATGCGTCATACATGTCACATAGACGATCCGACGCACACAAGGAAATCAAGAGTGGGGCTCCAAAGCCCGAGTGGTTAGATGTAGACGACTGGCGCCGACTGAGGGAGGAGGCTACAAATTCGCCAGGACGTTGGAGTCAGCAGCGGGAGGCGGCGAGGGCACGAATCGAGGCCGGATCGGTACATCATCTTGGGAGTGGCGGCCACAGGACATATTTGGAGGACTTTGTAAGTTTCTCTTTTGTTTTGCTTATTTGTTTTTTTGAGATATTATTTGTACTGACAGTCATGTTTCTAACAGTTAGCATATTGTTTTCTTTGCAGCACTCCATTACAAATCGCGATCCGCAAGGCCTTGAGACTCGATATGCAGAGAGGCACGGTCTCAGATCATTGATCGACCGATTGTACAGACGCGGCGGCCCAGTAAGTCACTCATCTTTCTTGTCCGTAGTTACCATGAGATATTTGAATGCATTATTGTATGATGGATTGATACGTTGTTTCTTTTTCTGCAGAATCCGTTTGATGCTCCTTTACAGCGGGAAGAGCTTTCGGGGGACGACGATTTGTAGCTCGCCCTTGGATCCTTAGAGCTCACATACCTTTAGTTTTTAGTCGCCCGATCTATGTAGACATTTTCTATGTATTAGTGACATTGTTTTATGATTGTACCAATCGCATTTTATGCAATATCATGTATTTATTTCATCTATCAGTTCTATGATTTCAGTATACATTCTTTTTGTTTGCAAACGCTTTGTATGCAACAGTGCAGAAACTATTTTGTATGGCTCTCATACAGCACCAAGCTGCCCTGCCACAATTTTTTTTTTCTCTGTTACCGTCGCTATTTGCGTCGCAAATTTACTGCACGCGTCGCTATTGTCGTCGCTATCAGCGTCGCAAATTCTCTGTAACCGTCGCTATATGCGTCGCTATACGCGTATAGCAACGCATATAGCGACGAATATAGTGACGATTCTATGGCGTCGTCAATAACGACGCTTTTTGCGACGACGGGGGCAAATTTTGTTGTTTGTATTTTCGTCGCTTTAAATGTCGCTATAAGGTCTATATCTTGTAGTGCATTGATTTTTGTTGGAGGACTAGTTAACAAAAATATTTCCATTCTTTAAAATATACCCTAACTCATTACCTTACAATCGCTTGATTTTGACTAGCCTTTCTTTTTGGTTATCATTGATGCTAGTGGATCAAGAATATGTGCTGTGCTCATCAGCATGACCACCCTTGTTAACCCTTAGACAAACAAGGTGAAAATTTTAGAAAATCTAAAGCAGAAGACAAGGCCAAGGCAAAAGTGAAAAGGAAGACAAAGGCGCGCCAAGAAGGATCTGGAAACACAAGAAGTGCAGAAAAGTCCTAAATTAAGGAGAAAGGTGCACAAGAAAAAGTGCAAGTTGATACTTTTGTAAAAGAGCGCAAAGGTGCACCATGATTTATTTTAAGAGTGCTGGGCTCTCACATGTGCAAATTATAAAGGTAGACTGGTGGTAGGAAGAAAGCTAAGAAGATAAGAGGACAATGGGAAAAAGGGCCTACGCGGGCTATGTAAAAAAGGGGATAAGGGGATGACCACCCAAAAGGGATTTAGGGTTTTGTACATAAAGTTGAAAAGTGAATGAGAAGCTCATTCTTGTGTGTGGCCAAAAGTATCTATCCTCTTCTTCTTCTTCTTCTTCTTCTTCTTCTTGCTTGCTTGAGCTTGTGCTTGAGAGAGGGAGTGTGAGAGTGTGAGGGAGTGAGTGTGTGAGGGTGAGAGACCATGATGGAGAAGCTCTCCATCTTCTCCTCTCTTCTCCTCTCCTCTTCTCTTCTCTTGTCTTACTCGCAGCAATGGAGCTTGAGGATCGAGCTTGCTTGAAGCTTGCACTTGGATTGTGGAGCTATCGGAGTGCTCAGGAGAGGCAACTCAATCGGGCATGGAGGTAAGCTCACTACACTCATAGAGAGAGATAGCACATCGGCTATGTGAGAGGTAGCCATTAGTGCTCGGCTTGAAATGCTTGAACAATAAGTGGTCCATGGGTCTTGGCGGTTGAGCTTGAGCTCGTCACCTCTACATTTTGGTTCCATTGCCGGGACCAACGGATTCAAGCATTGAGTGCTTGCGTGCTCCGAATTGAGCATTGAAGTAGGTTTTTCCCGAACCGATGCTTGAGGTAGATGGGTAGGAAGCGAGGAAGATAAAGAGGTATTCAATCTCCTTAGCAAGTAAGTTTTTAGTTTTTTGATTTGGAAAAGCATGTTAGAGTAGTGTAGGTATTTGCTTTGTAATTTGAATGCATTAGGGTAGGAAAAAGAAAGAAAGAAAGAAAAAAAAAGCATTGGGGTTTCTGTTGTCATAACAAGGCAAGAGGGTTTGATTTGTTTGCCGATTTGTATTTTGGAGTTTATTTGCTATTCCAGGTATATACAACTCTTCTCCTCTATCCGTAGCTTTGATCTGGAGGTGTATGCGGTATGCTATGACCTAAATAATCTGATTCGAGCTATTTATTGTTGCGTCGACCAAAATTGCGATGCGTTCGGCCCGTTTGAGTGCCGATGATTCTAGGCAGAGTCCCAAAATCGGCCGTCAGCCCTCCTGTATTTAGCCATTCGACCCACTACCACTCGAACACCCACCGTTCACTCGTTTGAATCGACCATTCAGACCAACTTGGCATTCGGCCCACTTGATTCAGCCCTCGGCTCTACGGACTTGGCCCAACCCCACTCAGACAATGGCATGGCAAATTCACCATTCAGACCTCGGCCCACCTAACTCAGCCCTCAACCTTCAGCCATTTCGCCCTCGGACAACCACAGTTGGACTGTCTGAATTTGATATTTGGACCAGTTACATTCGGCCCTCTACCATTCAGATGGGCCAAATCGGGGATTCAGCCCCTGCAATTCGGACCTGTTGGGCCAAATTTAGATTTTTTTTAAATTTTAACCTGTAGACCCTGAAACTGACCTAGAGACCATATAAAGCCAAAAGCACATCATAGACCTATCACTAGATTGAAATCTAGAGCAAGTAGTTCAAAACTTGGCTATGGATAGTCCTTCAAATTGTGCATAATATTTAGCATAACAGCCCTATGGCTCAGGGGGACTACCCCCGCAACCCCCCCCCCCCCCCCCCCCCCCCCCCGCGGAACCCTTGCAGAGGGGGCTTTTCCCTCTCCGCACCTCCCCCAAGTAGACTGGAGAGAAAACGTGTGCCATGACGATAGGTCCTCCAAATTAGATCCTAGTGTAGTAATGGCTCTCCACAGGCATAAATTCTCACTTGCAAAAGAGCAACCAAAAGCCCATACCCGAACAAAGACAAACAGAGACCCTAGAACCTCAATGGGCCAATCTAGCCAACAAGGGCAAAAAGGCCACACCACAAAAACATGTATATGTTGCATTCTGACTAAAGCAAAATGGAACAACATCAAGCTACAATTGTGAGGATGACTAGACATGACAGTCCTCCTGACGATAGATGCATCTTGACTGGCACTACATAGACGACCCAAGACATCAGTGGAGAATCCACATCTGGTTGTGCATTTGGGAACTCAAAGGCATGTATCAGAAGGCTTGAATTTATAAGCCAGGACCTAGAAGATGAAGACATAGTATCGCTTACTTATCTTAGGGTCAAACTCACCACAAAACAAAGCATAGTGTCGATGCTCTCATCGATGAAGGAGCATATTTTAATATCTTGACCTATGAAGCATGGACTCTACTAGGCCAACCAGAGCTCACACCGACTAATGCAACTCTTAATCCTTATGGGAGACACCCATAAGCACTTATAGGGAAATGCAAAATCCTTGTAACTATTGAAATTAAAAACTTTCCTATCATATTCCATGTTCCTCCAAATAGTGCTAATTGTGGAAGGAAACCCTCCTAGGAAGACCCTTCAAAAGGGCGATGAGGTGTGAGGCCGATTATGTAGCATAGAGGATACACTTGACACTACCCGGTGTGAGGATAATCGCAACCTTTAATAAGGGTAACCTCATCAAACCTTGAGGGAAGGACAAGGAACATTCTGACATATCAGGCAAGCCTAGTAATGAGAGTGAGGACTTGTTGAAAGAGTTGATACAAGCACATGTTGAATAGAGAGAACCAGTGAGTGAGGCCATGCTTGAAACAAGAAGGTCAAGAGACAATGCCAAGGATAGGCTTTGGACTTACAAATATAGTAGAAGACCACAAAAGAAGCCCAAGCCTTATAGATGAAGGTATTGATGGAGAGCCAACACAACGTCGTGATGGATATCCAATGCATTGCTACATGCTCAAGGGTATTACGTAGGTAACCAATGGATTTGGGTGCCAAAACCCCCTGCTAAACCACCTCTATCAGCTAATGGCAAGATCCTATCACAAGCGAAGAGGTGTAGGAGGAAATCTAAAAGAAAATCCAAGTCTCGAGTCAACAATGTTGGAGTGATTGAGCCCCTCGCGATTGAAATCAAGAAACCAAACATGACAGTTCAAAAGGTAGATCCTTAGCCTAGTGTGCTTAACAAGCAGATATTAGATGTAATCGTCGAGTGTGCACAAAGACCACTAGTGCCCAAGGATCCTTTGACTTCCCAAGGGGATAATGGGCACCACAGGCATAATGTTGCTCATGGTAAGGATGATTGCTCAACAAAGCAAATGGCAGAATCATCTAATAGGCACGAGCAAATCTTCCAGTTCAGTGCCAAATCCACCTAGGAGTCCCAAGTCTTCTATACCCTCTTTTCCTAAACAGACACAGGAAGCACAACAATAGTCGTCAAGTATAGCTGCTCAATCCCAATCTCTATCTCTATCTGAGCTTCCAAATGTCCAAGATATGGGACATGACACCATCCCTAATTCTCAGCCTAAGGGTATTCCTCTAGAACCCACAGTAACTAGCTCTCAATCTGCACAAGTGAATGCGCAAAGGGCAACAAAAGACACGACCACTTCTGATCTACTTAAGGACTTGACACCACAATCTACCAATAGTGGCCAGTCCACTGAACTAGCCGCTACTACTTCCAATCAGGAATCACAGCAGTCATAGCTGTTTACGGCAGCATAGAGGAACGAAAAATGGAGCAGAGGTGCGGGAAAAATGGAAGAAGGAGACAACTAAGAAGGCACAGGACAAAGGAAGGAAAAGGCATCCTAGATGGAGGTCAGACTCTAAAAATCTAAATGATGGTGTCGCCTCAAGAAAAGAAAAGAGTAAAAGCGCACCATTAAATATGAAGGTGCTCCCGAATCCTTGTAAAAAGAGCGCCGGGCTCACTCCTGTGCAAATTGTATGCATTAGTGGGAATGGGATAAGTTAGAATGGTGGGAAATAGGAAAAGAGGGCCTAGGCTAATGGCCGGCCATGTAAAAAGTGGGGATGACCACCCAAAAAGTAGGGCATGTATATAAAGTTCAAAGGTGAATGAGAAGTTAATTCTTGGGTGTGGCTAAAGCTTCTTCTTCCTCTTCTCTTGCTTCTTACCTTCTTTCTTGTGCTTGAGTGAGGGATTGAGGGAGTGTGAAGGAGTGAGGGAGTGAGTGTGTGAGAGTGAGGGATCGTGGAGAAGAAGCTCCCCATCTTCTCTCTTCATCTTTCCTTCCCTTCTTCTCTTCTCTCGTCTCGCACGGCTATGGAGGATGGAGCTTGATGGAGAGGGCTTGAGGTTGCTTGAACTTGCCACAAGGATTGTGGAGCTACCGGAGTGTGAGAGAGAGGAGGAAACTCGATCGAGCACCAAGATAAGCTCACTGCACCCGCAAGGTAGGCATTGTGCATCGGCTATGTGAGAGGTAGCCAAGGCCGCTCGGCTTGAAACGCTTGATCAATAAGTGGTCCGTAGGTTTCGAGGTAAAGCTCAGTAGCTCCCCTATATTTTGGTTCCATTTGCGGGACTGGCGGAATCGAGCCTTGAGCGCCACGCGCATCAGATTGAGCGTGGCAGTAGGGTTTACAGCCTGAACCGGTGCTCGAGATAGTTAGGAGGATTAGGAGGTTTTAATCCCTGGAGCAAGTAAGTATTTTGATTTGCTGCTGTATGTTAGAGTAGGACCATCTGTCTTTATTTCTGTTTCTGATTTCTGTTGCAATAGGTTAAGGGTAGGATAGGAAAAAGAAGGAAACAAAAGGGTTCTGTTGCTACTGGAGACAGGGAAGTTGGGGCGCAGTTTTAGACATCTGGCTGGTGGAGTGTATGAGATTAGTCTCTGAGTCTACAACAGACTGAGGGAGGTAATAAGGGGCCCAGCAGACCAGGGTACCCACATTTGACACCCTGTTTTCTGAGAAGACTATGAGCCTAAGAGCCCGGGAGAGAGCGAGAGAGGGAGAGAGCTGCGGGAGATCGTGAAGTGCTGATCGATTGAGCACCCCATCGCTTTGAGGTATGCTAGACGTTTCCCTCTATTGCTCGCATTGATTTGGAAAGTGCAGCATGATTTGATAGAGTAGGCATTGAACTAAAGGCACCGTGCGCAACTTGCGGGCCATCGGCTGTGCCGTCGGACCAGTCCGTTCGATTCCCAGAATAGAACCATCCAATTTCGAGAGTTGGACCGTCCGATTCCCATAATCGGACCAGTTGAAAATCGAACCAGTTGAAAATCAGACTCCTCTAATCGGACCAACCCACCAAGTCGGGCCACATGTCGGAGTCCCAGACTTGAGCCACTCGACCCATTGCAGTGGTCGGACCATCCCCGTTCGACTAATGGAAGCCGGACCAGAGTAAGACTGGACCAGCCCGTCCGGAATCGAACCAGCCCTCAAACCAGCCCGTCCGATTCCCAGAATCAGAATAACCTGTCCAATTCCCAGAATCGGACCAGAGCACCAGAGCTTGAATAGAAGGTGCTCCACCTAGGCCACAGACCTGAGTACCTTGGTCACATCTCTGACCCCCCAGGGAACCCAGTTTAATCTTGGAAGCTGGAGACCAGACAAGGTGATCGAAGATTCACCCCGAATAGCTAGACACCGGGTGGACATAATTTGGAATTGGACGTGACGTTCGTTCGGCGACCAATCAACCAACTAACCAACCCTGAAGTAGGATAGGGAATGCAGCAGGGTCTTTCTGTAAGACTTTGGAGTGGCCAGGACTTGCACCAAAAGCCACATCAGGTCACAACTGTAGGCAGTGGGGTGGAGTCTACATCAGGCATTTAGTGCATCCTCACCTCACCTTTTGATTTCATCACCTAGGGTGCACTACAAGGAAGGGAAAAGCCTGCTTCCACACTGAGCACTAGAAAGCACGAAGCACAAGTTGTGGATAAGATTAACGATGGTTTTTAGTAACAAGGAGCTTAACAAGAACCATAATAATGTCAAGAAACCCACTACTAGGAGAGGATCCCAAAGCATAGCGGGCTATTAGGGAACTCCATCTGTAGGGCCCTAAGAGGACACGAGGATCCGGAGGACCACAACATAGAGAATCGGACGCTGCCAGAGCTACTCAAGTTGATCGATGACCTAGTGAAACGGGAAGTGGAAGCAATGTCAAGATCCCAAGGCAGACCAGGAGAGGACCGACTGGACTTGGGAGAATTCCCAGTCATGGTGCAGGAGTTAGTCAATGAGTATGACTTGCTGGCCAGGACGGTAGTTCAGGGTAGGCCAGTAGAGGAAGTGGTAGTGACCCTAGAAGAGGAGCGAAAGGCGATCAGAAGGGCGCTAGAGAGCATGATCACCTATAACCATGAGCAAAATACTAGGAAACTCCAACAAGACGTGGATATGTACAAGGCCTGGCGCGTGCTAGCCCTGGCTGGAGCAGCAAAGGCAGGACCAAATGCGGAGAGAGAGCGGGCAATGGAGGCTGACTTGTCATTAAGTGAACTTGTAGCCAGGTGGCTCATGGACAACACGTCCGCTGAGTAGGGCGTGGCAGCCTTAGCCACAGCCTTACTCTCAGGATTAGGGGTCACACAAGGGGCAAAGGGGCAATCTAGGATCCCTATAGTGGCGAAACAACTAGACAAGTATGAACCTAGCAACGACCCATATAGCTTTGTAGAGTAGTTCGAACAGGTTTGTGAAGCAAACGGCCTCACAGACCCTGCACAACGCTCCCAAGATTTTGGGTTGTGCTTAGGTGACAAGGGGAGGGTGTGGTACACCAACCTGGATGCAGTCGAGCACGGGAACTTTGCCCATCTTAAGGACCACTTTATCAAGAGGTTCTCTGAGGCAAGATACTCTGACAACCTCATCGTTCGCTTGATGAATGTCAGTCAAAGAGAAAAGGAGGACGTAAGAGACTATGTCACACATGTACGTAGCCTCTTCAAGAGGATCCTGGCCAATGAGCAACCTAATGAAAAGGCTGTGTCTACAGTGTTCATAAATGGAATCCGTAGCGAGGAACTCTACAAGGCCTTGGCTAGTAACTCCACCCTACACAGAGATGTGTTGGCTAGGGTTTTTGATGAAGCAATAAGGGTAGATGACTAGCTTAGGGAGAAAAGCATGAGAAACACCAGTTGGGACGGTGCAGGCGAGAGGGCTTCAGAGCGGTCAACGACGTTGGGTGAGAGAGAGAGCTCTAGCGCACGGGATAAGGGAAAGGGAGTCGACCAAGGCCAGGACCTGGCTAAGGTGAGAATGGAGCTTGTATGTTTGCAAGAACAAATAAGGAAGCCTACGCGAGCTCACATGCAGTGTATACATTGTGGTGGAAATCACCTTCCAGCCGAGTGTCAAGATCCTAGATCTAGGCCGTGTTCAAACTGTGGTAGGTTCGGACATGATGCATTGCACTGCAGATTGCCCAGGAGGTTTCCATATGCGTAGCAATACAACCCTCCTTACCTAGGCAACATGCCATCTAACATCCTTGGCAGGGGAGCCCAGCTGGCACTCCCAGCACCAAACGACACGAGACCAGCCATCCCTAGGCTAGAGATAAACCCGAAAGGCATACCCAGACCACCAAGACCCTACGTAACCCAACCACCGAGTGATGCTCCTGTTCATTATGTGGAGGAACCTAGTGAAGAAGAGAGCTACGTAAACCCATACATCTCCTATGATGAGGAAGACAATCCAGTCCTGATGGACTATCTACCGGTGCCGATGATAGCGCTGGGTAGAGGAAGAAGTAGAGGCTTTGGAGGACCAAGCCAGGACCCAATCTCATGTTGGACCTACGGTCATCCAGGCCATATATCATCACGCTGCCCAGAAAGGGAACATGCAAATCAGGACAAGGCTGACCTTAGGTGCGCCGAATGTGGGATCACACACTTGTTTCCTGACTGCCATAGGTGAAAACCATCAACTAGTCCGGCCAACGTGCCCTTTGTGCCCTTGGGGCTATTTGGGGTAGAGACCTTTGGCGGGGAGGACACACCCATCCCACTGCATGTCATGACGCGAGTGCAAACAAGACAAACAGGCATCTCAGTTGCCTGGGCCAAGTAACCTGGATGCAACCTCGCTGGGAAAGAAAAGCCAGAGGAGAAGGAGAAAGAGAGAGACGCAAGGATCACTCTTAAGACTGAGGAAGCTACAACCTTAGTGGTGGGAAGGGGGTTCACAGATGCCGAGGCAGAGACCTCCGACCCCAAGATGGCGGAACTAGGTAGTGCCAAGCTGGGGGAATACCCTCATCCCAGGTGGCAACTCGAGGGTATTGCCAAGGTAAAGGAGTGGGTCAAGGATGCCCAAGAACACCTTAAAGATGTAGAACCCATATTGGAGGATCCGATGGAGGACCTTTCTAGTGCAAGCACACTCGATTCGCCATCGCGACCTCAATCGGGGAATGTGCTAACACCACGAGAGTTGCCACAAAGGCAAGACTAGGGAGAAGCTTATCAACAAGCTAGCCACGACATGTGGCCGAAGAGTGGTGACCGAGGGGGAAGCCAACTACCCAACAACCTCCTCACCACCTTAGTAACCACCCTAGTGACCATTAATTTGGGAGACCTGCTTCGGCAGCACCCTCCAGTGCAACGAGAATTAAGGCACTGGGTGGAGGGGAAGGGGGAGCATGCTGCCACTGACTTGCATGAGCAGGACGCAATCACGCAAATTCCAAGCCTAACGCTACACTTGGCTCCAAGGTCATTGCACATCAACGCTTTCTGGGAAGGCACGGAAATGCATGCAGTCCTACCTGTCTTAGCCTTAGGGGACGCAACACGGAAAGGAATTGTGGACACCGGCGCAGGGGTTAGTGTCTTGAGCCACGCAGTTCTACAGGCCTGGGGAAACCCACCTGTGGAAGCGGCTAGGTTTAGTGTTACATTGGCCAATGGAATGAAGGTCAGGACCATTCGGGGTCTTAAAAAACTGGCCAGTGAAGATTGCAGGAGTGTAGTTTTCCATAAATTTCATTGTCATGAAGGGGGTGGACTACGACATAGTGCTAGGCCGGCCATGGATGAGGAATGCACAAGTGATCGAAGACTGGGGAAACAACCTCATATTCTTGGGGAATAAGATGGAGGCGGTAAGGGTTGAGATGGACACATAGAAGACTACCCCAGCCGACCTCGATGCTATCTCGACCATGCTAAAAGGCGATGCCCAGGTGTGCAAGCACTATGGGATGCTGACCAAGTACATTCCCTGCCCTGAGGACGAGAGCGATTGGATGCATGTCTTGGCAACCATTGACCTGCCATTCTCAGATGAGGAAGAGTTGTATAAGCAAGTGGCTAAGTCACCGAGCATGCTAGTAGAGGAGCCCACTGTGCCACTCTACATGATGGCGGGGAGCTCACAGGATCCAGGGAGACCGGTCTCGTTCCACACTTCCACAAACAAGCTCGAGCTTCAGGGAATTGTAGGGTACCTAACCACTAAATTGAAAGGCAGCAAAGTGGCTAATCTAAAACCCCCTAAGCGATCTCTTGGCTCGGCCTGAATGGGAATGGACCAAAGTGCACGATCTCAACCTATCATACAACTGGGATTTAATCACCAATGAAGAGGAGATTAGAGAGGAAAACCTAGCAGATGACGAGTAGTCGGAGGGGCAAGATTCCGGTGATGAGGAGTACGAGCACTGTCGCTCTGAGATGGATGAGAGCGAGGAAGGGTTTAACACGATAGGTTATGACACTGAAGGGAGAGCAATCGAGCAAATCAAGGCAGACTCTAGGCCAAAGCGGGAAAGGGATGGAAAAGGAGTCGTGCGGATGGAATGCAATAGGACCTAGCTGGAGCAGGTGGGAGCTATGGATTATGAGCAGGCAGGGGTGGCACAATCGCTGGCAGTCCCAATACTGAAGACGGAGTCACCTATTGAACTACGACCTTCGAGTGAAACCCCTTCCTCAAGCGAGGGATGCGAGTTTAACTCGGAGTCTGAAGTCAGTACAGAGAGTGATCTCAAAATACCCCAACCCTCTAAGGTCAGATGCACTAAGGGGGACTTGCCAGTCCACTTAAGGTGCAAGCGGATTAAGGAGGGGACCAGGAAGTAAACTAGAGACTTAGAAGGAGAGAGGCAAAAGAACCACAGGACCTACCCAAATGCTTCACAAAGTTTAAGAAGGGTGATAGAGTGGTGGTTTTGCTAGGAGCAAAGAGACAAGGGTAATCCAGGGAACCAATTGAGAGACCCGCCATGGTCAAGGAAGTCGACCTGGTAGGGGAGGGCAAGAAACCTCGACCCGTGTTCATTGCTGACGACTTGACCAAGGAGGAGGAGGCTAGACTGGTTGCTCTCCTGCGAGAGTATGTCGATGTGTTCGCCTGGTCCTTCGAGGAACTGAGAGGAGTCGATCTAGGGTTGTGACCCATAACATTCCCATGGTCCCAAGAGCGATGCCAATGAAGCAGCAACCTTACCCTATGAATCCCAAACATGCTCATGCGGTGAAGGAAGAGATCGATAAGCTCATGAAGGCGGGATTTATATATGAGATCGAGCACACAGATTGGGTATTGCCCATAGTGATTGTTATGAAAAAGAACAGCAAGATTCGAGTGTGCATGAATTACAAGAAGATGAATGCCGCTACAAAGAGAGACAACTACCCTTTGCCATATACCGAGCACATGCTGGAGAGAGTAGCAGGTAAAGAAGCTTACAACTTTCTGGATGGATTCTCCGGCTACAATCAAGTGCAAGTGCATCCTGATGACAGGCACAAGACTACCTTCGCCACGAAGTGGGGTGTCTTTGCCTACATCGTTATGCCCTTTGGGCTAATGAATGCTCCTGCAACCTTCCAACGATTAATGTGCACGATCTTCAAGCATATGCTGCGACGTGAGCTGGAGGTGTTTGTAGACGACGTATGCATACACTCCAGTTGGACCAAACACTTAGAGAGGTTGGGAGCCATCTTTGAACGATGCCGACTATACAAACTCTCGCTGAACCCCTTGAAGTGCCAGTTTTGGGTGAAGCACAGATGCATCCTAGGGCATGTAGTGTCACAGAATGGCGTCGCCACTGACTTCTCAAAAGTCAGGGCCATTACCGACCTCCCACCGCCCACCAATTACAAGGGCATCCAGTGTTTCTTAGGCCACATAGGATACTACTGACGCTTTGTACTAAACTACATGCTGATTGCTAGACCATTGTCAAGCTGCTGATTGTATTCGAGTGGACTGAGGAATGCCAACGTGCATATGAATAGTTAAAGAAGGCTCTCACCACTGCACCAATCTTGCGAGCCCCAGATTGGAGTGTAGCATTCCATGTACACATAGATGCCTCCAAATTTGCTATCGGAGCAGTTCTATGCCAGCCTAGTGAATATGGTCTTGATTACCCCGTGAGCTTTGCTAGCAGGCAGCTCACCAAAATAAAAATGAACTACTCCACTACAGAAAGGGAAGGGCTAGCCATGGTGTTCACCGTAAAGAAATTTAGGCACTAACTGTTGGCCACACCCTTCGTCTTTTACGTGGACCATCAAGCCCTGCTGTATCTCGTGAACAAGCCATGCGCCACAGGTCGCATAGCAAGGTGGTTACTTCTCCTACTGGAGTTTGATTTTTCAGTGATTGTGCGTAAAGGGAAGTAGCATTACATGGCGAATCACATGTCCTGCATACCCATAGGGGAAGCTACTGGCCAAGACATCCTTGATGATTTACCGGACGCGCACCTCTTTGGCCTGTCTAGCGAAGGGGACTTGTTTAGAGCTGACTTGACACCTTATTGGGTAGACGATGTTGTCCAAGTGTTAGAAAACGGCATGCCAGAGAGAATTATTGAGAAAGCTAGGCTAAGGAGACTTATCTTAAAAATCCAGCCATACCAACTAATTGATGGCCAACTCTATAGGTTGGGACAGGACGGGCTACTACGTAGATGCATGTGCAAGCATGAGATGCATGAGGTATTGAGAGAGGCACACGGCGGGATAGCTGGCGGGCACTTTAGTGGGGACAGGACTGCCCGTAAGGTATTACAATCCCAACTCTGGTGGCCCACCCTATTCCACGACGCCACTAAGTTCGTCAAACACTGCGACGAGTGCCAGAGGACTAAGATGCCCATGCGCAAAGATAAGATGGAGTTAACCCCCATAATAGCTCGACAGCCCTTCGAAAAATGGGGCATTGACTTCATCGGACCTATTAGTCTAGTAGCTCAATACTCCTAGGCGCGCTACATCATTGTGGCAATAGACTACCTGACAAAGTGGGCAGAAGCACGAGCCACCAGAAGGAATGACGCTAGGACCACTGTGAAGTTCCTGTGGGAACATGTCTTTTCGCGGTTTGGTTGTCCAATCGAACTAGTAAGTGATCAAGGAGCACACTTCGTTAATGAAGTGATATCCCACCTGCTCTCAACCTTTTTAATCATTCATAGAAGGTCCTCCCCCTACTACCCTCAGGCAAATGGCCAAGCGGAGTCCACAAATAAAATCATGGTTAACGTGCTTACTAAGGTAGTATCCACATCAAGAAGAGATTGGGATAATAAGTTGATGGCTGCCTTGTGGGCTTATCGGACAGCTTATAAGACGGCTGTCGGGCAAACACCCTTTAGGCTGACCTACGGGACGGAGGCCATTCTACCTCTAGAATTCTTTGTCCCTAGCTTAAGAATAGCAACACAGGAGCATTGGGAGGGAAGAGAGGCTTAGATTAACTGCTTAGAGGAGCTAGAGCGTCTCACAAAAACTCGGCTTTTAGCCACCCATGCTCTAATCTATGAAAAGGTACGACGAAAGTTGTGGTATGACAAGCATGTCAACCAGTGCAACTTTGATCACGGGGACCTCGTACTACTCTATTCGGTGAAAGGGCACAAACAGAAGATGAAATTTTGAGGGCTGGGGCCTTTCCGGGTGTGTGCAATTAGCAGAACGGGCAATGTCGAGTTGGAGACGCTCGAAGAAGGAATAGGCTTCTTCAATGGCAGTCACATGAAAAAGTACTATCCCCCTTCCCATCCGCTGCACGAACCACTGATGCACGAACCCCCTGTCGCTGTCTGCATGGCCACAATCACCGAACTAATCGATCATGATGAAGAAGCAATGGCACTCAAATCATGGTCACTGCAGAACGTACATATTCTTTTGATGCCCTGATCGACAAAGGGGCCGACCGTAATGTCTTGACAATTGGACACGCATTGGTCGGCCTAAATTACAGCCCACGAACGTGAAACTTAGCCCATTTGGGGCCAACACTTACCCTCTCTTAGGGAAATGCCGAGCGGCTGTCTCCGTCGAGTCTGGGACCTATCCCAGTCGTCTTTTATGTGTTACCAAATGCTAAAGGGACCGGTGATAAATCACTACTAGGGCGCACTTTCAAAAAGCAGACAAGCTGCAATGTGGACTACAACCTAGACCGCATTCACCTAACCGTGGGCAATGTGCGTATAGTAACTACTTCCAGCAAGGGCCAGCTTGTACCTTCTACGATTGCAGAACCACCGATGGAGACCCCCGCAACCAAGCCTAAGGAGAAGGGTATGGATACCTTACCCCATACCCCAACCGCCAGAAGCAAACCCACCCAAGCCATCCACATGGCCAAGGAGCCCACGCACACATGGGTGCCGAAACGTCGAGTGCCGCCTCTTGGTAGACCACATAAACACGCTTCTAAATGCAAAAATTATTAGTCGCAGCCTAAGAGGTAGCCCAGGCACCATCGACATGGGCGCACCGCCACGCCATGATGGATACCGAAAGATCTCTTGCGAGTGCAAGGATACTATGAGGGCAACCCCTAGATATGGGTGCCTAAGGTCAGACACCCAAAAGAGTCAATTGTGGGCAACCTCACTCCAGCTGAACAGACCGGCACATGCAAAGCACAAGTTGCAAGGAACGTCAAACCAACAACGGTGATGGTTAAGGCCACCCAACACCTTCAGTGTCCCAAACCAGATGATCCAGTACCCTCTAGGTTAGAGGAGGTGCACACCCCCATGCCCGCTCAAATGAATTGCAGCACGCTCCCTGTGGCATGAGAGCCCGCCATAGCATTTCCAAATGATCCAAAGAGCACAGCCCCATTAACGAGGCCTGCAAGGGAGTCACTACTGTCCAGCCCAACTGCTCCATCGCCACCAACAGGTCTGAAACCTTCGTACGAAAGACGATCCTTCCTATCAGCGGCCAAGGATCTCGCTAAGACCTCCGGGAATGACGTAGTGACATGCATCAAGGAGTTGGACGACACCTTCACTACATTCGCTAGAAGCTATGAGAGACTTGACCTAGGACTTCTTGACGAAACCCTCGCTTTCGATGTTCGCTCATTGCCCTGCACTTGGGAGGATTACGAGTTCATGACCATCAAGTTTCCCAAAGTTGTGGCCGAGCTAATTGCTAATGAGATCTTGAAGGAACAAGCTGTTCTCAGACGACTAGTCACCTCATACCGCAAGCCAGCTTGCTCTATGCCGGAACGTGAACTAGAGGAGCTTGTGCAGCTTGCCAGCTCTGCTTTTCCATTCTTGCAACTGTGGTATGCCTTACGACTCCAATGGGAGAAAAAAGGCTATCGGATCATGACCAATGCTGAGCAAAGGAGGGCAATCAAAACAATTGAACGCGACCCTACGTACGTGGCACCTCTTTCATTCAGAGTTCTGTCCATTACACGCAACCTACACTTAAATGATCAGGTATTGGCCCATCCGTACATTGACCAATTCCTCATAGAGGAGGAGTTGCACATTGCTAGTCGCCTCAACTCGGGAGACATCTTTCATGACATCTTAACCTACATCACTCAAGCTTCCTTGCAACCAGGTGAACTTGATCGTCATGCCCAGTTTGAATACAACCCTAACCTGTATACCTGGCTTATGGCCAAGTAGCTCACCCACACAGCCCATGCGAGCCTTCCCTCCCCCGTGCCACTTAGAAAAGAGGGGGGAAGAGCCAATGACAACCAAGGGACTGACCAAGTGATGTAGCAAAAATGTGAAGGCTAACAACGCTCTACTAAATTCAAATAGGAAAGAAAGCAAGGAGGAAAATATGTTGGCTGTTAATTATTTCTAAAAAGTTTCATCTTCTTAAATCTACCCAGTAAACTGGGGCACATATTTTTTTCTTAGGATATGCTAGGAATGAATCAAATTGTAACTCTAGCGTTGGCTGGGGTAATGATAGGCACATACCATGGCAGGACAGGGCAGACTTCCATTTACGGAAGCAGAGATGACAAAATATGGAATCAGCATCGAAACACGGGGATTCAGCCAATTTACTTTCAAGCATACCATGAACCTGGATGAGGCTATCTCGAAGGAGCCGATCGTAAGAGAGCTGGTGGACAAATGCAGCCTCCAAAAGTACGTAGAGAAAGTCAGGCAGGCTGTCGTCTACAGCATGTGCATAGAGTTCTTGAGAAATTTCAATGAAGGACGAAGCTGTAGCACGGTCACGGTAAGGGAAGGTAGTCAAGAAAGATGGGTACAGGTGCCCCTTAATGCCGCCACTGTTGAAAGAGCCCTGGGACTCGTGCCCAAAAAAGAAAGACGTCCAAAAAGGGATGTGTACGCCATGCTGGGAGTCAAAAAAAAAGATGTGCGCACCGTCGATGAAATTAGTCTAGCCGACATTCTAGACTCAACGACAAGAATGCAGGCTAAGATGATCCATTCTCTCTTCTCCAGCCACAGGTACAACGCCCTCATGAATAGGATCAGCGTGCCACTGCTGGAAAGCATTGCGGCAGGAGTCCCAGAGGAGGTGGACTGGAACAGTTTCGTCCAGAAGACTATAAAGAGTTTAGCCGCCCTTCTAGCTCCAACCGCCGCAACGCCAGCCAGTGGGGAATCCCTAACCTCCACCACACGATCCACGAGGAAAAAACCTACCATCAAGGCCTCCACAATCAGGTATGGAGGTATACTTACATCAATCATTGACGAGGCCATCAAGGGTGCTGGTGTGGAGGGAGAGCAGATTGAGCACCAAGACTCACCACGTCGAGAGGAGGAAGGCTCGAGCGAAAGGACAGCTAGCGATGTAGGAGATCCTGAAGTACCACCCCTGCAAAAGGTCAGGCCTCAAAAGCAAATGAAGAACGGCAAGGGCCAAAAGAAGGTGAAGACACTGAGCAAAGGGGAGCGGGCCGAGGTGAAGAGGGCTAGAAAAGAGTGATGTGGGTTGGAAGAACAACTACAGAAGGAGGAGGAGGAAGAACTCGCAAGAGTCAAAGAGGAGTCAAAAAGGGCAGAAGAGGAACGACTGAGAAGGGCGGAAGAGGAAGCCTATGAACTGAGCATGAAGGAACTGGCCGAGTTGGCTAAGGCCACTCGCAGGTCTGTTGAAGAAACTCATAGAATAGGAGAAATCAACCCCTATGGTCCTCACCATGAAGTAGAAGCGAGTGGCATTGCGAGGGTAGCCCCGATGATCGCAGGCAAGGAAAAGTCGTTGTTACACCCCCTGCCTCTCTCCTTCGTGCTGACGCTAACAGACACCTCAAATGCCCCACAGCCCACGCCTTCTCCAGACATGGCCCAATTGATGAGCATGATGCAAATGCTCATCAGTAAGGTGGCAGAGATTGTCCCAGAACTTGGAGCGAAAAGACCTGCCACCGCTGATGCTGAATCCAAGAAAGACCCTAAACGAAAAAAACTCGAAGCATCGACCACGACAGCTCCCATCCCCTTGTCACTGGGAGCAGACTATGACACCTATGTGGCCGAGCTCCTAGCACAGCTGGAGGCGGCAAAGGAGGAAAAGAAGGTGGCCCTACTAGAGCTAGAAAAAGAAAGGGAAACCTTGGTGGCCCTGAAGCTCAAAGTTTCAAAGCAAGAGGCTAACCGGCGAAGGGAGGTCAAGGCGTTACAAGACCAGCTAGAGGCAAAAAAGAAGGAGGCCCATGACAATGAGAACCGCCTACGACAGAGGCTGGAGGACAAAGAACAGAACCTGGTGGCCAAGCAACAGAGCTTAAAGTTGCTGGTGTAGCAGTATGCCGACCTAGAGCAAAGAACGGCGAGACTAGAGGGGTATGGACTATTGGCAACTCAAGAAGGTGAACCGAGCGAGGGGCAAGGGGACGCCATGGCAAAGCTTCAGTATGAGCTTGAGGAGCAAAATAGGCTAGAAAGAGAAATAGAATTCCTAGCACGGGGCCGGTCCACAACCCTCGCAATAGAAGTGCAAGAATAACAACAGGAGGTACAATGGCTGCAAGGGGCGTTGGAAGTTGCCAAGGAAGACACTGAGGCCCTCATGGCCATGGCCTTCATGCAACAAAGACTGTACCTTGCAAAGATCCAAAGCCACGAGTAGCTGGCACAGGAAAGATTAGAATGAATTGATGAGGCAAGGCACAAATTCAGTATCGCAACTCAAGCGAAGGAAATCACCGAAGAACAGCTTGCTCGGAAGTCCAGGGAATGGCACCAACTCTGACGAACGAACAACAACAGGTGGTGACCACACTGGCAAGTGCGATGGAAGAGGAAAGAAAAAAGATGGATGAAAGGGCCAATGCTTGGGAAGCAAACAACTTTGACAGAATCAGGCAATTAACAGAGCGCTTGGCAGTGGCACAGTGCGAGAGAGTGCTTGCCGAATCTAGAGAAAGGCAAGCCTTTCTCAGCACCATGCTACATGTTACTCAAGTAGAGGGCAATGATTTAGTGGAAAGGGTGAGAAGAAAACTGGAATTGACTACCCGGTTGCTAAGGTATGGCCTTCAGGAACGGGAGCTCCCCACCAGCACGGGACTCACCAAGGAACAGCAATTCAGCTACCTGTGCAGTGCTGGCCTCTCCACTGTTGAGCTCAAGGACATGGGAGTCAAAGAGTAGGAATCACCTGCACCACCACCGCAAACAATCCTAGCCATGGCCGAACAAGATACTGAGGAAGGCCCGGATTCAGACCAAGGGCCGACCAAGAACTACGAAAAGAGCCCAATCCCCCTCTACCAGACCTCCCACCAGACGAGACTAAAGATATCCACATGTCAGAGCGCATTGTGGCAGCCACAAGAAGGAGGCACGAGGAGCTGGCAGAGGATTGGAGCCCCAAGAGGAACACCAAGGAAAAGGGAATTCTCTTGCAAGAAAATCTATCTTGTAACATCAACAAGCTTGTTTATTATGTTTCATATGATCACAATGAAGAAAAGAACACCAGGCACAACAAATCTTCATACAGCATCATGTAAATCTCCCACGGATTTGATAGAATCAACCATATTCTTCAATATCTTCACAAAATCCATCAATAGAACAAAGAAAGCAAAGAAATACACCATCTTTGAATGGAAATACATCACATAGTATTCATCTTCAATATCTTCATAGTCTTCTCTCTCAATCTCTCATATACAATCACTCTGTTTCAGTAGAATTGGCTATCTCTGACTCTCTCTCTCTCTCTCTCTCTATCAATAATACATCATATCCTTACTACAATCTCTCAAAAATCACTCTCAATAACCCTTCTTAGGTCTTGGATACCCCTCCCAAGAGGTATGCCTGATATGAAGAGTCACCAGAGCCACTACAGTGTCTTTTCATAGCTCACTACTGTCACTTCACTCCAGTCTTCACTTGAGTCTTCAGCAGCTACTTCTTTCACTTCTTTCAGCTCTTTTGCACTTGTATTCACCTCTTTCCAAGGCTAAAAAACTTTCCCAAGCTACACATACATTCTACAGAACACATACAGAAGCATACAGAACAATCTACAGAACAGTACTAGAACAGCTACAGTACAGAACAGAACAGAACAGAAACAAAGACTCTACAGAAGACCTACAGAAGGTCATCAAAACCACATAACTCATACTCAAACCATACCAAACTCTCAGAAACCATTCAATAAACTTTCACAAGATCTCAATCTTCATCAATCAATACTCCATCCCTCCTTACAGAAGACAATCAGAACAAAATAGAACAAAACATAAGCTATACAGAACCAATCAGAACCTATCAGAACATCACAGAACCTCATATCTTCACTAATAAACATCATGAACTTCCAAAACACAATCAATGTCATCTAAAACACTTTCAAACCACTTCCAAACCAATCAATCATCTCATAAAATCAACCATTCAGCTCTCAAAAACAACAAAAATCAACCAAAAAACAAGTCATTTCAACACTCAACATATCTCCACACTTAATAAGGAAGCGTCCTCGCGACCCAGGAAAAAGGGAATACAAGTTCATTTAAAATCGCAACTTTGATCTTCAATATCTTTTCAAAAAGAATCCATCCAACATGACCCCAACTTATAACATGTTTCTGATATAAAAATACAAAGAAAGGAAAACCCTTGATACATTAACACTTCTTATCAAACTAGAAAATCACAACAAATTTATAAAGGATATAAGAGTTTTCTTCTTCTTCATCTGCATCAGCTTCAACTCTCCAATCACGACCTCATCACCACAATTCTCCAAAATGTAGCTCACAAAAATCCAATCCAATAGGAAATCACCACGTTCGTTTTACATAAATGAACTCACAACACAAACACTACACACAACACAACCATCTGAATGACTCCTCCAAAAAGAGAGATTTCCATTAAAAAGCATCCACCATACATTGGAAAGGTATCAATGAAGATGATCTCTTGAAAGATTGATGATTTCGGAAACGATCCATAGACAATGATTTATCTACAAAGGTTTTGGGAGGATTTTGAAAAAACTGAAGACAACACATCCTTTCCAATAGGACAAGGTATCTGCTAGGCAAACAAAGGGCATGAAAATACAATATATCCAGCTGTTGGGAATCAATGCTCACATTGACATTCATACACAACTTTGGAATAGGCTTGGAATCATTATGAGAGTGCCTATGCATATACGCCAAGTACCAAGCAAAGTGAGCAGTTAATCTCACTGAAGGATCTACATACTGTGAATAGTGCTGAGCAAAATGAACATAGTTCTGATAAGCTTAACTGGCAGCTGTCCATTCTCCTGGAATTACGGGCCAATTGATTTGAGGTCCTGTAAGGGAATCATTCGAGCTCCATCCCCTTCTTCTAGAAATTTGATGATCAAACCCGTCAGAGTCACTAACCAACTGAGGTGGTTGAGATATAGAAGTGTTAGGTGAGGGAAGTGGAATAAGAAAAAGTGGATGAAGTGAAGGATAGGCAAAATCATAAAAGGAAGAATGATTTAATGAAGGAGTGGCTGAAATTTGGAGGGAATCACTAAGGAAGGGTGTTAACTGATAAATAGGAAATGTGAAAGGTACATGAATGGATGGAGAAGGGCATGGTGGAGAAGGGGAAAATACTCTATCCTCAATAAAGGAGCAGTATGTAAAAATGGGAATTTGAGGAAAAGATGAAGGTTGGAAAAGAAGGGGTAAAATAGTTGTGGAATTAGATTGACAAAGGGAAAGATATAGATCATATCGGTGAGCCATTTGTTGGTAATATAGGAGGGTAGGAATAGAAGGTCCTAAGAGAGATCGTCTATGATAGGCATCAAAGAAGGTAGGATCAAATGGATTATGTTTTGAAAGATAAGCTAAGAGATCCACCCTCAGTTGATTAGTACTCTGGGCAGAGGTAGGAGCTGTGTTTTGTCTTTGATTCAGGACCACAGAATCAATCATGGGATGCCAGGAATGATCATGACAATCAGCCACTTTGGAGGAGTAACTCTGGAACATGTCAGCTATACGCAACTCCAAATGGTTGACATACAAAACAGCTTGTAGAACCACATCTCCCATATACCATGCCATATCCATCTCATCTGGAATTAACAAGTCTCCTCGTAGATACATGTATGACATCAACATGGTATCTGTCGTGACAGAATCTTCAAACACTATCCTTACTACCTCTGTCAGTAACTCAGCAGACCAAGCCCCACTCCATCCATCCTCTGGAAGAGGTAAATCCATTGTGGAAAGCTTCATGTAGAAGGCCAACTTCTGTAAGTGGTAGTGGACAAAGAAAGAATGGTCTGTGGAACATATTCCTGAAACTGCTCAAATGTAGACCATAACAAATCCATTCTGGACTGCAATCGTTCCACTTTATCTTGGAATAGAGGACACAAGGTAGCCTGTCTCTGAAGAGCAGCCAAGTCCTGCTGTGAGAGAGAAGGAATCAAGGGAACATTAGGGCTCGGAGGAACAGACCGTGACTTTGCCAGTTGATCTTTCAATTGCTTGATTTGGGAGGCTTGGGATTCCACTGTGTCATTAGCAGTTTGTAAGGCTGAAATTTTGTCATCTAAGAGAGTTTGGAACTCCTGTGCTTCTCTGGACATCCTCTCCTTCTCCTCTGAAAGGCTAGTAACCTCTGATTGAGCCTCTAGTAACTGGATCTTCAAAGAAGAGATCTCATCTCTTTGGGTGGCAACCAGGTGGGTTTGTTGCTCCATCTGCTTAAACAAATCTGCTAGGATATCCTTAGCAGAAGCTAACTCGGATGTTGCCTTATGCAATTGGTCCTTAGACTGCATGAACTCTCCATAAAAGGACGCGTACAGCTGTTGAACACAGGCTGTCACTGACAACTCAATGGAACTGTGAATATCTTTACAGAGGAAAGGAATTGCATCTCTTGAGACTAGACTGTTCAGTGAGGGAATTGATATGTCCAATGATCCTTCTCGATGTGCTCTAAACAGGTTATTACAAGTGAGATACCCAGGGAGATCACTGCCAGAGGTAGCAGGAATTGACACTGAAGGAAGTACTGAAGGAGCTTTATCCGCTACCTGCTTCAAGCATTTGCGTTGGATAACGAGGGGAGGCGGAGAATCATCATCCTCTATATCAATGGGTTCTGACTCATCTGAAGGTGGAGGAGGAGGTACTGGATCTAATGGAGGAGGTGGAGGCACAGTCTTCTGTAAACCTGAATAGGTTAAGAAGGCAGACAAATATGATCCATATGTGACATTGGCAACATTACCCCTGGTGACTTTGACGAAATGTTGATCCATTTTAGTGAAGAGGTAAGTGCTCCAATCAATAGCAACTCCTTTCAATACCATCCTGGAAGCTGTGAAAAGCTCTTTGGACAAGTACTGGGATGGCGTTTTGGCAGGCATAAACCTGTCCTGGAGAAACTGACAGACCATCTTCCATACGGGATCAGTGATCATGGAAAAGGAAACTCCTGAAGAGTTTATCACATTCTTAACATCTAGCAATTCCCTTGTTTGCTTTTGCAACAGCTTCAGAATCTCTTCATTAGAGAAAAGCTGACGAGTGGTAACAAAATTTTCACCTTTGGAGGGAAGAGACAGAGCCTTCCCTAGGCCGTGAGGTGTCAAAGTCATAGAAATTCCCTGGACTAGTCCTGTCTTCTTGTTGTAGGAGTCCAGAAACTCATCACATAACGACGGATCCTCAGGAAGCAATGGAAAGGAAGTAGCCACAAAAGTAGCGAGTCCCGCCTTCGTGAGAGGCTCAAAAGTGAGTAGGGAAGAGTAATCCCTACTAACTAATGGGACGTACTGGATAGGGGGAGGAGCATGAGAAGGCGCCATTCATATGGTTACACACACACCACAAACACAGACAATCAAGGAGAATGCCTGCAAATCAACAGACAAAAAACCAAGGATAAGAGAATAACCAAAACAATAAAACGTGACTCGACCAACTAACCTCAAGCAAACCACAACTTAGAAAAAATTCGACATGACCTTGAGACATATGCGACCGAAAGCTTCATGCTATGCATCATATAAACACCCAGAACCCCGTATCAAGCAATAAAAGAAAAAACTACACACCGTACCCTTAACCGTAACAAACACACTAAACCAAAACATCACCACATCCTACACAGAGCAAGACTACATCGTGGATAAACCAGTGTTTGACCATGGAAATAACTCCAATGACTGCGCATACCCATCCCACGAAACCTGTTCGTTAAAAAGGGGAATTAAGTGCAGTGAGGGGGATATTAATTTAATGAAAGGTTTATTTTAATAAATTATTAAGAATGGGTGAAGTTTTATTAAGTGATAAACCTTAGCAAGAAAACGGCGGTTCCTTCTTAAAAATTAAATTACCAATTATTAGGTGAAAACGATGCTTTAAGTCGAATCCCGGACTTCGATATCCAGACTGGGTCTCTAAATGCAAGTTCATTGATTACAAATTAAGGTGATGTGGAGCGCTTTTTTGCCAGTGCGTGCTCTTGTGACGGCTGGTTCATTTTAATTAAAAATATTAAAGTGCCTCTTTAGCGCATGTAGCGCGTGCTAAGTGAACTGCGGGTTTATTTTTATTAAAAAATATGGTGTGTTTAGCGCGAATGTGCGTCGAAACTGTGGGTGAATAAATAGGTCATTTTAACAATTAATTTGTGATTAAGGGAAAAATGAAAATAAATAAAGCACATAAAATAAATACCTGGAAGGGGTGTGTATGTAATGGCCTAAATGCGCACGGAAGAGTCCCCCAAAAGGAGTGAATCCAGTAAAAGAAAAGTAAAGACCACTGACGAAACAACAAAGACAATACCTTAGTGGGTTTGTTGATTGTGATT
This sequence comes from Lygodium microphyllum, assembly GCF_053477565.2. Taxonomy (NCBI): domain Eukaryota; kingdom Viridiplantae; phylum Streptophyta; class Polypodiopsida; order Schizaeales; family Lygodiaceae; genus Lygodium; species Lygodium microphyllum. Next base: position 76,266,367 of record NC_141157.1, on the reverse strand, counting down.
ATTTTTTAGTATTGTGTGACGAGTTATTAGTATGCTTTGTGTTTTTTTTTGTTTTTTTTTTTAAGGTGGTTAGTGTGATATTTGAGGGGTATTATGTGTGGAGCTATGTGTGGTTGTCTGGATGGGTTTTTTAATAAATTGTATGTGGTTGTGTACTTATTTTATTTTTTATTTTCAAAAGGAAGAATAATGAAAAATGGATATGGGATGAAGGAAAAAGAAAACTTCAGCCAGTTAGGAAATATCCACAATTTAGTGTATGAAAATAAGATGGAGATTTTTAGGGTGAAGTGTTGTGTGTTGGTCGTCTTTTTTTTGCATGGTGTTGTGTTGTACTTTTGTTTTTTGTTTGTTTTTTAAAATATGGGTTCCATGTATGAAAATATTTTAAAGTGAAAAATGAACGGAAAAATGTCAAGGGGGATGAGTGGAAGTTTTTAAAAAAAATTAGAATTTTTTGGGTAATTTTTACTAATTTTAAATTATTTTTTTACATTTTTTGGTAATTTTGGGATAAATTGAGAAATATTTAATTTTTTGAAATTGTGGGGGTGGAAATTTCTAGCTGACAAATTTCCAAAAATGTGCAGAAAGTGAAGGGAATTTTTAGAAATTTTTTTGAAATGTTATTGAGTGGAAATTAATTTATAAATTAATTAAATCAAGAAAATTAGCATAGTTTGGTAAGTAAGGTCAAAGTAAGTCAGCTAAGGCATGGTAGTCGGTGTAAATCATGTAAGTCAGATTAAGTCAAGTCAAGTTAATCAAATAGAACTAGGTTAGTCTGGGTTAAGTCAGATAAGTAAGTTAAGGCAAGTCAGCAGAGACTAACCTAAGGGGGGTTAGTGTAACTAAGCTAGGGTTAGGTTAACTGTACTAGGGTTAGTTGACCTAAGTATGGTTAGTCTAACTATGCTAGGGTTAGTGTAACTAGGGGGTGGGGTTAACTAACTATAGTTGGGTGAAACTCACTAAGGGGTTAGTAAACTAACTAGAGTGGGGTTAGTTTGACCTAGGGGGGGTTAGTTAATTGAATGATGGTGAGTAAACTTAATCGGGGTTAGTTAACCTACGTTGGGTTAAGTAACTAACCTGTAGTTAGAGGGAGGAGGAGGAGGTGGAGGAGGAGGAGGAAGAGGGGAGGAGGGGCGGTGGCAGGCGGTGACAGCGGCGGCGCTGGAAGAACAGGCGGCGATGACGGCGTCCCGGCGGCAACGACGACGACATTGGAGGCAGCGGCGACGACGTTGAAGGCCGAGCGTGGGCGGCTGCTCAGGACATGGAGGCCGAGGGGAAGAGGGAGAGGAAGGAGGGGAAGGAGAGGGGAGGGAGGAGGAGAAGGAGGGCGAAGGCGGAGGTAATGGGGAGGGAGGGCGATGGAGGCGGGAGAGGGCAATGGGGAGGGAGGAGGAAGATACAGAGGAGGCGGGGGAGGCGCTGCGTGGAGGCGGAAGGAGGAAGAGAGGGAGGAAGAAGGGAGGGGGAAGAAGGTGGAGGGAGGAGGAAGGAGGAACAGGAGGTGGGGGAGATGGGGGGGAGGGTTAGGGAGAGAGAAAGAGGAGTAAGAGAGAAAGAAGAAGAAGAAAGAGAAAGAGAGAGATGGTGGTTGAAATTCGGGGGGGGTGAAAGGTGCCCGTTGGGGGGGGGGGGGGGGGGGGGGGTGGTTTTTTTTTATTTTATTTTTTTGATGTAAATCAATAAAATTAAAAAATAAATTAATTAATGAAAAGAAAGAAAACAGAGGAAAAGGTGAGACGCCCTTGTCCCGCGCGCATGCGCGGGGCGGGGGTAAAAAAATTTGCGGTGACGAGAGGGAAAGGGCGCCTGGATACAGGGACGAGGGACGTGGATGTGACCGGGGCGCGATAAAACGCATAAAATCGAAAACGGGCGCGTGCACGCGCAAGACGGGGCGCGTAAAAACTCATAAAAATAAAGAAAAATTAATAACTCCCAATCCGGATGTCAAAACGAAAGGGCGTAAAAACAGAAAGTAGGCAGGACGGCAGGGGGAAGACAGGGAAAATGTGCAACGAGAGCTCCGGGAGAAAGACAGGGCGTTCACGTGCAAAAAACACAAAAAACGGATCAAAAAACGCAATTAAAAATTAATATCGGAAGATCCGTGCATTGAATTGAGGTGGAGAAAAAAGGAAAACTGTGCAGAACGACGTGCCGACAATCCTATTACATCAAAATATAGTTCCGACGGAGATAAGACGCGTTCACGTGGGAAAAACTCCAAAAAATAAACCTGAAAATAGGATCAAAAATTAATATCGGACGAACAGTTAGCTGGAATGATAGGCAATAAGAAGGAAAAATGTCTGGAGGAAGGAATGGCACAGGGTTGTCATGTTAAACCGCAGTTCTGGTGGAAGTAGGAGGGGTTCATATGCAAAAAACACCAAAAATACGCCTGAAAACTCATTTAAAAATTAATAATAAAAAATCCAGAAGGCGAAAGAGGGGGGAGGAAAAAGGAAAAAGGTGGGGGAAGACACAGTGGACACGACTGTCAAATCAAATTGGAATTCCAATGCAAACAGGATAGGTTCACATGGAAAAATGTCAAAAAGACGCACGAAAAAGTCTTAAAAAACCCGGAAAATTAATATTGGACAAACCGTGCATCAAAATGACATGGAGTAAAAAGGAAAAATGTCAGGGGAAAAGTGATTGTCAGGGCTATGATGTCAGATCACGGTTCCAAAGCAAGAAAAGCACGTTCACATGGGAAATCGGCTAATTGCGCGAAATGCTTCAAAAATTAATAACTCGAAAACCGTATATCGAAACAAGGGTAGGTAAAAAGGAAAAATGGTCAGTTCAGAGGGAGGAACATGGCTATAAGGTTGGATTTGGACTTCGGTGAACGTAGGGTGCATTCACATGGCAGGACCTCAAAATCAGGGAATGAAGGAAAACTGCAAGGGAACAGCCCCAAGGGTGGGTGGAAAATGAACAATTGGGTGGAAAGGGACCCTATCAGGGTAATAGCAAGGCATGGCATACATGCATGAGCAGGTTGAGGCATATGCAGAAGGGTATGCAATGTAGACGTGCAGGGACGCGTCCCCACACTTAAGACCTTAACGGATAGGGTTAACTGAGCAACAGGGACCTAGGACCACGCCATAGACCATCCACTAACTTCCCCACACTTAAAACATGACCGTCAAGGAGAAATAGAAGGTGTAGGGTTAGAAAAACTTGGCCCATTTTGTTGAGGATCACGGTTGATTGTCAATGGCACGTCTTGTGTTGTTGTCGGCTGCTGGAGGTACCAAGGCATCTTCTCGGCAAACATGCGGCATGGAAGGGACCACGCAGCAGCACCCAGGGAGGTAGCTGATTGAAGGAATTGTGGAAAATTTGTCGATGATGAGGGATGTTGCACTAAACTCACAATCACTCAAATATAATGAAAGAACTGTCACTCGCCCCACGACTAATATCACTCGAGGAATAAGAATTGAAACCCATATCTCATACCCGATTTAGAAATCGACAGGGGAATGGTGCAGAGGAAGTATGCCAGGGTGCACAGTTGATGGTGCATTAGTGCGTCCAACCCGTCTGGCATAAGTGCAAGGAGGAAGGCAAGGGAGCCTTAGAGTGCAGTGTACAGAACAGGGTGATGTGTCTTGTGATGATGGCAAAGACCCATCCCGTGGGTGCATAGGGAAACGGAAACATACCTACTCCAAGTATCGTAACGTCCCTCAATCTCACCTCTCGGTAATTGATTGAAGAAACTCCAGTCACACTCAACCCACCCTCTGTCTCACGCTCTATTGATAGACCACCCTCTGTCTCACGCTCTATTGATAGATACAGGGGGGCAACCATATCCTGAAACCCATTGATGTAATCCTCACGGTCACTTGTGCAAAGGTTGTATGCCTTGTGCGCATTTGATGGTGCAACTGTGCATCCCGCCCTGTGCTGGGATACGGTGCGAGAAGGAAGGCCAGGGAGCCTTATGGTGCAGTGCATAGAAACAAATTGTGCTTTGTGCATTGAGAGGCCCATCGCGTGCGTGCAACACTTCATTCACACTACTCACCTCTCATTTGATTTGAAGGGAAAAGACTGGTCTCTCGCCCCACCCTCTGTCTCACTCGTTGTTGATAATTACAGAGGGCAGCCCTTACTCTCTTTCCCCATCCGGTTAGGATGAAAGCTCACGTCACTCGATTGTTTGTCGATAAAGATCGCGTCGTTAGTTGTTGAAGAGGTGTACCCAGGGAGGTAGCCATCAAATTGAACATTGTGTTGGATAGAAACATGTCGTCTGCGAGAGGATAGTTAGACACTTTACAGAGAGACCCAGGACATAGCATACCAAGGGAGGCAGCTTCGGAATTGGATCCTGGAGATACCAATTAATGAATCCACTTTCTGGACTGCTGGGTGTTGCCACCTTTTCCACAGCCAGCTTCTCGCCCAAGGGTGTGTGCCACCTTTTCTTGGAACGAGGCCTGCTATGACAGGGAATTTATTCCTGTTCTCTAATAACAATTTTTTTTTCTCTTGTTTTTTTTTTCTTTCTCTTTTTTTTTTCTTGTTTTCCCCTATACCGGAGGGTGTTTCCACCTTTTCTCGAAGAATAGGTTGGCATGACAGGGACCTAAGTCCTTTTCTCCCATGACCGATATGTATATATGTATATATATTTTCTCTTTTTTTTTTCGAATTAAACAAGGGAATGGTAGAAATACCATGTATCAGGACCAACCTCGCCACTGTCGTTGGTGGAAAATAGAGGATAAGAGATCAAGGCTGGAAGGGGGGTTTGAGGGGACAGAGGGTTGCGTCCACTTCATCAGGAGTGGCTGAAGAACGGCTATCAGAAGTAGCATCATAAGAGTGATAGTGCCACGCCAACAAGGGAAAGGATCAAGTGACCATGATTGTCAAGATCCCCAAGGAGGGAAGTACTTCCTCAGGCAATATCCATTGATCAAGAAGGGATCATCAGAGGCGTCAACGGTCTGCACTTGGACAGAGCCATTAGGGTTGACAGCAAGTACCTTATATGGGCCCATCCACCGCTGTTGGAGCTTGCCAGGAAACTTGCCAAATCGTGAATCATAGGCTAGGACCAAATCACCTTCTTTGAACTCCTTGTGCTTGATGAAGCTATCATGTTAAGCCTTGCGTCGAGCTTGCGTGGCTTCCATGCACTGTAGAGCCATCCTACGAGTTTCGTCCAAACATTCCAGGTGCAGGAGACGGCGTTGTACTGAATCATCATCCCCCAAACGCTCTTTGATAGCCACTCTCAAAGAGGGTAATTCCAGTTCAACAGGAAAAACAGCTTCTGTACCATACACGAGCTGGAAGGGTGTCTGTCCTGTTGCTACTTTATGGGAGGTTCTGTACGCCCAGAGGGCCTCTGTAAGTCGATCATCCCAATCACGACGATGTGCGGCAATCGTTCTTGTCAGAATTGAGCAGAGGATGCGATTCGTGACTTCGACTTGGCTGTTGCCTCTGGGGTAATAAGGAGTGGACTTGCAATGGCGGATCTTATACAACTCTGTCAACTCTTCCATGACTTTATTAATGAAATGAGTGCCTCTGTCACTTACCAGTTCTAAGGGACTGCCAAAACGGGTAATGATATTCTCGTACATGAACAGGGCCACACTGTTACCATCGTCCCGCTTTAGGGCTTTAGCTTCACGCCACTTTGTGACATAATCCGTACATACGAGGATGTATCAGTTCTGCTTCCTTCTGGTAGGAGAATCGATTGAACCTATGAAGTCAATGCCCCACTTCTCAAACAATTTTACAGGAAGGATAGGTTGTAGTGGCATGGCACTTGTCTTGGTGGGTTTCCCCATTCTTTGACAAGCATCACATCTTTTATAGTAATCATAGGCATCCTTATGAATGGTAGGCCACCAATAACCTGCTAGCAGAGCCTTCCTGGCTGTAGCTTCTCCTGCAAAGTGACCTCCACATGGCTCGTCATGGCAAGCCTTCAGAACAATCCCAATCTCATCTCCTGCAACACATCTTCGGAGCACTTCATCTTTTCCTTTCTTGTACAGTGCACTGCCTAGCAGGGTGTAGGGGGCTGATTCTAGCATAAGCTTCTTCCTCTCCCGACTAGAAATGCCAGGAGGGTACTGTTGGGTTGCCAGCAGATTGGCAATGTCTGCATACCAGGGAGTTACAGTTTCTACCAGGAATAAGGAAGCATCAGGAAGGTCTGGATCATCCTGCTCCTCATCTGCAGTTTGTGGGATACGCGACAGATGATCGTCCAGAACATGGGAACGACCAGGCTTAGTAATCACCTCAAAGTTGAACTCCTGGAATAGAAGGAGCCATCTCATCATTCGTCCTTTCACATCTGCTTTGTTCATCAGGAAGGACAGGGCCTCATGATCCACATAAAACTTAAAACTTCTCTAGGGCAAACACCATTGCCAAGCACTCCAGCTCTGTCACTGTATAGTTCCGTTCCCTATAAGTGACTTTTCGGCTTGCATAATAGATCGGTTGATCCAGCTTCGAGGAACCCTTTTGGCAGAGAACTGTGCCTAAGCCTTCAATTGATGCATCAGTGTGTATATGGAACTCTTTCGTCCAATCAGGAGGTTGCAGAATGGGTGCCTCAATCAGACATTGCTTCAGAGTGTGGAAGGCTTTGTCACATTCTTCCGTCCAAGTAAACTCTGCATCTTTCCTCAGAAGCTTGTGCAAGGAGGTTGCCTTTGTTGCAAAATGGGCTATGAACCTTCTGTAGTAACCCACATGGCCTAGGAATCCCCTCAACTGTTTGAGATTGGTGGGTGCTGTCAGAGCTGCGATCTTTTCAATCTTTGCAGGGTCTGTTGATATCCCTTGTGCAGAGACAATGTGGCCCAACAGAACTCCAGAAGAGACCCCAAAGATGCATTTGTCGGGGTTGAGGGAAATCCCATACTCCCGGCATCGATCAAAGCATTGTTCCAGGTGTCCCCAGTGTTCATGGATCAAACTATAGACACAGAAGTCATCAAAATATACATCATATTCATCCTCTTTTGTCTCTGTCTCTGTCTCTGCTTCTGCTTCTGTCTCTGCTTCTGCTTCTGCTTCTGTCTCTGCTTCTGTCTCTGTAGGAGCTCTGTAGGAGAAGAACAGGTTCTCTGTTTCCTCTTCTGCCTCTGTCTCTGGCTCTGCTATGGCCATGTAACAGGGAGAGCAGTACATCCATGCTTCTATCTCACTGTCAGAAGTGATTTCAAAAGTCATTCCTGGTTCAGGCAGGAAGTATTCACCCATTGATAATGGCTTTGCATCTTTTGGGAGTTGGCTTACAGTGTCCACTGTTAAGGAACGTGCCACTGTTTTCTTGGGAAGGATTTGTTTGATAGCATCTTCGTCTGCTGATGTTCCATCTGTAGCCTCATTAGGGGAGTCAGAAGATAATTCCAAGGAGGTGGATCCATGTCCTTGTTGAGAACCATATAGCTTCATCACCACTTTATTGGGTCCTCTACCCAAGGTCAAGGTTCCTTTGAACCAATCCGTCCTTGCTCGGGCTTCAAAAAGCCATGGTCTGCCCAATAACAGAGGGTAGGATGTACCATAAGAGTTTGGATTCACCACCAGATAGGTTAGCCAATAATCTTTTCCAGCCACTGTAGTCTTCACATACGGGAGAATGCCCAAAGGCTTGATTCTGCTCTGATCCGCCAGTCTGATGAGCCATTGGGTGGGGTTGCACACCTTGTAGGCCTAGATCCTTCATTGTCACATCCGTCATAATGTTTACTGATGAACCACCATCAATCAGTGCATTTGCAATGAAGCAGCCTTCTATCCACACGCCAGTCTCTGGAGTACCCGGATCTAGGAAGGCGTTAGCTACGTCCACTTCTTTTACAGGTTCTGGAGCTTTGTTGGACTTTGTTGCTGTTGAGGGAGAAATCCTTAAGCCACGTCTTCTTGTCAGTATACTTTTGAACCTTTTTCGGCAACTGGGAGACAACATCAATAATTGTCAGAATGTGAGGTTTGGTTTAAAGGTATCTAGATCTCTGACCAGATCATATTCCTTAATAGGATCCACTGGCTTCTCTAACCGGTTAGGAAATGGGGCAACACCCATTTTCATTTTCCCTCTTTCTTCCAACAGAGGCATCATGGGAACTCTGGAACTGTCTCTGTAGCTCTCTGTGGCACTGTAGTGCTCTGTATGGCACTGTCACGTACTGTTCTGTTCTGTTCTTCTGGTGAAAGATTGAATTTCACTGTTCTGGTAGGAGGATTATTTTCTTTCTGGATAGGTGGTTCCTTCTTCTTTGCACGCGTGATGGCAGCAACTTCCAATTCTACTAAATTGGAGGTAGGCTCTTGGGCCTTGGCTGGATTATCAGTAGCATTGTTTTTCACTGGGGCTGGGCTTGGACAGTCTTTTGCAGTGTGGCCTTCTCCTTTGCATCGACTGCATAAGGGCTTATAATCCACTGACCTTCTGGGATTTGGACAATTTGGTGAAATGTGTCCCTTTTCTCCACATCTGTAACACTCCACTTCTGATCTCTGACCACCGCCAGACTGTCTTCCTCTGTAACTTTGAGAGGGAAATCTTTTGGGTCCGAAATTAGGACCAAACTCTCTAGGCTTGGGTCCAATATCCTGTGTTGTCATTTTGGATTCCAGCAAGTTGAATCTTGCTTCTTCTTCCTTTCTTCTCCTATCATGCATCTCCTTCAGAGAGCAAATGTCCTCTGTATGGTTCTTCCGCAAACAGTAGGAACAGAAGGCTCCAGGGATGGTTGGTTTTTGGGTACATTCAATGGCTAAATGGCCTGCTTGATGACACTTACCACACCAAGTATTTGACCGCATCACATCTCTTCCTGCTCCTACCACATTGGATATACTGGCAATATTCACTTTCAGCGTCTGTAGCTGTTCTGTAATCACATCCATCAACTCCTTTTTAATATTTGCAACTGAGTTGGATAAGTAATCCTTCAAGCTTTCTCCTCCTGAGGCACTGGCAGTAGGGTTTTGAGGAGTCTCTGTAATCACTGCATAAACAGGTTGGGCTGATGTAGAGGGGTCTCTGCTCTGATTCTGATTCAGAGCTCCTGTTTGAACTGTTGGCTGTTGGCTCCAGTTGGTAGGGTTCCACTGTTGCTGCTGATTTGGCATTGGGGAAATTGATTGGGACCAGTGTTGTTGTGGTTGAACCATCATTTGAGGCATTGATTGTGGCCACTGTGGATTTGGTGCACTGTACTGTGATACTGAGGGCATCTGTGGGTAAGGGTAGGGGACTGTCCCTGGAACTGCATTTGGTGGGTACATCATTCCTAGCATGAGAGGAGGTAGGACTCCTCTTCCTGGATTCATCGCTAATCTAGCTTCCACTTCATCGTACAGTCTTGCACCTTTTGTTGCAGCTTGCAGTGTGGCTGGTCTTTGCAGCTCCACAAACTTACGGACTTCTGGTTGTAATCCTCTGAGAAACACCCCCTTCTGAATGCCATCATCTAGATTATGGTTAGTCCATCTCTTCAGGATGGATTCCATTCGTGAGACATAAGCTTCTACTCTTTCTCCAGAGGACTGACTTAGGTTCATAAATTCCTCTCACATCCACTCTTCAAAACCTTCACGCCTGAATTTAGTGAGGAAGGCCAATTTCAGGTCGTCCCATGTGCCAAAAGTTCCTGCTGCTTGTCTCTCATACCACTGAAACGCCGCGCCCTTGAAAGTGGCGGGGAACATTGCTAACCAATACTCAAGGGTTCTGGCATTGTTAGCCACACATCCTACCATAAACTCTACTACATGAAGATCGGGGTCTTCATTGTACTCTCCCTTAAAAACTGGCAATGGGACTACATTCGCTTGCCTGTCATCAATATTTCCAGGACGGATCTGGCTTGGAAGTGGACCTCCAGCAGGAGGAGGAAGGGCTTGATGTGCCATTGGGACTTTTGTAAAGAGTTTCGCAAGGGCGTCAAAGGCGGCTTCTGCTGCGAGCTCGCTCTCGGCTCTGATTTTTCCCTTCTCTCTTCTCACGTACCTCTGGACTCGTTCTAACGCTTACCTCTTTATTGCATCATTCATCAGGGGGTTGGCTCCACTATGTTGTTAGTGCTCCACAGAGGGTTAATAGAAGGCTTCAATCTCTGGAGGAGTGTCTTGCCAACATTTCTTCTACTTCTTCCTTTTCAACGTCTCTGAATTCTGCTTTCATGCCACTACACAAGGTATTCGGTTCTGAAGGTGTCAAAATGCATACGTCTAAGCATTGTGGTGGTGCCATCATCATAGTAATGCTAGCTTCTGATGGTTTCAACAGTGTATATTGTAAAGAACACTCTGTCTACCAACTTCCAGTGGGTTGCCAATTGAACAAACAGAAGATTATCAGTGCACCAAGCATCCCACGTATCTTGCTATTGAGCATCTACGAACAAATTCCAACTCTTTTCCTTCTTGTCTCTGTGAACCTCCACAGACCAAGACTCCTAAAGCTTCTTCACAATCTCCCACTTGATGATGTCTGGAAACTTCTCAATGAATGCCAAATCTTCCATGGATGGTCATTCTCTCTATTTCTTCTCTTCAGTTTGTCCCCAAACAGTTTGCCACCAAGATGCAAGTTTCTGCTGCTTCAACAGGAAGAGGAAACTGTCCACCACATAGAGCATGCATCATGATGGTGATGTGTTTCCGCCATTGTGGGATGAACTTCTTGTGGAAAGTGGCTTTAATTATGAGAAATTCCAACTCTTCAATGAAAGAAGAAACTTTATAAACATCCATGGAATTCTTCTCTTCTTGGCAATGCCATTTCCTTCATTTTCAGCCTCTTCTGGTGCTTGTTGATGCAAGATTCCCCGGCTGCGCACCAAAAACATGGAGCCCCAAGAGGAACACCAAGGAAAAGGGAATTCTCTTGCAAGAAAATCTATCTTCTAACATCAACAAGCTTGTTTATTATGTTTCATATGATCATAATGAAGAAAAGAACACCAAGCACAACAAATTTTCATACAGCATCATGTAAATCTCCCACGGATTTGATAGAATCAACCATATTCTTTAATATCTTCACAAAATCCATCAATAGAACAAAGAAAGCAAAGGAATACACCATCTTTGAATGGAAATACATCACATAGTATTCATCTTCAATATCTTCATAGTCTTCTCTCTCAATCTCTCATATACAATCACTCTGTTTCAGTAGAATTGGCTATCTCTGACTCTCTCTCTCTCTCTCTCTCTCTATCAATAATACATCATATCCTTACTACAATCTCTCAAAAATCACTCTCAATAACCCTTCTTAGGTCGTGGATACCCCTCCCAAGAGGTATGTCTGATATGAAGAGTCACCAGAGCCACTACAGTGTCTTTTCATAGCTCACTACTGTCACTTCACTCCAGTCTTCACTTGAGTCTTCAGCAGCTACTTCTTTCACTTCTTTCAGCTCTTTTGCACTTGTATTCACCTCTTTCCAAGGCTAGAAAACTTTCCCAAGCTACACATACATTCTACAGAACACATACAGAAGCATACAGAACAGTCTACAGAACAGTACTAGAACAGCTACAGTACAGAACAGAATAGAACTGAAACAGAGGCTCTACAGAAGACCTACAGAAGGTCATCAAAACCACATAACTCATACTCAAACCATACCAAACTCTCACAAACCATTCAATAAACTTTCACAAGATCTCAATCTTCATCAATCAATACTCCATCCCTCCTTACAGAAGACAATCAGAACAAAACAGAAGCTATACAGAACCAATCAGAACCTATCAGAACATCACAGAACCTCATATCTTCACTAATAAACATCATGAACTTCCAAAACACAATCAATATCATCCAAAACACTTTCAAACCACTTCCAAACCAATCAATCATCTCATAAAATCAACCATTCAGCTCTCAAAAACAACAAAAATCAGCCAAAAAACAAGTCATTTCAACACTCAACAAGGATGCACAACGCAGAGCCTGGTCACTACCCACACAATTCTCTGATGAGCCAGTACCACTATGAAGGGACCCCAACCCCATTGATTGGCCACAGGAATTGGTCATCTGGCATGACCGGGAGTTTCAGACGAGGCCTTTTGAGATGTCCTTCTCCTACCCACGCTCGCTGGATCGGGCGTTGCTGCTCAGTATCCTATCCAAAATCAAGGATCTAGCCAATGACCTAGCAAGCAGATGGGTGGAAGAAAGGAGCCTAATTATGACCAGGTGGAGGCAGGAGCCTACAGACTACTGGAAGGACAAGGTGAACCAGATTCCCAAATCTATCCAATGCTACGAAGTGTAGCCGAAGTGGCGGAGGAGGATTTGGGATGCCAATTTTGACGCCTGGACCGCCTTCTGCAGCTCACTCCCCGAGGAGTGAAATGACCCCTCCTACATGCCCTTTCCCCGTCGGCATGGACTGAACTATGATCGCGCCATTCATGGGGATTTTGATTTTCCTAAAATATATAATGTAAATGCCAAAACTCTCGAGGAATGCTTAGTTTTTAGACAACAGGATATCCTTCCATCCATCACCCGCTTCCTCGTGGACTTCTCCTCTTGCCCGGATCCTGCCTTTCTAACCACCTGCAACTATCTTAGGTTGCTCAAATTCCTATTAGTACAGAAGCCCATCGCTAAAGAAGCTCACTCCCCCCCCTCTTTTTTGACATCAATCTAGGCATCGATAGTAGAGCTATGACTAGATTAATGATAAGGGCATCCCTCCTTCTCTCTTTTTGCTTGGAACTCTTAGTAAACGTGAATGACACCCGCTTCACAAGGTGTAACCATCCCTTTTTGTCATCCACACCTCTGAAGGCCCGAGCTGAAATTAAAGAATATCTTCAAAGCCGTGCCTTTCTATCCCAATGCCTACGACCTCCCCGCGCTTTGGCTGACGATGATCGGCACTAGCCAAACGCCTTCTATGAAAAAAAGAAAAAAACTTTGCTCATCCCACCTAGGGATCACCCCTAGCCCCTCTCTCCACTTCAAGCTTCAGGCACATCAAGGGCAGGACTTTCAGACCTATCACCCTAAGCTCTGCACTGCATTGCACCTCCAACAACGCACGAACTGGGTCCTCAAGTGTGAGACATTACCAAGGGCTTGCCCAAGGTTACCCATCTCCCAGCTCCACTGCACATGCACTTACACCTCACCGTGAGACAGATACACCCCTTAGGGAGTGCACAACTTTCTCTTGAAGGCTGTTCGTAACTTAGTCAGGGCCCGCCATTGGCATGGATCTTGGAACCACGTGTTCTTCAACTGATTACGGAGCCCTGGTTTTGACAGTCATCGCCGACGACAAATTCCAACGGTGTAACCAAGGCCGAGCATCTTCATGTAGTTCAAAGCAAGCCGAAATCTATCCAAGTCATCAGGAATCAACACCCCATCATCTCTCATTCACAGCACCACCTTTTCGATAGTGGTCATCTACCCTCCATTTCCACTTAGCACCAACCCCAACTACCCTGCTCCTCCCCACCCCAGTGCCATGGAACTGGCACTCCGCTAGGAGGAGGGTAATGTTTACCGCAACACAAAGGAACAAAAAATGGAGCAGAGGTGCGGGAAAAATGGAAGAAGGAGTCAACCAAGAAGGCACAGGACAAAGGAAGGAAAAGGCGTCCTGGATGGAGGTCAGACTCTGAAAATCTAAATGACGGTGTCGCCTCGAGAAAAGAAAAGAGTAAAAGCATGCCATTAAATATGAAGGCACTCCCAAATCCTTGTAAAAAGAGTGCGGGGCTCACTCCTGTGCAAATTGTATGCATTAGTGGGAAGAGGATAAGTTAGAATGGTGGGAAATAGGAAAAGAGGACCTAGGCTAATGGCCGGCCATGTAAAAAGTGGGGATGACCGCCCAAAAAGTAGGGCATGTATATAAAGTTCAAAGGTGAATGAGAAGTTCATTCTTGGGTGTGGCTAAAGCTTCTTCTTCCTCTTCTCTTGCTTCTTACCTTCTTGCTTATGATTGAGTGAGGGATTGAGGAAGTGTAAGGGAGTGAGGGAGTGAGTGTGTGAGAGTGAGGGATCTTGGAGAAGAAGCTCCCCATCTTCTCTCTTCATCTTTCCTTCCCTTCTTCTCTTCTCTCGTCTCGTGCGGCTATGGAGGATGGAGCTTGACGGAGAGGGCTTGAGGTTGCTTGAACTCGCCACAAGGATCGTGGAGCTACCGGAGTGTGAGAGAGAGGAGGGAACTCGATCGAGCACCAAGGTAAGCTCACTACACCCGCAAGGTAGGAATTGCGCGTCGGCTATGTGAGAGGTAGCCAAGGCCACTCGGCTTGAAATGCTTGATCAATAAGCGGTCCGTAGGTCTCGGGGTAGAGCTCAGTAGCTCCCCTACAATAGCCTTTGGCCATGACGATGCCCCTTGTGGAATGTGTCCTTAGCAATTCACATGTAGAAGAGATATTACAACCAACATCCTTGACACCTCCAACACTTTTGAAGCACCTAAAGCCTAGGCTTGAGGAGAAATCTTTCGAAGATTTGGCCAAAGAGATAGCACATTTAACCAAATTATGAACTAGAGATTAAGTGCCTGATGAAGCTTGATCACAAACTAACAGCCATCACTCGTGTATACATCCATATGGACACTGGAAGGCCAACACCAGAGCACGCAAAGCTCATAGCCGAGCCCTTGACTTGGGATGAGCAACAACATGTTTAGTCTTGCTATGTAGCTATTGCTGAGGAAGTAATAAAGGACATCCCAAAGGCCACTAAAGAATTGTGCTTAATACCCTCACTCTATACTGCTCAATGTGTGACAAACAAGGAAAAGCTCGAAGCAATCAAACGAAAAGGGAAAGGACAAGGTAACTTTGTGCAGAAATGGTACTCCAACCAAAGTTTGGCAGCCAAAATTGGCCACTGACGACTAATGACACTCGTTGAGCAAAGGAAAGCCCTTTGGACATCAATACATGATCCCACGTACATTGCCTCATTAAGAGTGTTGGCAATGGTCCATGAGGTCCAGCTTTCTGCCACTGTCTAAAAACATTCCTTGTATGATAAACTGCTTCTAGAAGAAGATCTACATGTGGCTAGTAGGCTAGGAGTAGGGAGCATGGTACTTGATGTTAGTGCATATGTCTTCTACCTCACTCAAGACCCTGCAATCCTAGATCTCTATGCTTCCCATCAATACAACCCTAACTTCTTTAGTTGGTTTTACCCAAGCCTGCATAAGATGAACCCTAAACCATCTCTTGGTTCTACACTAGAGTTACTCGAGCCTCCTGAGCAAGAGAAAAATAGCTCTAAACACAACACTTGCTCTGATAAGAAGTAATGGAGGCATGTTCCAATAGGTTAGGATGTGAATCTAGAGCAAATGCCAGACCAAGAGCAACTGTCAATGCAATTGAATAAAGAGCTAAATGTAGGGGAATTAGACCAAGAGCTAGAATCTCCAAAAAGAGAAGCAGTTGTACCCTCACAACCTTGCGAGGCTATTCAACAGGCTATGGCTATGTCCCATAAGGATATGCAAGAAAAAGAGAATGTTGAGGACCACCAAGCACATCAATGGCTGACCTAGTTCAGGGTCCTAAATCTTTAAAGGATGCACATCAATTGCTCAAGAAAAAGAGGAGAAAACAATGAAAACAACGACAGTTGCAAGTGGCGGTAGACTCCAAGAAGATTGATACCAAGGGTGCTGAAGAATTGAGGAATGAAGCATCGAGTCCACCCATGAATGAACCCATTGCCATCTTCCTAACAACGGTGAAACCTCAGACACATTCGTGTGTTCTGATAAGTCAAAGCAACCATTACCATCAACGGTTGTCTGCAGCAACACTCAATCCACCGACAACAATAGAACTTGCATTGACCAATCAAGAGTGGATACAACACTGTCACAACAGGTTAACAAAACTATACCAGTCACATCTGAGGAGAACCATGACATAATAGTAGCAAAGCCTCATGAGAGACATCAAAAACCTAAAAACAAGAGCAATCCTAGCAGTGACCAATCTTGTTCATCTAGGCCTGAGCCCCTAGCTATGCTAAAGCCTAGGAAAACTCCCAGAATCTTGCATGAGATAGCAATTGAGATAGCCCTCATCGAACATAGAAGTGTCACAGAGTGCTGGACTGAGTTGGATGCTAAACTCAAATTATTCGCATGTGCCTATGTCCTTGCAAACATGGGCACATTCCCTAGGGAGCAGCTTGAGGAATATTGGCCATATCCGCTATAGTCGAAGGTGAAGGCACATTTTAAATGCAAAGGCATCACCAAAATTTTGTAAAAATGCCGCCAGGCTCCCTCTTGTGCAAATTGTAAAATCTAGAAGGGCATGGGTGAAGGGATAAGGCAAGTAGAATAGAATAGGGAAAGAGGACCTTGACAAGATGGCCGATCATGTAAAAAAGGGGATGGGTGCCCAAGGGATTTAGGGCTTCTATATAAACTCAAAAAGTGAATGAGAAGCTCATTCTTTGGTGCGTGGCTAAAGTGGCTTCTTCTTCCTCTCTTCTTCTCTTCTCTCCTTCTTACTTGTGTGCACTTGTGCTTGAGAGAGGGAGTGTGAAAGTGTAAGGGAGTGAGTGTGTGAGGGTGAGGGACCATGGTGGAGAAGCTCTACATCTTCTCCTCTCTTCTTCTCTTCTCTTCTCTTCTCTTGAACCGTGCATGGCTATGGAGGATGGAGCTCAAAGGAGGCATGTGGTTGCTTGAGCTTGCAACTAGGATTGTGGAGCTATCGGAGTGCAAGTAGGGTAAATCATTTCAATACTTAGGCTGTGATTTTTGTTGCATTTAGAATAGGATAGGATCGAGAGATCAAAGCAAATCACTTTTAGGGTTATTGCTATAAACATGCCCGAAATAGGGCAAAAACAGGGCAAAAATAGGGTTGAAACCCATTGACAAGGCATGAGCACTAACGAGGCAATGATCAGGCATTAGGACAAAGGTTTAAGACCCAAGAAAGGGGGTGGAAGGCTCATTTTTAGCTTCTGTAGTGAGAGAGAGAGAAGAGCTCCAAGGCCAAAGCAAGGATGGATTGTCACGTACGGGTGTTTTCTAGCCGCACCAAGTATATACAAACCTTGCCCCTTATCTATTCTTATTTTCTAGAAGTTTGTGTGGCCTAGTGTGCCCAAAATCGTTGCCGTCAATTTTATTTTTGCATCGAGTGGAACCACGGCCATCATAATCAGACGTGATTGACAGAGTTTGATTCCCATAAAAAGACTCAGACCATCTGATTCCAAATAATAAGATGTTTCGATTTTTGAAATCGAACCACTCGGACACCACCCAATCCATCCAATTGGACACGTGACTCATCCAATTTGGACAATTGGACAATCAAACTCACGAAAATCAGAGGCTCGAAATTGGACAGCCTGGAAATTAGACACAGTGAAAATCGAACAAAATAAAAATCAAACAATACGTTCAATTCTGGAAATCAAACACTGAGAATATGACCCTATCAAATTGGACCAAAGGTGGATGGTGAAAATTGACTAATCCAGTGCATCTCGAGCAATGCACAACACCTTTTGTAGTAGGAAAACCTCTCGGTAGCCTTCTAGATGCATCGAATAGTTCGTGGAGCCTCCTGATTGCATGTAGTCAGACCTACAAACCTAGAAGCAACATTAACTAACTCGTCAGCTGCCTAACCTTCTTAGAGCCACAAATCAACCCTTAGACCCTTATTAAGATTTGACCGAGCTAAAAGATGCAGTAGAGACCCTAGAGGCCCCTGAGAGTGGCTAGCAATTGAGCCTGGAAGTATACCTAGTTGTGAACGTACAAGGGAGTGAGAGACCTGCATCTGTCATCTTGCATTCGCACTCCACAACTGTTTTCAACACTTGAAGTGCACTTAACAAAGTTTAAAGCTTGATTTCACAAACAATGCATGAAAAGAACACCACACACTCAGAGTGTACATAAGTTGAGGGTTGCTTGTGATAAAGAAAGGAACACACCCAAAAATAATAAGCAAAACGAACCCACCAATAGGAGATGACCCTCAGACCTAGACAGGCCATCAATAATCCCGATCTGTAGGACCAAGAGAGAGAGTCGACACAAAGAGCTGGACACATTGAAGGTGCAACACTGCCGACCTGACCACCCATAGCAACAATTTAGTGGAGCAAGAAGTCGCAGCTATGGTAGGAACTAGTGCGACTCATGGAAGCGATGAGCTCGACTTGGGAGATTTTCCAATTGAAATCTAGCAAATGGTGAGTAAGTACGATCTCCAAACCCAGATGGACCACCATGGTAGACCATCAAAGAGCATTATCGCAAAACTCTAGGAGGAGAGGAGATTAGCACATAGGGCGCTACAGAGCATCATAGCCTATAACCAGGAAAGTAGCAAGCTAGGATATTGCAGTAGGACATAGAGATGCGAGAAGTCCAGCACCTATTAGCTCTAGCGAATAGGAATCAAACAGGACCAAACGTGGAGAGAGAGAGGGCACTAGATGCAAAAGCGAGCTTCTTATGAAGTGGCTCATTGACAATATGTTAGTAAATAGAGCGCAGCAACCTTAGAAACCTCGTTGCTTGCATGATTAGGAGTCACCCACTAGGGCTCTAAGAGCCAATCGAAGATCCCTGCAATCGCAAAGTAGCTAGAAAAATATCAGCCGCTTGCAACGACCTGTATAGTTTCATAGAGCAATTCAAGCAAGTCTACAAGGCTAATGGCCTCACCGATCTTGCTCAGCGCTCATAAGATTTCGGCCTATGCCTAGGCAATAAGGGTAGGACATGGTACACGAGATTGGATGTGGTGGAACACAACAACTTCAACAACCTCAAGAATCTCTTCATTAAGAGATTCTATTAGGCTGGATACTTTGACAATCTCATAGTTTGCGGCTATTGAATGTCAAGCAGAAAGACGAAGAGGACATTAGGGACTACATTACAGGTCTTTAAAGAGGCCATATGAGTGGATGAACAACTCAAGGAGAGAAGCTCCCGTAGCTCTAATTGAGATGAAGCTAATGCTAGATCCTCAAAAAGAGTCACAACATCTAGTAGATGGTAGTCCCAAGGACCCAAGATAAAGGGAAAAGCGTCGACCAAAGTCAAGAGCTAGCAAAAATGAAGATGGAGCTAGCTAGACTACAAGAGATGGTAAGGAGACCTATGCACCCACATGTCCAATGTGTGCATTGCGGTAGAAACCACATCGCAGTAGAGTGTCAAGACCCTCGGTATCATTCTTGCACCAATTGCGGTAGGTTCAGTCATGAGGGCATTAGATCTACCTTCTTCATGCCCTAAGGAACCCTTAGCACTACCCTATAGAACCTTTTCCTTTGGGGCTTATCAGCAAATACATCATTCATGTGAACATACTGTAGGCCCTCAATAGGAACCTCTCTAGCAGATTTGCTCCAAAAAAGTGGTCTCATATTTCTCGAGGTAGACTCGTGAGGCCTTGATCCATTCCTCCGTAGAGGTAGCGATAGAAAACACCTAGGATACTTATGGTAATAGATGCTCTTGTCCCACTCGACTAAGGAAATCTACAAGCATCTCCTCAGGACTACATCCACTTCTCCTAGGCTCTTGTGTGTTGGAGTGCTAGGAGCACCTTCAATAATAGCAAGCTCTTGTGCAGAAGCATTAGGACCAACTTCACTCCTCGCAGGCTCAAGAGTCCCTTCCATATATTGCACTTATGTAGCATCCATATATGCAAACATTACTATATAAGAAACACCAATTAGCAAAGGGGAACTTGGACAATGTGAGGGTGGTTTTCAAAATCTTGAGGCCCCCCCTTTGTGTTGTGGGGGTGCTTAGTGGTTTGGGTCATGTTGGACTGGTGCAACATGAGGGGGGTGGGGTCCAAAATCTCAAGCCCCCCCTCACATTGTATGGGTCCTTGCGGTTGCCATCACAATGTGAGGGGGGGTTTTCAGAATCTCGAGGCTCCCCCTTGTGTTGTGTGGATCCTTAGTTGTTTGAGGTAGGGATGGGGAAAAACAACACAACGTGAGGAGGGGGGTTCAAATCTCAAGGACCTCTCCTCACGTGCTAGTTCTTGGTGGTTGTTTTGGGACGAGGGGACCACATAATGCAAGGGGGGTTCAAAATCTTTTGGCCATCTTGTCGCATTGTGTCAGTCCTTGGTGGCTATTTTGGGAGGGGGAATGGCAAAACACGAGAGGGGGTCCCTCTAGATTTTGAAACCCCCCTCCTCTGTTGTGCGATTCCAACACCCAAGGGAGGGGGATGGGGAGAGTGCAACCTACTATACCAAAACAATAGAAGTCCAAAAGAGAGTGCAATGAGGGCCACACCCTAGGATAGAGAGCAAGAATGGAGCTTTGATCAACCCGAGCCAAGGTGGAGGGTGGGAGAGAGAGAGCATGAGAACAAAAGTAGGGGACAAATCTACTCCTAGCTCGGCTCTTTATACCCTCGAGTATTGCACACATGGTGACTACATGCACATTCACTGCAGCATATGCAAGGAGCCTAATGGGCATGTGGTGTCTCACTCGTGTCTTCACATGAAAATGGACCATGGTGGCAGACACGTGGCATGTGCTTTTAATTCTCACATGTGTGGGTGCACATTCTTGTTGACATGGCATTGAGTGACATCAACACATGTAAGTATCATATATAACACAAAATTTGATAGTCGATTGATTTTTCACTTTGCACGTTGCAAGCCTCTTGAACCTCCATAGCTCTCGGTACTCATCTACGGTGGTGAGTCTCTCCCCCTATGAAGCTCACACAATGCAATATGACCATAATTAGCTAAAAGAGCACCCTCCCCTCGCGTTGTGCTAGCACAAGTCTTATACAATGTGAGGGGGGTGTGGAAAAATCTTGATCCACCCCCCTTGCGTTGTGCTGTCGCCCTTGACAGGAGCTGCACAATGTGGGGGGGCCCTCCCAATCTTAGGACTCCCCACTCTCGCATTGTGTGGTCCTCCCCCACCCCATTGAGAGCCACATAACAGGAGGGGGGGCCCTCCTATGTTGTTACCCCACCCTCACATCATGCGATTTTCTCTAGCCCTGCATAAAACACAAGGGGGGCCCTCATAATTTTGGGACCCCTTGCCCCACACAAAGCAGGAGGGGCTCCTAATTTTGGGACCCCCTCCTTCGTGTTGTGTGGGTTTGGTCTGTTTTATCCCATTTCTCTAGTTTTTTTCCCTTTTCTCATTGAGAGTCCTAATACTATGTTTGTAATCTTTTGTAGACATGGCTAGAACAAACCAAACCGCAAGGGCAGTATTGTGCAAAGACCCACACATTGCATAGTAGAGATCATCCTCTGGGCAGAATGTGCATGATGATGCATTGGCCCTTGGCCCAAGCTTGTAGTAGGGATCCAATTCCGGATGACCCCCTTGTAAACTAAAGCTCATCGTAAGCGGTACTAACAGCATGCCTTAGTTCTTAAAGAGCTAAGGAGGATCATGAATTGCCATGAGCTTGTAATTGTGAAGATGCCATTTACCAGGATGGTTAAATACATATGTGAAATAAACAACCTGGACTTGTGTTGGCAT
Source organism: Lygodium microphyllum (assembly GCF_053477565.2). Lineage (NCBI taxonomy): Eukaryota > Viridiplantae > Streptophyta > Polypodiopsida > Schizaeales > Lygodiaceae > Lygodium > Lygodium microphyllum. The sequence goes on along the minus strand of NC_141157.1, from coordinate 76,244,775 downwards.
GCCTCAGTACTAGATTTCCTGTATGAAGCTCTCGATTACTTTATGGCATAATTTTTTCAGGACTCTTGCATTTTGGCAACTCATGTTCATAGGGTGACAATGATGCCTAGGGACTTCACATCCCTTAGAGTACTCAGGTTCAGATAGGACAAGTTGCTGGTCCCACAAGGCATTATAGATAGGAAGATGAAGGGAAATTTAAAGATCCCTCCCCTCAAAAATGTAAGAGGTGCACATTCATATATGCTAGCTTGACAATGAATCCCTCTTCTGACACGTGTAAGAAATGGAGCTAATATTGTGCCATTCTTATACCTAAAGGTTTTGGGGGTTGTATCCATGCATCATTTGTAACAATCTTGACAATATCCAACTTGATAAGTCGATTCCATTTTGCATGAGTGATATCTAAATATGGGCAATCCAAGCACTATTGTAGTGATGGAAGTGCATTCGTCTATAATCCATATGTCTTAAGCCATGATTACATCTCTGTCTCTCCACTCTTTGCTAGTTGTTTGAAGGAAGCCAATGCCAAGTGTGGATATCTATACCTAGGAAGCTCCTATGTCCTCTGTAAGCAAGCCACTAATTGAAACAAGGTCTCTACAACCACAAGTGCCACTCCTATATTTTCTCTAATAATTTCATGAGGTACAAATGGTTTGCTCCATATCATTTGAGCAATCATTGTCACTAGTGCCCTCTCCATATTCTTCTAGGTCTTCTTACAACTAAACTCCATAATGGGGATCCATACAACAAGGTTGGGGTAACCAATGAAACAACAACCATAATTTACTTTGAAGTTCTCAGAATCAAACATATATACATTTTCCCTTGAGTGCTCCAAGTGTTGCATAACCTTTGTCTAACTTAGCAACAATAGCATATCATAATGAAAATGTAGATCCTATGAATGTGACCCTTGGATATACTAGGATCTAGCATACTCAACCATATCCCCTCCAAGGTTAAAATTGATGCCCTTCTTGAGTCACCCAAGATAACATGCTAGGATATACTAGGATCTAGCATACTCAACCATATCCCCTCCAAGGTTAAAACTGATGCCCTTCTTGAGTCACCCAAGATAACATGCTATCGAATACCATCAACTTGGACTTTCTAAGGTTTGCTATCAATCCTCTATCCTGCAATTCATCCATTTGTCTTTGCAAGCCCTCAAGAGAGTCTAAAGTTAGTACCACATCATCCACATACAACAAGATAGGCATCAATATGCCAACCAACCTCACACTTGATCCCGCTTACCTATCCATATAATCTAATAGCCCATTGATACAAACACGAAATAGAGTAGGTGAAAGTGGAAACCCTTTCTTCACCCCAATGATATTATCCATCAAATCAAAAGTTTGCCTAGAGCATGTATCCTCCCTATCACTGGACTCATACAAGACATAAATCCTCCATTGTAGATCTTTTGGAGTGCCAATATCTTGGTTGTGTCTCAAAATCTAAAGCCCCTTAACCTTACGATAAATGGCTCTATTAAAGGGAGAGGTAGAAAAGTTTGTTGCAAGCTAGGATTCATCTATCTAGTAGAGCATTTGGAATGGGTAAGCATGATTGTCATAGCCCTAAAAAAGATAGAAAGATAGCATATATGAGTGAAATAAAAGCCTTTAAATGTAGTAACTATAAAGAGAGATCATTACCTACTTCATTTCATAAATGTCAGAGGGTAAAGCATTAATTAGAGAAGGATTTTTGGATAGGGCACCCAAAAAGTAGCCCAAAACCCTAAAATGCAAAGTGGGGCGCAAAACCTAAACCTAATTCATAGGGGTCATTACCCTAATCCTAAATCTAATCTCAATTTTGGTCTATATAAGGGAGTGAGACCATAGTTATAACCATCCATGTTAATACCTCCATGCTACTAAAGCTTTGCTACTGCAATCTTCAAGCAACTATTCTTATTCTTCTATTTTGAAAATTGTGTCACCTTTTTTTTAATTTAGAGAGAGAGAGAGAGAGAGAGAGAGAGAGTGTGTGTGTGTGTGTGTGTGTGTGAATGTTTTAGTGAGGGACTTGAGAGGTAAATCTCTTCTTCATCTCTTGCTTTTCTTCTTCTTTCTATGCCAAAATGCATAAAAAACAACACTTTTATTAATCACAAGATTAAAGAAAGAGTCAAAGAAAGTTTGCTACATGTACAGGAATATGGTATTCTTGTCTCCTCTCCTTTGGAGATAGGAGAGATCATTTCATGGATTTCTCCTCCTTTTTAGCCAAAATATCTGAAATTTGGTATTATCTTTTGGTAGTCCCAAAGCTCATAAAACCAATAAAAGCTAACAAAATATGTGATAAAAATAAGATGTAGTTAATACTATCAGCTTTATAACTTTTGAGATGCATTTGAATATTCTTCTTGGTGCCCAGTGTATTTTCATTAGCCTTGTTGATATTCATGTTGAGTTCATCAACCTTTTCTCTTTTACTTTCTTTCTTTGCATATTAGTTGCACTCCCTTTTTTTCATGGATTTCACAAGGCGTCATTCTCATTCAATAAAATCTTATACTATTTGTAACAAAAGTGTAGATGAAAAATGGGAGCCCAAAATGTTCAATATAAATGATTGGGTTATCATATTGCCATCTTACAAGGACTCTTACAAGGTGAAGAAAATGAAACAAGAGGATATCGAGTATTACTGGAAGAGACATGATTGGTTTCAAAATCACAACCCAAGGGTCGTTTACCTAAGTGCAATATGTTTACATGACAAAGGAGATGTATTGCTTCCAAATGAACATTTTTCTTAGCAAAACCACTATAAGTTTGGGTTTGAATTGAATATTGTATGCGAATATTTTTTGTGTTAAAATACCAAGTAAATAATGGATTATTGGTATTAGATATCTTTCTGTTAATGAATTCTAAATGGCAGCCCATGGAGAGCCTTAGCTGCACATTCTATGCATTTATAAAGAATTTGCAGATATTATCTATGCTGATCCAAACCGCAGGTTTTTTTAGTGAAGGTAGGATTTTTGTATATTATGCACAATATGTGTTTCTGTCAAGAGAAGGTGTATATAGACATATTGACGATTTACCATTACCAAGCCTTGCATCCTTAAATTGGGAGACTCTTGAAGATGAAGTAATGGTAAAGAGCTTCAGACTTAGAATAGTAGAAGACATTCATAAGGCCATGACTCGTGAAATGATATCGAGAAGAATACACTTGTTGTGGTTTGTACCCTTACACATCTTTGTAGCTTGTCTTAAAACAACAAATTCAGAGAGGACGAAGGTTTCATGGCTAAGTAAAAAGTTTTCATAGGAGGATTTGGACAATGTTCTAGGACTATCTTGGAAATTTAGGAAATGTGACCATAAGGGTGACTTTATATAATGCAATGCATGTCTTAAGTCTTTGGCTATATCTTACAAGATCTCTCAACAATATTTTATTATGGGTTTTGATTATAGAAGGTACAAACTTAGATATAATACTTGCGTTACTTTAGATTCTGATGTTGATTGTATTCCATTAAAGTTGGAGGTGTGAGTAATTGGACAAGAACCAAAGGAGGTTAATGTAACTTTTAACTAGAGTCTAAAGGATGTAAGAGACACCTTCTAGATAATACAACTCTTGGGCATAAGTTCAACATCAATGGTACTAGAATTGGAAGAAGAGCCGAATGCTCTTTCTAGACTTGTATGAGGTATCTTCCTCCTAGAATTGGAAAGGAGAGTCCAAGGGAAAGCACACAAGTGAAAGTAAGAGCAAAGCAAGAGCTATTTCAAATGGAGAAAGAGAGCAAGAGAGAGATATATATTGTATGTGGAAACTCCAATAGCCACAATGTGTGACTGGCCTTCCCTTATTCAAAAATCACTAAAAGAATAAAGAATGAAGTGATAGTGATGGACACTCACCACCTGTAGTAGTGTACATGTGTGATGGTATTGTCAGTGTAGTGAATACACGGGTGGTTAGACAATCCCTTTACCCCCAACATAGGTAAGCTTCCATGAGGAATCATCACAAGATACAACACAACTTGCATCATCCAATTGTCCAACCAAAATTAGGCTTTTAGTCAAAGCCGCAACATGGTGTAATCATGCAAAGTAAACATACTGTCTAAAGAAAATTGCAACTGGTGGACATCTTCAATACCAACAATATCCAATTTCAATTTATTACCCAATTGGGTACAGCTTGTCATGCTGTGATAGGAGCGGAACCACTCTCGATGATGAGAGATATGAAATGAAGCCCTTGAATCAAGTAGCTAACATTGAGCATAGTAGATGAGGGATCAATCAACTGCAAAACATCAAGAAAAGAAGTTGCAAGTATGTAGTCATGATCAAAATCAGTCTACATGACCTTAATCTCTTCAATCTTGACATTAGACTTGCGAGGGATAATGCTATGATCATCATTCTTTTCATGCACTTTATCCTTTCCCTTTTCTTGTGCTTATCATCACGCATTTTATGGCACTATGGTCAAATATGACCCTGCTTAACACAATAGTGACAAGTCAATGTGAACTTATGACTACGGAACTTAATGTGATACTATCCACACGACTAAAAATGAGATTTTTGAGAGTCTCTCCCATGGTGGTCATTACTGGTCCTACCATTATTACCTTTGTCTGTTAAAGTATGAGAGGTGTGAGAAGCATCAACATTCTTTTTGTTAACCTCTTTATTCAAGAGAGTACCATTTACATCCTACAATTTCAGTCTGTTCAATAGGCATATTTGCACATGTAGTAGTATGGAATGTGTCCCATGACTCATGCAATATAACTAGCAAGAACAAGGTAGGAAGATTGTCCTTAAATTCAATTCCTTGCAAAGACAAGTACCTATAAATAGAATGAAACTCATTCAAGTGGGTGGACATAGATGTTCCCTCCTTCATACAAAGGTCAATGAGTTACTTCAACCAATACATTTGAGAGACAAGGCTCTGCTTATCATATTGGAACAAGCCGAAAGAAGGAAAGACCTAATGCATACCTTGAGAGGAAGAAACAATGACTACCATGAAACCTTGAGCTAAAGCATTGAATCTAGGCTAAAACAAAGGATGAAGAAGATCCTCGAATGGTTGGCTTTGATACCAGTTGAAAGGTAGAGCTCAAGTGAAAGCCTACAAGTGGAAGCAAGAGCTATGGCAAACGGAGCAAGAAAGAGAGACACCATATGTGGAAACTCCAACACTTGCAATGTGTGACTGACCTTCCCTATTCAAATGTCACTAAAAGAATAAAGAATGAAGTGATAGTGATAGGCACCCGCTATCTACAAAATGTATAGGTGTGTGAATATTGTCAGTGAAATGAATACATGAGCGGTTAGGCACAGACGCCTTTATCTCCAATATCATTTTGAGTTGTGAACTATGAATATATAAACAATATCAAATTTTTTTTTTCTCACAAACATTATTTCTCAAGCTATTCTTCAATAGATACTCATAAGCATTGCATAGAATTCGTGTGAGCAAGATAAACAAATTTCACCATATGTGGGTTACAAAATTGAAGTACAAATGTACAAAGGGAATGCAACTATAGTGCAAATATATAAAGGTTTAAATTCAAGGCTAGTAAGCTTTTTGATCTTCAATTTCTCCTTCCTTTGAACTTTTCTTCTTCTTTGGCATAAATTCATGGCATAAATTCATCTTCATTGGTGTCATTCATCATTACTACTTTCCTTACTTAGGCTATTTATTTTTTTAGACTAGAAGAATTTGAATTTCATGGGCACCCTCTTCTCTTAAGGTTAGGGAGATGGATCAAACTTCAAATGAGAAAGCTTTAGCATACGTTTCTTTGTAGAGGCAACAATACTCTTTTTGGTGGTTGACTTCAATGTGCACTTACCTTTCTTTGTAGAGACGAAAAAAGTATTTTTGGTGGTTGACTTGGCAGTGCCCTTTTTCTTGCTTATAGCTTTTGACTTGTCTCTTGCTATGGCCTTGAAAGATTTAGGAGGAAAAGGGGGGGTTAGGGTTCGTGGATGTTATTGCCATGTCCAAAATTATCTCAATACATCTCTCCCTTATATATGACTCAGGGTAATCTTTGCACTGAAACAAAGCACACAACAACTCACTTGAGAACACAATTTTAACTTAAAGAAAAAGATAAAATATTTACGTTCATTCCATCTATATTCTATAACTTTAAATCTATAGCCTTGCAAACATTAGAGATAACTCTTCATATGCAATTGTGTGCATCACTTTTTAGTGGGACCTCTTGAAGGAGAAACTTAAAAGGTCTCTCAAAGTCAGCAATGTCTTTGAGATTAGCATCTAAGTGGGTAGTTGTTGAGATATCGAGCTCCACTCGTGATATGCTAGGGTGACCGTTGTGCATTTATGTCACCGACGTGTTAGTTGCAGATGCGGTTGGTACACCACCCATGAATAATAGCTACATGATAGCTATCCTTATCTACTCTAGTTCGTGGCTCAGTTAGTATGCCACCTTAGTTATTTGAGTTTGGTTTGAGACCCATATATAGGGTTCTTCTATTTCTTTGTAAGAGAGTTCTTTTGGCTTAGACAACTAAGAAGAGGAAAACTATTTTCAGCCTCCACCCTTGTGTGTATTCCCCCATTGTGCAAGCAAGAAAGCTACAAGTGAGACTCCTTCCTTCTCTCCCACAATCTTGACATGGTATCAGAGCCTTGTTCGTGGTAAGGAGCTCAAGAAAGCAAGCCAAGCTCACGGTGGTCTGGTAAGAGGAGCAGTGTTGCTTTCATTTTCTGTTTTGGGAGCAGATCTCTGCAGGTAGCACAGCCGGAAATTGCAGGAGTGCATTGTCTCAGGTTGAGACGCCCTTCGCGGTAAAGCAAAAGGGCAATATATGCTGCGGGCATGGGCTTAAGCCCTCGGCGACCCTGTTTTTTTGATTTGAGGCCATTTCGGGGCCTGTTTTGGAGGCGAAAGTTTTCTGCACGCACTCAAGAAAAAGCCCTGTTTTATGCTGTGCGACCACTGTTCTACAGGTCAGTGAAAAGTTGCTGTAGAAATTGCATGGTATGCTTGTGTGCAGAGACATTGGGAGTTACAGAATCATCCTTGTTGCCTGTTGATGCAAAATCGTCACTAGGAAGTGACTGTGTGGTCAAATACCACTTTCATCAGTTTTGCAGATTAGTCCTTGTGAGGCTGAAGCTGTGTTCCTTGTAGTGATAGAACTTTTTGCAGTGTTTTGTAATGGCGTCTGATTCTCTCTCACAGATTGTCACTGAAAAGCTTGACAAGAATAACTTCCAAACATGGAAGTTTAGAATGACGAATTTCCTTATGGGAAAAGGATATTGGGAATTTGTTGCAGGAAATGAAGAAGAACCAGTTCTTCCTGATGTTCCCAATCAACAGCAAATGTAGGCATTCAAAGCATGGCATGAGAGAGCCAGGAAAGTTATGTACTGGCTGTCTATCAGCATTTCAGACTCTATGATTGTGCATATTCAGGATGCAAGTACGCCAAAGGAGGCATGGGATACTCTGTCAAAGATGTATAGCACAAATACGCAAGCCAGGAAAATGCAGCTCAAGCAAGAGTTGCACAATGTGCAAAGAGAAAATATGAACATCAATGACTACCACATGAAGGTGAAGAAGATTGCAAATGCACTTGCTTCCATTGGGTCGCTAGTGGAAGATGATGATTTAGTTTCTGTGACCTTGAATGGTCTAGGAAAGGATTATGCGCAGTTTCGGACATCCATTTCTGTCCGTGAAAGATTTCCTGATTTTGAGGAGTTGATTGCTCTTCTAATTTCTGAGGAGCAGAGAAATGCTGGTGCATCTTCTTCAGGAGGAACTTCAAAAGAAGTTGTCTTCTACTCAAATGCTGGAAGAGGTAGAGGCAGAGGTAGAGGAGGCCGATTTGGAGGCCGTGGTAGAAATCAGGATATGCAGCAAACTCAAGAAAATCAGTCCTATGAAGGAGGACGTGGTAACTCTAGAGGCAAGGGGAGCCAAAGAGGTCGTGGTGGATGGCAAAGAGGTCAAAATGCAAACAGTAATGTTGAATGCTACTACTGTGGTAAAATGGGTCATATGGCTAAAGACTGCTATAAAAAGCAGAATGACATCATGAATGAAAAATTGCAACAAGGGAATTATGCATCTTCTAGTAGGCAGGGTGATGACAGAAATGAGCATTTGTTCATGGTGCAGCATATGAACAATTCTGTGACAAGTGCAGAAGAAAGCAATGATGTATGGTATGTTGACTCAGGTGCATCAAACCACATAACAGGTCATGCAGAATGGATGGAGGATGCAAGGAAAATGGAAAAACCAGGATTTGTGGAGACTGGTGATGATACTGCACATCCTATTGTGCAGATTGGAAAAATTTCCTTGTCTATGCAGGATGGGAAAAAGAAATACCTGTCCGATGTATTTCATGTCCCAAATATCACCAAGAATCTGGTTTCTGTTGGTCAAATGGTTGAGCAAGGCTTGCAGGTCAAATTTAATCCTCATGGATGCTTTGTTGAGGATATGAAAAATAAAGGTCGCTTGATAGCAAAAGGAAAGAAGAAGGGCAGAATGTTTACGTTGGATGCAGACATGTCTGAATTGAGTGCAGCAATGTTTGCACATGGGACCGGTGTAGTTGCAGATATTGATATCTGCCATAAACGCATTGGTCATGTTAATGTACAGCGACTTAAATCAATGCAGGCCCAAAATATTGTTGCAGGATTGCCTAAATTCAAGGTTGCAGAAATGCATAAGGTATGTGGAGCCTGTCAGTTTGGAAAACAGGCAAGGAAACCATTTCCTAGACATGTTCAAGAGAGTAAGAAGCCATTGGAATTAATCCACTCTGATGTGTGGACTACTAAAGCTGCGTCTCTTGGAGGCTGCCATTATTTTGTCACTTTTATTGATGACTATAGCAGAAAAGTTTGGGTGTATTTTATGAAGAAGAAAAGTGAAGTGTTTGGGCATTTCAAAACTCTTAAAGCTATGGTTGAAAAAGAAACAGGTCTGCAAATAAAATGCCTAAGGTCAGATGGAGGGGGAGAGTACCTCTCAAATGAGTTTGCAAGATTCTTGCAGGAGCATGGCATAAAGCAGCAATATTCATGTAGTCATACCCCACAACAAAATGGAATTGCAGAAAGGAAAAACAGGCATATTGGAGAGGTATCTCATGCCATGCTCAACAAAAAAGACTTGCCAGATTTTTACTGGGCTGAAGCAATTGCTACAGCAGTCTACATAATGAACAGGACTCCCACTGCAGCAATACATGGGATGACTCCAGAGGAGAGGTATACTGGTAGGAAACCAGATATTTCTCATTTGAAAATTTTTTGTTGCATTGCCTATGTACATGTGCCAGATGAGTTGAGATCCAAGTTGGATCCAAAAGCTGAGAAGTGCATCTTTATTGGTTACTCTCTGCAGCAAAAAGGGTATAGATGCTATAACCCTTCTACTCGTAAGTTTACAGTGAGCAGAGATGTTGTTTTTGATGAGATGAGTAGCTGGTATAAACCAGTAAATGTGATTGATGATGTAGATGCACAAAATGGTAATGCTGCACAGAATTCACAGCAGCAGTCACAAAATATTAGTGGACCTGGAGCGTCCTCTAGCAGTGGTTCACATTCTTTGCCATGGACAGGCAGATTGAGATCAGGAGAATCTTCTCAAAGCAATGAAGATAGTGGTATGCAGGTATCACGAAAAGGAAAAGAGAAGGTTGATCAGCCCATGTTTGATGTGAATGCAGGTCACTCTTATGTGGATGGTGAATCCAGTGGCTCAGAACAGAGCATTGATGATGAGTTGGGTATTCCCTCTATTGTTACACCTGGAGTAAGGAAGACCAGGGATGTTTTGAGAGCACCTGGGAGTGAACCTACTTTGCGCAGGTCTACGAGAGCTAAGTATCCTGTGGATAGGCTGAAATATGATGGATTTACAGTCATTCACTATGCATATATGGTTAAAGTGATACAGGAACCAGAACCCACTTCTTTTGAGGAAGCCATGGGAAAAGAAAAATGGGAGAAAGCCATGGATGAAGAAATGGATGCCTTGGAAGCAAATGCTACATGGGAATTGGTACCTTTGCCTAAAGGTAAGAATGCAATTGGCTGTAAGTGGGTTTATAAGGTGAAGCACAATGCAGATGGTTCTGTGAACAGATACAAGGCAAGATTAGTAGTCAAGGGGTATGCACAAACATATGGCATTGACTATGAAGAAACATTCAGTCCGGTTGCAAGGATGGCAACCGTAAGAGCAGTCATTGCTATGGCTGCATCAAAGGGATGGTCTTTACATCAGATGGATGTAAAGAATGCCTTCTTGCATGGTGATTTGCAAGAAGAGGTCTATATGGAGCAGCCACTAGGTTATGTGCATGCTATTCATCTTGAGTTTGTTTGCAGGTTGAAGAAAGCCTTGTATGGCTTGAAGCAAGCACCTAGAGCATGGTCTGACAAGATAGGACAGTATCTTGTCACTATTGGCTTTCAGATTTCCAAGGCAGATTTCTCACTTTATGTGAGAAAAACAGAGAAAGGTATTATGCTACTTGTCATTTATGTTGATGATTTGATTATGACAGGTGACAGTGATGAAGATATCCTTCATGTGAAAATGCTATTGAAGCAGAAGTTTGAGATAAAGGATTTGGAAGAGCTGCGTTATTTCTTGGGCATTGAGGTGATTAGATCACCAAGTGGGATACAGCTCTTGCAGAGGCAGTATGGATTGGACATGCTGTCCAAATATGGGATGACAGGCTGTAAGCCTATTTCAGTTCCTTTGGAGCAGAATGTGAAGCTGAGCACAGATGCAGGTGAGCTTTTGGAAGACCCTACTATGTACAGACGCATAGTAGGAAGCTTGATTTATATGACTATTACCAGGCCAGATTTGAGCTATGTTGTTGGGTTGGTAAGTCAATTTATGCAGGCTCCAAGGAAACCGCATTTGGATGCGGCTAGATGCATACTCAGGTATGTGAAGTCCACATTGCAGTATGGACTATTTTATGAGACTGGGGTTCAGATACAGTAGCATGGATACACTGATGCTGATTGGGTTGGTAGTATTTCTGATAGACGATCTACCAGTGGATATGTGTTCTCTTTTGGGAGTGCTGCAGTCACTTGGAGCAGCAAGAAACAGCCTACAGTTGCCTTGTCGAGCACAGAGGTTGAGTATAGGGGTGCAGCAATGGCTGCATGTGAGGTAGCTTGGTTGCATAAGCTACTTTATGATATGCATCAGTCTACAGATGGGCCAGTTGTCATTTATTGTGACAACATGAGTAGTATACACTTGGCAAATAACCCAGTCTATCATGCTAGAACAAAACACATTGAGGTGCATTATCACTATGTGCGAGAGAGGGTTTTACTAGGTCTTATTGATCTAGTTTATGTCAGCACAGAGGATCAGGTAGCTGACATATTCACGAAGGCATTGGGCGCAGAGAAGCTGCGCAAGTTCAGAGACCTGCTTGGTATGCAGGAATTGGGATTGAGCTCGAGGGGGAGTGTTGAGATATCGAGCTCCACTCATGATATGCCAGGGTGACCGTTGTGCATTTATGTCACCGACGTGTTAGTTGCAGATGCGGTTGGTACACCACCCATGAATAATAGCTACATGATAGCTATCCTTATCTACTCTAGTTCGTGGCTCAATTAGTATGCCACCTTAGTTATTTGAGTTTGGTTTGAGACCCATATATAGGGTTCTTCTATTTCTTTGTAAGAGAGTTCTTTTGGCTTACACAACTAAGAAGAGGAAAACTGTTTTCAGCCTCCACCCTTGTGTGTATTCCCCCATTGTGCAAGCAAGAAAGCTACAAGTGAGACTCCTTCCTTCTCTCCCACAATCTTGACAGTAGTAACAAGTCTAGTAGCACTGGAAATGGAAACTTGTTAGGCAATAGTAAAGACTACTTGCAACAAATCTAGAAAATAAGAGAAGATTATTGACCATACATTTTTGCCATGCCATGAATTCCTAAAAGAGAATTCATAAGGATGACCTCTCAAGCAAGAAAATCACAAAAAATAACTATGTATAAGAGATTTACCTTTCAATCCACATAAAAAAGATATGGGAGTGCATGGCACTATAATTTTTTTAAAAAATCTTGTAATATTTGAAGGCTTTGAAAAAAGATCCATAGAGAGAAGTGGATCAAAATTGAATATGTTAGCAATTTCATTATTGAGAGAAGCAATGTATGCATTGTAAAGGAACAAAGCCTAAAATAAGAGAATGAAGGTGTAAGGGACTTTGAAAAAGCTAATAAAACCAATGACAAGCCTCACCTCAAAAAATAATACACAAAAAAAATTTGATTATAGAATATATTTCTTCTCTAACATACTCTTGTCTTTCAGAGATATTCTAAGGTAATTCTCTTTATTTGCATCTCGAGAAACATTCTCAACCATTTGGCCAAATCCTTTGCCCATCCTCTCATAGTTAATTGGCCTAAGTGAATCAATCTTTCTCTTGCAAATCATATCCTCACTTTCAACCTACTCTTTTATTTTCTCCTCCATGGTTGTCTCTCTCTAAGATATAGTTTTTGTGGGATAATGACTAACATCTTCAATGATAGACTCTTTCACTTTTCTCAACTTTGGAAAAACGTTGAGGATCTCAAAGGCTTTATAATCTTACTCGCCATACTGACATCCTTGTTCATCAATGTATGCATGGGTAGCAACAATGTAAGCATCATTCATGAAATAAATGGTGAAGTCCTTTGCAATAGTTGATTGTAAACAAGGTATAGTTGAAAGTTTTGGCTTCTTATGGAGTCCATCAATTGTGGAAACCCTAGACAATCTATTTGAGATATCCTTGACCACTTTGATAAATGTGGCTTTTCAGGTAAAATGGTTGGTTGATTTTTGGGCTTTCTTGATTTCTTTAAAGCACTTTTGTATGTAAAAGCACTTTGACTTTCTTTTTCTCTTAGATGAGGCTGCTTTGGAAGGCTCCTCAACTCCCACAGTTGAAGGCTCCCCATGTTGAGGAGCATCTAGAGGAGGTGAATGCTCCCCTTGGTTAAGAATAATAGGAGGGGTTGAAGGCTGAGGACTAGGTAGAGAAGCACCTTCGATCTATCCTTGAGTATGCGCATTCCAAGAATGTGATTTGCATCACCAAGATCCTTCATGTCAAAGGTGCCATGCAGACTTTTCTTCAAAGAGTCCAAGGCATGAACATCCCTACCTACAATCAACATGTCATTGACATACAAGACCAAAGATAATGAAGTTGCCATTCATTGTCTTATTGGAGTATAAGCAGTGATCCACTTGACTCTTGTGAAAGCCTAAGACTACATGAATGTATCAAACTTGTGGTACCATTCACAAGGTGCTTGTTTTATCCCATAGAAACTCCTCTTGAGTTTACATATCATCTTCTCTTTGCCCTTTGCCAGAAAACCCTCACACTGTTGCATATATATGTCCTCATGCAAATCACCATGTAAGAATGCAATCTTTGCATCCATCTGTACGGAAATATCTGGGATTGCTTGGCCAACATTTTTCTTTGAAGGAACATCAGAAGCTTGTGGTTGCGGCTGTCGGATATAGACCTTTATTGTAGTCTACTTGTTCATGGCTATTGAAGATCTGTGCACAAGAAAGAGGAGCATGATAGCAACTTGGAAAGAAGAAGGCTAATACAACATGAGTGGGAAAATTAGTGGAGGGGTAGCCAACAAGTCTAGTTGCATCATAGGGGGAGTTTTCAAGGGAATGGCTGATACGATGTGAGAGAGACAATTGGCACAGATATGCACGAATTCACTATCATGTCATAGGGGAAGTCTTGTAGTAGATGGCATGTGAGAGTGACAATTCATGGAGCCACAGGAAGCCCTATCACGCCATTAGGAGAATTTATTGAGGAGATCTCTGAAACAGTGTGAATGATGCTAATACATCACAAAGGATATGGTTGGTGGAGCCGCATGGGTTGCTTATAATGTCCTGAGGAAAGTTCTCAAAGAGGGCAAGTTGCTAGGTTGGTGGTCTAGTGGGAGAGTTGGAGTGTAAATGACATGCAATGCCAAAAATATACCTTTATAAGTCAACCACCTAGCATGTCATGTGTTAGGCCTCTATTCTTTAGACGAGTTAGGGTTTCCAATGGCTAGTTCTAATGGAAAAGATCAATGGCTAGATTTTTGTCACATATCCAATGTTTGGATCCAATGGCTAGCTTTTTACCAAGTGTCAGGAGAGGCCTCCTTAAGCTTTTGTCTAGCTTTCTTTGCTCTCTATACACATACTCCTAAGTTTGCATTTCACATATTCGTGGCTCATCTCTTCCCATACAGTGTGAATGGATAGCCTTCCACTTCTATGGCTTTCTCCTCTTGTGCCCTTTTGGCTACTCTCTAGCTTTTCCTCTACGATGTGACTGGGATACCAATTGGGTCTTACACTGCCTCTCCTCATGCTGTATATCCCTTGCATCGTAGTTTTCCATTCCAATAATTCTTTAGTTATGTCTAAATAATTAGTATTCCTTTGTATTTCTTCTACCAAGGTGGTGAGCCTTAAAAGGAAAAGAACCATCACCTCCACATCATCAAAGAAGTCAGCAAAGAGAAAGGTAGGCCTTGTGCGAGATGTTCTTTTTGCCACCTCTCCAAGGTCCATAGGAAGTGTAGGAATTTCAATGGGGAATCTACCAACAAGCAAAGGAAAATCCCCATTGAGGACCCCAAGCCTCGCTCAAATTACAGATATAACACCCTCTAAGAGGCTTTTGGATTCTCTTGTTCAAAGTAATATTAAATTGTTGTCTTTTCCAATTGCTAAGGACATTCTCAATCCTGAATGGGATCTAGATCAAGTAGTGAATTTGCAAAGATTTTTGCAAGGAGCACTATGCAAAGTTTGAAGATTTGTCTTTGAGCACCTTCATAAAAAAAGAGGGTAACAACGTAGCCCTCCGAGCCATGGCACAACTATCTATTCCTAGGTTGAGATAAAAAAAGAGTGGAGTTAGGTGGGCCTCCTCGATCGGCTGGCGGTTGCTTTAGTAGAAACCTAATGGTCCTAAGATAATTACAAGTTGTGATGAAACCAGGGTCTGGACAAGATGAGAAATCCTCGAGGAAGCATGTGATTGAAGGACGGAGGCCTCCTACCTTGAAGGTTAGGCACTCCTTGGGATTCTCTACATTGGCATTGTAGATTTTGGGGAAGTCATACCTGCCATGCTCCTCCCTATTGTAGTCTCCTCCCTATTGGGGAAGTCATACCTACCATGCTCCTCCCTATTGTAGTCTACTCCATGCCTACGAGGGTAGGGCATGTAAATAGGATCATTCCTCTCTTCAAGGAGTGTGCAGCAGAATGCCATCCATGCATCAAGTTTCGTGTCTGAGATCCTCCTCTGGCCACTTGGCTCATGCTAAAAAAGTCTTGGACATCTTGGGGATTTGGTACACCTTGTCCTGCCAGTAGTCTGGAGCTTCCCGCCTCCATCGCATGATCACTATGCTTTGCTCCATGTCCCATTAATTTGCCAAGTTGTTGGCCATTTGAATTATTATGTCCACTACTTCCACTAGTAGGACTCAATCCAGGGCCTATGGATAGAGGAATGATAGTTTGAAGAGTCAGGTTTGGATTTCTCATTGCTCCCAAATGCTCACCTCCTGGGGCCAGTTGTTGATAGGATAGCAATCCTCGCGTTGCGGCATGGGCTCTCTAGGAAGCTATTAGGGCAATGCTCTAGTTCTTTGTTGTTG
The DNA here is from genome assembly GCF_053477565.2 of Lygodium microphyllum. Taxonomy (NCBI): domain Eukaryota; kingdom Viridiplantae; phylum Streptophyta; class Polypodiopsida; order Schizaeales; family Lygodiaceae; genus Lygodium; species Lygodium microphyllum. The sequence goes on along the minus strand of NC_141157.1, from coordinate 76,228,960 downwards.
CACTTGCTCCACCAAAACCCGTCTTCTTCTCCTAGCAGCAATGATGCGATCTGGTACTTGGCTACCTTCTGGATCTTCTTGGGGTTCACCTGGCAATGGTGGGCTAAGCTCTTGGGCTTGTTGCTCTTCTCCTAGCTCCTGCTCAAAATCTAGCCCTTCCTCTAAAGGTTGTTCCTATGGGGTCTGAGCTGGGGGTGGATGTGGTGGCTCATGCTCTTCAAAGCCTAGCTCCTTCAGCTCAAGCTGGCTTGCCTCAAATACTAGCATTGTTATTTTCTTGTTAGGCCGGTGCCCACAGGGAGAGCTCGCTCGTGCAAGCCATACTTTAAGGCTCTGGTGGTCAATTCTAGCTTTTCTTCCTCTCCATGGAATCCTTGCCCTCCACTTGTGTTACATGGAGCACTATGCCCAAAAAGGCTTGTCGTTGCACTTCTGAACTTACTTCTGTGGCTTCGGTGTCCTGGCCTATGCCAACACCCACTCGCATTCAGCTATGGCCAAGCGCTCAGCAAGTTCTTGCACTCATTCAAAGTTATGCTCTTCCCACTTTTTGGCCCTCTCTTCCAACTCCTATGTGCCCTTCTCCATGCTTTGAGACACCATCATCACCACCTGCTATTGTTCACTCCATACATCTAGCATGTGTATTTTCTCCTTATTTTGGTGGTTCAACTACTCAGCTATCCTCTGGGTGGCTTATTGTGCCACAGAGAGTTGCATGGAAGTTTCTGATAGCCTTTTGGATAGATCTTTGTCCCTCCATGCATGGGCATCTTGGTTTCCTTCCTACCAATGTCTTTCGGATTCATCCACAACTTTTATCTCCTCCACCTCGTGTTTCAGATTTTCCAACTCCTCTAGCCTTTGGGTTGCTCGCTTGATGGCTTCTTCCCTCTCTTTCTCCAAGTGTTTGATCTCCCTTTCCAATATGCCTTGCTCCACCAACTCTAGGGCAGTCTTCTTTTTCAAGTCTTCTATTTTGTTTTGGTATCTCCATGCCCTCTCCTCTGTTGCGGCCTCTAACTCTTCTATAGCCTCCAGGATGTTATTCATATTCCCTTGTAGCTCCTCACCCAACTTTGCTAGTTCCTCATTGAGTTTTTGTAGGCTTATGCGGCTTCATTTCTCCTCGGGCCACTTTGTTTCCCACTCTCCTTCTTCTCCTTTCTTGGCTTCGAGCTGCTCTTTCAGTTCTTGGATTTCTAGTTGATGGTTTGCTGCCTGGCGGGTTGCTTCTAACCTGAGTGCAACTGAGGCTTCTCTTTCAATCTCCAGCTTGGCTTGCTACCGCTCTCCTCTCCTCCTTGGCCTTCTTTAACTGTGTTAGGAGCTCTTTGACATAGTCGTCGTATGTTGTGGCAACAAGTATTATAGGAGATGTTGTAGTCGTGGAGGCCTCTAGCTTTTACCTCTTGAGATATTGCCTTGATTCAGCATCGACCATGGCTATTGTTTGGCTCCTACAAGAGGGGACCGCGCTTCCAAATTTGGAGCTATCTCCTGCATCTTTGTCACCAAAAATTGCATCATGGACATTAACTTGCTTGTGTCCATGACGGCTGCAATTTCTTGGGCGGTCGAGGCGGTCGGAGTGTGGGACATGAAGATTGGGGGAGGAGTGCATTGGGGCCTTACCTTGCCTATTACTATTGGGACGACTTTGAATTTTGAGGCCTTGGCACTACTGCTTGGCTCTCCTTCCCCTAGACGGCTCAGGGTGGTTGGTCCTTCCATGCCCAAGGTCTCCTCCACTAACCTGTGTATGGCCTCAGCCATGTCCTCATCTTCCTTTCTTCTCAGCTCTTATGCCTCTTACTCTACTTTTCTCATTCTCTCATCTTTGGCCATCTTGGAATCTTTTTGGGCCTTCCTTAGCTCTGCTCGTTCCTCCCTTGTCATCATTTCTTTTGTCTTCTTCTATAGCTTTGATGGGGTTCCCTTCTTCAACACCTTCGGCTCTCCTTGGCCAGACTGCATATCCTGCTCTTCCCTATCACTTATAATCCTTTCATTGGACTGTGCCTGTTCGAGGTGAGCCAATTAGTCAAGAGTTTCCCCTACTCCCTCTTCACCTCCTTTTGTGTCCTTCAAGGCCTCTTGGATGATGGTTGTTAGGATTCCACCGAACCTGATGGTGGATGCCTTGGAGGAGGACTTCTTTCGAGGTGATCTTGTTCTGGAGACCGGGGATTCCCCTCCTACTGCTACTGTGCCAGTGGTGGTCAAAGCTTTCACTGATCTTTCAATAGTTTTTCGCACAAAGGCATTCCAATCTATTTCATCTGAGGATCCAACTGTGATGCTCTCCAACAATGGCACCCCGATTCTATTCATAAGGGCATTGTACCTTTGACTGGAAAAGAGAGCATGGACCATCTTTGCCTGCAACTTGATCTCAAGATTTGGGATGTCTGCTAAGCTTATCCCATCCACTATGCATACGGTGGCCTTGTTCATCCCTAGCATGCTATACACATCCCTCTTTGGGTGTCTCTCTATCATGCTAGTCAAATCTAGGGTCTTCTCCACCACTGCATGGCTCAATTCCACCTCTACTTGGAGGGCTTCTTCCCCTTTCCTGATTGTCACCATGCCACCGTTCCTTTCAACATTGAAGCTCCTAAGAAATTTTGCACACTTGCCGTAGTCAACCTTCTCTATGTAATTATGTAGGCTGCACTAGTCCACAAGTTATTTTATGGGCGGCTCTTCCATGATGGTGTCTTCTAGGTCCATGGCGTGCTTGAATGTGAACTGGCTATAGCCCCTCATTTCTACCATCAAGCCATATTTAGCTTGCTCTTCCTCCATGAATAGAAGCTTGCTACCTTTGTCTTGCCTTGCCATTTTAGGTTCATGTCATATATCATGGTTCACCATTAGCATTCTTAAGATATTTTCTTGCTGGAAGATAAACAGAAGTTGGTCATGCTTTTATGGAAAAAAAAAAACATGCTTTAAGCATAAAAATAGAATTTTCCTTCGGGCAGTTATATTCATTTCTAGAATTTTATGACACTTTTCCTTGATTTCACCTTACTTCACCTTACCCCCTCCCTCCCTTAGGAATGAGAAGAATCCTACCTAGGATTAGAGGTTGAGAGGCTAAGGGCATTTAGTGCGTGTTCTTGGGGCTTTACTTCCACATGAGCCAAGTATAGAAATTCGAATTGTATTCTAAATTAGCATAGTGGTCCATGTCAAAAGGGTGGATGCCTGCTTGAGTGATGTATGTGAGAACATCCATGAGGAAGTCACCAGAGTTTACTCCACTAGCAATGTGTAACTCCTCCTTGGTCAGAATTTGATCTAGATATAGGTGAATTAGGAGGTGTTCTTCTAGGGGTCAGTCACAGATGGTGGTCAACACCCTATAGGAGGTTGGAGCTACATAAGTGTGGTCATACTCTGAGGTTTTGATGGACCATCGTTGCTTAGAGTTAATCATGATTTTGTATCCCTCTATCCCCCATTCAAGTCAGAGAACATACCATTTCCTCAAGAAAGAGGAGTCGGTGCGAGTGAGCTATTTTAACTCCTCGATGTCTCCATCTGTGGTGGCAACAAGGACATTTCTTGTTGAGAAATGACAAATGATGTATGCTCCAGGAAGAGATGTCCTGAATCCCATATGTACGGTGTTGAGGAGAGTGGAACAACCCAACTTCTATAAAGTATTGTACTTGGCTATCACTTTCACTATGGAATGAATGCAATATCATGATGCTTTGTACTTTCACTTAGTATCTTTGTCATTATCAGTGTCCTACACAAGATTGTTGTAGAGGGAGCTCACGCTCAACCGCCAAGTCCCACGAACCGCTTATTGTTTCAAGCGTTTCAAGCTATCTCTTACCTAGCCTCCTCTCTCGCACACGCTGGTAGCTCCACGATCCTAAATGCTAGCTCAACCATCCTCAAGCCTCCTCCATCTCCAAGCTCCATCCACCATAGTCGCGCGTGCCAGGAAAGAGAAGAGAAGAGAAGAGAAGAAGAGAAGAGGGGATGGTGAAGAGCTTCACCCTCTTGATCCCTCACTCCCACACACACTCACTCCCTCACACTCCCTCTCTCAAGAGCACTCACAAGCAAGGAGAAGAGAAGAAGAGAAGAGGAAGAGAACTCTTGTTAGCCACACACCAAAGAATGAGCTCTCATTCACTTTTTGAACTTTATATACAAAACCCTAAATTACCATGGGCACCCATCCCTTTTTTACATGACCGGCCGTTGTGGCAAGGTCCTTTCTCTATTTCCCTCTTCTAGCCTTATGCCTCTAGCCTCGACCCATCTAATATTTTACAATTGGCACAAGAGGGAGCCTGACGCTCTTTTACAAGAGTTTCTTTGCTCTTTTTCCATCTTTTTTATGCTTTTTCCTTCATTTCTCTGCCATCTTTCTCCGCCATCTCGACTTGGGGTTAGCATTACCCCCCTCCGAGACGGGTGCCAGTCCCATGGCACTTCTGGTTTCTATTGGGGAATGGTCGGCATTTGGCAAATTGTTCGGGTGAGGATAGGGCTACACGTAGACTCGGGTGCTTATGGAAGCTTGGTAATGATGTCTGTCGGAGAAGCCAATTGGATGGCAAGTGGATGACGGGGGCCTCCGAAGTTGGTGGTTTGTCACCTTTTGTAATGCCTGAAAGGAGAAGGTGCGGTACACTACCTAATGGGAGTGTCTACCTTATTTTGTGGTGCATCGTGCTCATGCTAATGGAATGGGGAGGTGGATCTAACCCCCACAGGCAAGCCTAGGTAACGTCCCACACTTGAGGACCCCATTTGTGCAAAGGGAGGTGCAGTGCAAGTAGCTTAGGGTGACAGTTCTAACCATAGACGAGTGTTACCTCCCTAGGTATGTCCTGCCCTTGATGGGCCCTAAGCGTGGAGTGGGGGATCAAAAAGGCTAGGGGATTAGGAGCGGAGCCAACCGACTGAAGCCACCGGGCACACCTAACTTGAGGACCCCTAGGTGCAGTGATCATGTTTTATGTGGTGCTAAGTGCTTCTTCAAGTATGTCCTTGAGTGATGTTCCTCTTGCTTTTGCTTTCATGATTTTCTTTTCCTTTTTCTTCTTCTTCTTCCTTTTTCTTTTTCTTTTTTTGTATAGGTATTACACTAGTAGGATGACAACTAGTGCCTAATTCTCATCGTCTGAATTAGTGGAGAAGGAGGTCGGATGGATTTGCTCAAAAATTGCTAGCTCTACATGTATCCTTTAAGATTCATGCGAACATAGAGTGAAGTGGTGGAGAGGAAGGGATGATTACATCTGGTGAACTGGCTGTCATTCATGTCTTCCAGGAGAGCTAGGCAAAAAGAAAGGAGGAGGCTAGCCCTCATCATCAGGCGTGCCATGGCACAACTGTCAATGGTGTTAGGATCAAAGAAGAGGGGAGGCAGGCCACGTTCTTGCAAAGTCGGGTCCTGCTTAACCTGCTTAAGTAATAGTTTAAGAAACCTAAGTTAATTACATGTAGTTATGAAAGCTGGATTAGGGCAAGAGGTGAAGTCGGCGAGGAAGCGAGTCATGGAGTCATCCAAGCTTTCCGAGTTGAAGATGAGGGCCTGTTTAAAAGAGACAACATTAGAGTTGTAGATAATGGAAAAATCATATCGCCCGTGGAGGGGGGCAGCAAAATCCACTCCTACCCTATGAGGGTATTCCATAAACGTGGGGTTGTTCCTCTCATAGGGCAGGGTGTTTCAAAAAGCCATCCAGGCAAGCATGTTGATGTCACACACCCACCTCCTCCATAGGAACTGGTAGTTATAACCTTACATGGAATGCGGCACTTCGAACACTTTATTTTGCCAGAATTCGGCTTCTTCATTTCCCCAAAGAGTGGGGTTCTTCTCTCTTTCTTCCCGCCACTTTTGTCCTAGTCGGCTACTAATCCCAATCACCTCTTTCATCACCTTGAGTGGTAAGACCCTTCGCAAGCTGTTGGGCATGAGGAAGCTGAAAGTGAATGGCTCTTTTTCTCTTTCGTGTTGCTCCCAAACTACCAGTTCTGCGTGGAATCTTGCGGGAATGTCATCAGGGCATGGTGGGAGGGACGCGGATGGCTGCACAACTGGCTTGGCCCTTAGCTACTTTCTGGTTTCTTCTACTAATTTTTTCCTTCTTTCCCTGAGCGCGGCTTGTCTTTCTACAGATGTGTCGACCAGTTGTTGCTCTTGGAAATGCGGCGAGGGGGGTTGTGAGATCACCTCTTCTCTAAACCTTCCCATATCGAATTGAAGTTCAGCTTCCTCCCCCTGCCGGTCTCCTTGTTTTGTTCCCTCTTCAAACCCTATCGCATCAATTTCCTAGGAGGTTAGGCCAGCTAGTAACAGGTACTTTTGTTGATCATCCAGGCTTAGTTTAACCTTCGCAGGTTGGGGTGGCATGTGCAGCCTTGCGTGCAGAGCTCTATGTGCGATACTGAGTTTCTTCTTAACCACCTCCAATGACTCCCCTTCATCTGGGCGGGTGGTGTCCATCAGTGTGTCTAGGAAGGCCTTTTGCTGGGTATTAAAGGCTACCTGGGCAGCTTCTGCTTTGCTCTCTATAAGGATCTTCTCTTTCTCTACCAGAGCCAGGCATCACGCCAAAGTCTTTACCCTTCTTTCATTTTGCCCGGCCCATTCCTCGGCTCTCTTCTTCATCCCTTCATGCTTTCACGGTGCCTTTAGACCAGGGACGCGAGTTTTTGCTCCTAGTTCTTTAGCTCTTTGCTCATGGTTTCCTGTTCTTTTTTTCCTTGGTCCAAATTGACGTTCATGGTTTCAATCTCTTTCTACTGCTGCTGCTCTAACTCTTGCTTTCTTTCCTCGTCCTCCCTGGTGGTAAACTCAGCCATAAGCTTTTCAATCTAATCAATTTTTGCAGTCAACTCTTCCAGTTGCACAATCAAGAGCTTGTATTCTCTTTGCATATTCACGAGTTCCTGTATTTCATCCTCCAGCTGTTGCCTCTAGCCCTCTTCCCTGTCATCCCTAGCCTTCAGCTCCTATTTGAGATCCGAGATTTCCCTTTGTTGCATGGCTATTACTTGGCCCTTTTTGAGCTGAAATGCAGCCACTAACTCCTTTTCTACTGCTAACTCAGCCACACCTATCTTTCTTTCCTCCCTAGCCTTCTCTAATTGTGAGAGCACCTCGGCGATGTACTCGTCATAATTAATTGGTGGCATCATTGTTGTGTGGATGGGAGTGGTCAAGGCCTCCACTTTCTGGCGCTTCAGATCCTGGCTTGACTAAGCATTCATGGCTGGCTTTTTTTGCCCTGTGGTAGTGGTCTCGGTGCTCTTCCCTTGGGCCAGTTCTTTGTTAATAAAGTATTGCATCCACATCACGAAATTTGAGACATCTGTGCTAGTGGAGATGCTCGGGGTGAGGGTCGTTGCTTCGGTGGGAGGCATCAGGAGGGTCGGAATAGGGTGAATGGGAGCCTTGCTTTGCCCTCAGTGATGGCCGACGGTACAATTTCTGGCACATGTGTGCTGGAATCGGGCCCCTCCTCTCTGGGCGGGCTCATAGCCCCCAAGTCATCTGCCCTACTTTATTGTTCAATTGATCGGCGTGTGGCTTCGGCCAAGTCTTCCTCCTCCTTCCCTCTTAGCTCCTCCTCTTCTTTAGCAGCTCTTCTCTCCCTCTCTTTCTCTGTTTTCCTAGACTCTTCTTCTAATCTATCTTCTTCCTGTTTTTTCTTCTTCTCCCTCTCTTCGGCCTCCTTGAGGGATTCCCTCTTTGCCATCTCTAAATCCTCTTTCTCTTTTTTCTAGCCTTCGTCCTGCTTCTTCTTTTGTGTCATCTTTTTAATGGGTTTCTTTGCTGTCTTCTTGCTCATCTGTTCCTTCTATTCTTCCCCTTCTTCTTCGCTCTCAGTTCTATCACTGGATAACTCTTTGTCCTGGTGAGGGGGCGATCTCTCGAGTGTTTCTCCTTCTCCTTCCTCTGCATCCTGAGCCTGTTTTACCACCACCTCCTGAATGAGGACAATCAAAATGCTCTCATAGCCAATGACTAAGGCTTTGGATGAGGACTTCTTTCTTTCTGTGGTCTTGGACACTGGGGAATCCCCACCTGCTGGTTTATTGACCAAAGCTAGCTCTTTTGCCACCTGGTCAATGGTCTTATACGTACATAGCCATTCCAGTCGACTTCGTCCAAGGTGCAAGCTACCACATTCTCCAACACAGGCGCACTGATTCGATGCATCAACGAGTTGTAGCATTGGTTGGAGAAGAGCGCATGCACTAGCTTTGCTTGTAGATGGGCTTCTGCATCAGGAATGTCCTGGATGCTGATGCCATCATTGGTCAGCACTTCTTCCCTCTTCATCTTAAGCATGGCATAAACATCTCTCTCATGATTTTTCTCTACCTTTAGCTCTAACCCACTCCACCAAGGCTAGGTTTAAGTGTACCTGCACCTGCTTGGCCTTTTCTCCCCTTCCCATCGTCACGGTGCTGCACTCCTGGTCTGGGTTGTACATCTTGAGGAACTCCACACACTTCGTGTGGTCAGGCTCTTGTGCAAACCTCTCAAGGTATTTGTGAGGTTGCACTGCTCGACAACTCTCTTGGCTATTTCCTCCTTGGCCACCACACCCTCTATGTTATGGATGGTTCGAAATTTGAGGTGGTTGTAGGCGCAATTTTCTAGGATGATGTGATATTGCATCCTTTCCTCCTCCGTGAACGGGAGTCGGTGGGCACGATCTTGCTGTGACATCTTTCGTTCCTTTCATGAACCCAAGTTTTCATTAGTGCTTTCAAAATAATAATTTACTGAAAAATAAAGACTCTATGTGTTTATTGAATGAAAGCATTAAAATCCAATGTAGATTCTTCCCTTTAGATCTGACTTTTTTTTCTCCTTTTATTTCAAAGTTCTGGTGCCATTTTCTCTATCTCACTCATTTTTTATGTGTTTATGCATTTGCTTGATTTTCCTTGGTTTTGGTTTGATTCACCTTGCCCCCCTCCCCTTGCAGCTTGAGAAGAATCCTTCCTAGGATTGAAAGTTAGGAGGTCAAGGGCATTCTGCAATGTGGTCGAGGACTTACCTGCGTAGGAGCCAAGTATAGAAATTGGGATTGTACTCTAACTGAGCTTCGTGGTCTAGAGCAAAGGGTCGGATGCCTACTTGTGTGATGTATGTGAGAACGTCTGTTAGGAAGTCACCAAAATTGACACGGCTAGCAATATGTAACTCTTCCTCAGTCAGTAGGCAATCGAGGTAGGGGTGTCCTTTGATGTGCTCTTCCATGGGTCGGCCACGAAGAGTGGTTAACACTATATAGGAGGTTGGCATGGCATAAGTGGGGTCGTACTCCGCTGTTTTGATTGCGCGGCGCTGCTCAGCGTTGGTCATTATTTGGCATCTTTCAACTTCCCATTGCAATCGAAAAGTGTACCAATGCCTTAAGAACAGGGATTCAGTATCAGCAAGTTTTGATAATTCTGTGATTTCTTGGTCAGTAATGGCAGAAGTGGTTTGTTTATCATAGGACGTGATGAGGTGTATGGATCATCGTGGGGCTGGTACTTGTCGTCGAGCTGCTTTACAACGATTGGGATTTTGGACTAGCTCTTGGAGCCTTGGTTTGCTCCTAATCCTGCTAGTAGTGATGTCGCTAGTGCTATGACACTTTTCTATGTTGCTGTGTTGTCTAGCAGTCGCTTCATGAGAAGCTCGCTCAGCGTTAAGTCTCCTTCCAGGGCTCTCTCGTGATCGATTCGATTTCTACCGGCTAGGTTCAGCACTTGCTATACCTTGTGCAATTCTATGCTTTGCCTTTGGCTCCTAGCCTGCTGTCTCTATTGTACTCTACTATGCTTTACAGTGCCTTGTGGGCTAGCTTCCTCTCCTCTTCTAAGTCTGCGATGATGGCATCTGCTATCCTGTCGCAGTGCTCATACCGGGCATGCGCATCGTAGCTACTAACCAGTTGATTGCTGGATCACCTCTGGGAAGACTCCTAAGTCGAGTTCCTCGTTCGGCCTGCAGTTTGGGTTTTCTTCTGCCATCATCGTATTCTTATGCTCCATCGAGCTATCGATCGGGTTGAGTAAGTTTGTCAAATCCACCTCTTTGGCGCCGCTTGCTTGGTCCTACTCCGTGTGTCGATAGTTTGTCTATGTCTTTGGGTCTTCTCCTATTGGTGGGTTCCTTGAGTTGTTTATCTGAGTGAGTTCCTTGACTTATTAAATACAATCCTCAATTTATCTCCTCTCAGTGTGTGTGATCCTTCCCATGCACTTATGCTCAATCAAGCTTTCAATTTTCCTTAAGTGTACTTCAAGTACAGAAATTCAAGGTGAGTGCAGCAAACAATATCTAAGCGTCTTATGCACTCGCGCTTCATTTTGGGCTTGATAGACTTGTGGATCAAATTCTCTAGCCATCTTGATAAGGTTTTGGGTGTTCCTGCCACATTGCATTGCTTGGCCGGTCAGGGTTTTTGGCTCAGCGGGTTGTCTCTAGGACTCTAGGTCTCGTGACTGCCTACGGAAGCTACTAAGCAACTGCAACTTACAATTTTGCCTATTCCTTGTGCCAGAATCGAGTTCTAAGTTTCAGGAGAACTCACGATCAGTTGTGCGGCTGAGCTCTAGCTGGGTCTGGTCAATTTTTTGGAAATTTTGAAAAAGTCCACACTCGGCCCAACTTGTCTGAATTGCAAGGGCCGAGTGGGTGACTCGAACGGGCCGAGGCGCACGGGCCGAGGGCCGGATGGACGACTTGGACAAAGTCTACTCAGACGGGCCAAGGTGCTGACTTGGACAAGCCGAAAAGGCCCACTCGAACAGGGTCACTCGAACGGGTCGAGGAAGTCTACTCGGACGGCCGAGACACACGGGCCGAGGGCCGAATCAGGTTTGTCCAAGGGCCGAGTCTTTCGCGGGCCAAGGGCTGATTTGGGTCGCTCGAACGGGCCGAGGGCCGAGCGGGATGGTTGGCCAAGGGCCGAGTTTTTAAGTGGGGCCGAGTGATGTCACTCAGACGGGCCGAGTAGGGTTTTGGACAGGGTCGGCTAAAAGACAAAGGGCTGAGGGCCAATTCTGGGACTCGGCCTAGAGCTGACCGCTTGGACCGAGTTGCGTACGACGAGGCAGCGCCGAGGCGATTTTAATTAAAACTCACGATTTAGCTAATCATTTCACACACAACCTTCTAAATCACAACTAGGGTGCAAGGGAAAGTGATTGATATACCTGAAGCAATCAATAGGCTCTCCGGCGACAAGATCGAATCGATTCTCCACGATCTCTCTCTCTCTCTCTCTCTCTCTCTCTCTCTCTCTCTCTCTCTCTCTCTCTCTCTCTCTCTCTCTCTCTCTCTGTGTGTGCAAGGGTTGCAAATGAGCTCTCCCTTAGCCTCTTGGCTCTTAAACCCCTTCCTGGGTAAGGTTTGGACACTCCTAATCACTCACTTGCCGACATTAAGCATCCCAAGCAATCTTTTTGTCATTTTTTGCCCTGTTTTGCAACGGTAAACCCTACCCTTTTCCAATTCGATTTCCTAATCCTAACCTACACTAAATGCAACAAGAATCAAAAGCAAAAAACTGAAATGATTTCTCCATGTTTTCCAATCATCAAACAAACAAAATAACCCAAAATACTTACTTGCTTCGAAAATTTTAAAAACCCCAACTTCCTACCTATCTCAAGCTCTCGTTCAGGGATGAATCCCTTACTTTGATGCTCGATATGAGGCACGCAAGTGCTCAAGCTTGAATCTGTTGGTCCCTACAACAGAACCAAAGTGTAGAGGGAGCTCACGCTCGACCACCAAGACCCACGGGACCGCTTATTGTTTCAAGACTTTCAAGCGAGCTCTAATGGCTATCTCTCACCTAGCTGACGCACTGTCGATCCTACGAGTGTAGTGAGCTTACCTTGATGCCGAAATGAGTTGCCTCCTCTCTCGCACATGCCGGTAGCTCCACGATCCTAGATGCTAGCTTAAGCATCCTCAAGCCTCCTCCATCTCCAAGCTCCATCCACCATAGCTGCACGCGCGAGAAAAGAGAAGAGAAGAGAAGAGAAGAGAAGAAGAGAAGAGGGGATGGTGAAGAGCTTCACCCTCTTGATCCCTCACTCCCACACACACTCACTCCCTCACACTCTCACACTCCCTCTCTCAAGAGCACTCACAAGCAAGGAGAAGAGAAGAAGAGAAGAAGAGAAGAGGAAGAGAACTCTTGTTAGCCACACACCAAAGAATGAGCTCTCATTCACTTTTTGAACTTTATATACAAAACCCTAAATTACCATGGGACGTTGTGGCAAGGTCCTTTCTCTATTTTCCTCTTCTAGCCTTATGCCTCTAGCCTCAACCCGTCTAATATTTTACGATTGGCACGAAAGGGAGCCTGACACTCTTTTACAAGAGTTTTTAGAGCTTTTTGAGGTGCCTTTCATTTAAAATTGCACTTTTTGCCCCATCTTAGCTTTAGAGGTCGACTACATGTCTTTGCTCTTTTTCCATCTTTTTTCTGCTTTTTCCTTCATTTCTCCACCATCTCAACTTGGGGTTAACAATTGTGTTTATGAGTCCAAGTAATCTATCTTGGAACCTAATTCACTTGTGTAACAATAGCTCTACATTGTTTATGTCAACATAAATTTAGCCTTCATCTTCCATCCTTCACAACTCCTGCAATGCTCTAGATCTGTACTTTTCACAGTGCTCTTGTGATATGACATAATGAGGCATCGGTTTCATGTGTGTTATTTGGAGACCTAATCAGCTCCTCCGCTACATTGGAAGCTTGAGGGCGGTGTTTGAGGAGGTACTTTGGTCAATTGGTTTTAGGTACCTAGATCCAGGTGTTACCCTCATAGTAGCCTTCTCCTTGCAATAAGCTCTTGGGGACCCATCACGGCTTGACAGTACCTCGATGTCTATGGTTTCGTCTTGGCCTCTTAGGTTTTGAGTGTGGGTTCTTAGCCTTACAGGGTCAGGTATGTGTGTTCCTAGGTGGTAGGTTTTGATGTGTAGTCATCCATTGAAGCCTTAGTTTGTGGGCCTCATCTTTGGCTCTAGTCATTCTCTACTGGTGGCTTTGCAGACTTTGAAGGAGTCGCACAACCCTTGCTGAAAGTGGTGACTATACACACATTGCCTAAGGTGAGGTGAAAATTCGCTAGGATCTACATTATTGCAATGAGCTTGCTTTTTAAACGAGTGTCCTAACAGTGAGTCTGTACCTACATCTTTAGTGTTTGGAAGCACATAAAAGATCATTGTATGCTCTCAGACTCAATAGATATTGTAATTTTGCACTTTCCCAACCAAAAGGGAATAAGATCGGCCCCCAAATGGGGTGAGTTTGGCATTAGTGGGCTGTAACTGTGGTTTGCCTATTTGGGTCCAATGCACGTGAGATAGGACATTAAACTTGGCTCTCTTATCGATCTGTGCATTGAGGATGGTCGTGCTTGGTAGTGACCGTCATGCTGAGGTAAGCTGGTTCTACTATTTCCTCATCCTCATCTTCAATCTCCGTAATTGTGGCCACTCGTACGTTAACAAGGGGCTCCATCATTGGAGACCCATGTAATGGGTGTGTGGGAGGGTAATACTTCTTGATGTGACTACCATTGAAGAAGCCTATGCCCTCTCCTTCCAGCATTTTGAGTTCCACATTACTGGTTCTATTGATGGCACGGAACCTGAAAGACCCTAGCCCTCTAAACTTCATCTTTTGTTTATGACCCTTGACAGAATACAAGAGTACTAAGTCTCCCTATTCAAAATCTTTTTGTTTGACATGCTAGAGTTTGTCAAACCAGCTTTTGTGTCTTGCCTTCTCGCATATTAATGTGTGGGTGGCTAGAAGTCCAGTTTTTAAGAGGTGTTCTAGCTCAACTAGACTCTCTCTCCATGGTTTCTTTCCATCCCATCTCTCTTGATGAGCGATTCTCAAGCTAGGAACCAAAAACTCTACAGGTAAAATTGCTTCAATTTCGTAGGTCAACAAGCTGAAGGGAGTCTAGCCCACAACCGTTTTATAAGCCATAGGTCAACCTGAAGGGAGTTTGTCCCATAGCCGTTTTATAAGTTGTGCAGTAGGCCCATAAGGCTGCAATGAGTTTGTTATCCCAGTCATCGCGCGAAGCACAGACTACCTTAGTTAGGACGTTCACTAGAATTTTATTTGTAGACTCAATCTGGCCATTATTCTGAGGATAGTATGGTGAGGATTTTTTATGGATGATTAGAAAGGTGGATAGGAGGTGAGCGATCACTTCATTGATGAAGTGTGTACCTTGGTCACTAATGAGTTCGATGGGATAGCCAAATCGTGGGATCACCTGCTCCCAAAGGAACTTGGCAGTGGTCCTAGCATCATTCTTTCTTGTAGCTCGTGCTTCCGCCCACTTTGTGAGATAGTCTGTGGCAACAATGATGTATTTCGCTTGTGAGTATTGTGCTACGGGACTGATAGGCCCAATGAATGATTCCCCATTTCTTGAATGGTTGCCTTGCAATGATTAGACTTAACTCCATTTTGTCCTTGCAAATTGCTACCTTGGTCCTTTGGCACTCATCACAGTGCTTTACGAATCGTGCTACATCACGATAAAGAGTAGGCCACCATAGCTGAGACTACAGCACCTTGCAAGTTGTGTGTCTCTACTCAAATGCCCTCCTACTATTCCGCTATGTGCTTCTAACTACTCTATCATGTCAATCTCTCCTTCACTCTTGTCCAAAGTGAAGGAACAGCAGTCCTCATATTCATCGTTAGAGCTATCTTCATCCGATTGCTCATCATTTCCCAAGTCTTAATATGTTTCGTCCTTCTCATTCGGTGTGACTAAGGCCCAATTATACATCAAGTTTTAAGTTGTGCATTTTGGTCCATCACCACTCAACTTTGTTTAAGAGATTTTTGAGTGGTTTAAGGTTTGCTAATGGGTTTCCAGCTAACTTGTTGGTCAAGTGTTTCAAGATCTCTTGGAGCTTTTGTCTATTGTTTGGTACTTGGAATGAGACAGGGTTGGGTCCTCTGTGCACGCTCCTAGCCATCGTGCGGATTGCCATTAAAGGCTCTTCTCAAGTCTTTGCCAACTACTTTAATAGCTTGCTTGTATTATTCTTTGTCTGAGAACAGCAGGTTGATTGTGGCAAGGACATGCATCTAGTCCTACTTGTCCTCAGGGCAAGGGATATACTTAGTCAGTGGCCCATAAGATCTCCTATTCTAGCCGTCACCCTTCAGCATAGAGGAGATGGCGTCTAGGTCGACCGTCGTAGTCTTCCAGGTGTCCATCTCTACTCTTACGGATTTTGTTTGATTTCCTAGGAAGATCAAACCACTACCCCAATCTTCTATGACTCTCACATTGCGCATCGAAGGTCAGCCTAGCAGGATATCATAGTCCACTCCCTTTATGACTATAAAGTCAACCAAGAATCGGACTCTTTTGATTTTTACTGGCCAATTCTTTAACACGTCGAATGGCTTCACTTTCGTTCCATTAGTTAGAGTGATGTTAAACATGGCCTTCTTCGACTAGTGGGTTACCCCAGGTCTGGAGCACTTCATGGCTTAGCACACTGACTCCCCGTGTCTATGATTCCTTTCCTTGTGGTGCCGCCTGTGGCAAGACAGCATGTGTTTCAATGCCCTCCCAGAAAGCATTGACGTTTAAGGATTTTGGCACTAAGTGTAGCATGAGAATCGGTATTTGCATTTCTTCATCATGTTAGTTCCAGTTAGTGCCACCTTGCCCCATTGGTCCTTCAACCCACTATTTCAGCTCTTGCCACAGTGGCCGATGCTACCTAAGCAGATCTCCTAGGCTTAGCATCACAAGTGTGGTTACTAGTGAGGTGAAGAGATTTCTAGCTACTTGTTGTGCTCTTGTCTCTATGCTTCCTGGCCAATGGCCTTGGCTGATTTGCTGGCCCATAGCGTTTAGGCATTGTTTATACGGAACTGGTTGTGGTGCAATGGCATCTCTCGATTTGGTCGTGGAGGTGACACTAGTGTGCTTATGCTTGAGAGATCGTCGATCTCATCCTCCAATATTGGCTCGGCATCTTTTAGGTGTTTCTTGGATTCTTTCACCCACTCCTTCACCTTTTCGATGGCTTCGAGTTGGCGCTTTGGGTTGGGGTACTCCCCAACGTTTGCACTTCCCTTCTCAGCCATCCTTGGGGCTAAAGTTTCTGCTTCTACATCCATCACTTTCTTTCTTGCAGGTAGCATTGTGGCACTCTCTATTTTCAGTGTGCCTTTGCATGTAGTTTCTTCCTCCTTCTCCTATGACTCCTCTTTTTGATTGAGGTTGCATCCAAGTTGCTAGGCCCTGGCAATGATATGCCAGCCTACTTTTTCTGTGACCGGGTCATGACATGCAACGGGATAGGCATGGCCTCCCCACCATCGAGTGTCTCGACATGAACAACCCTAATGGGGCTAAGGGCTGGTTCATCAAGTTAGAGGAGGGATTTTGTCTTGGAAAATCAACAAAGAGGTGTGTGATTCCACATTCAGCGCATCTCTAATCGGCCTTGGCTTGATTTGCTTGCTCCCGTTCAGGGCAGCGCGAAGAGATATGTCCTGGTTGGGTGATTGCAAGTCCACCAGCATGTCATTGGTTCTTGGGCCCTCCTAAGCCTCTATCTCTCCCTCTACCTAATGCCATCACTGGTACTAGTCGATAGTCCATAAGGACTGCATTGCCCTCTTCGTCGTACGAGACGTAAGGGTGTACGTAAGGCTCTTCGTCATTCGGCTCTTCCACGTAGTGGATTGGAGAGTCACTTGGTGGATGGGTCACGTAGGGTCGAGGTGGTCTAGGTATACCCATAGGGTTTATCTCCATCCTAGGAATGGTTGGCTTAGCGTCATTGGGTGCCAGGAGAGCCAACGGGGCTCCCCTTGCGAAGAAGTTTGGCAGCCTATTTGCTAGGTGTGGCTGATTATATGATTGTGAGTACAAGAGTCTCCTTGGTAGTCTGCAATGCATTGCATTGCGGCCAAACCTACCACAATTGTATTGACAAACCTAGATCTTGAACACAGTTTAGCTATGAAGGTTTGAACTCGTAAGCAAGAGACATGAAGATTGATGACTAGACACAAACTTTCACTCAAGTGAATTAGGTTCCAAGATAGATTAGCTTGCACTCATAAACACAATCTTGAGTGGATAGAGTTACAGACTCTAAGTACAAAGTACAATAGCATTGCATTAAAAAGTGAACCAAGTACATGTTTTTATAGCTTTCTAGCTTCTCCACTATCCTCACTGTGCATATGGGATTCATGACATCTCTTCCTGGAGCATACATCATTTGTTACTTCTCAAGAAATCGGCACAAGGTTGAGATCGAGGATCTTGGCACTCAATTGGCATGTGGTTTCTCCCACAATATACACATTGGACGTGAGGGTGTGCCAGTTATCTCATTATTTCTTGTAATCTAGCTAGCTCCATCCACATCTCTGTTAGCTCCTGGCTTGAGTCAGTGCCCTTGCCTTTATCATGAGTACTTGGGCCTGATCTTTCACTTGTCGTTGAAGCTCTCTCGGGATTCCTAGAGGTAGTCTCTTCTCAATTTGAGCTCCTCAAACTTTCTCTCATTAAGTTGGTCGCCCACTCTAATGGCCTCTTCAAAGACCCTCGTCAGCACGTCTTGTTGTAAGATCGAGTTGCTGACCAAGGCCTTGTAGAGCTCTTCACTTCGTATTCCATTAATGAATACTGTGGACACTGCTCTCTCAATTAGGTGCTCATCAGTAGGGATTCTCTTGAAGAGACTCCTCACATGGGTCACATAATCCCGGATATCCTCCTTATCCCTTTGTTTGACATTCATCAACCGCACTAGCAAGTTGTCGAAGTACCAATTCCTACTAATCTCTTAAGCACAAACCAAAAGCTTGCAAGCACAAAATAAGATCGGTGAGGCCATTGGGCTCGCAAACTTGCTCAAACTGCTCTATGAAGCTATATGGCAACTCACGCTATCGCCCCTTTTTGTTCGCAGCCTAATATTGCTCTAGGTGTGTTCCTCGGCTGCCCGTAATAATTGTCTAGGGTCTCTACTACTCCCCTCTACTCGATCAGGGTAATTCTATGGTCTATGAATTGGTTCCGAGGTCGATCTTGGCTGGTTTTGGTCAGAGGTTGGTAAATTTGTCCTAGTTCTATTGTGCTCTATTGGTCCAATTCCCAAAGTCAGACTGTCTAACTCTAGTGGTCCTACAGTTGTGGTCCACTCCTCGAACTGTCCAAATTCAGTTGATCCGACTAGGTCAACTCTCTGAGTCAGACGATCTAAGTCCGATTGGGTATGTCTAATTGGACCAGGGTGGTCTGGGGTGGTTGTCTGACAACTGGCAATCTAACTAACTAGGCCTAGTCCAACTCGAGTGGTCCAATTCGAACTGTCCGACTTACATAGTCAAATGGTCCGACTAGTTCTCTAGGAGTCGAAGGCCGACTGTTGGTCCCGACTGCGGCGAGTGCAACCTCAAATGCTAGCGTGATCAATGTTGGAGATCCTCAAGGTTTGTCGCCTAACCTACAACCCTCCAGAACTACTGATTAGAACACAAGGAAGGCCTAGAACTACCTAGACTGCAAGATCAGGCTCGAAATTAGCGCACTCAATTCATCATGTACCTGCAACTCTCTCTCTCTCTCTCTCTCTCTCTCTCTCTCTCTCTCTCTCTCTCTCTCTCTCTCTCTCTCTCTCAAGCTCTCTCAAAATGCAACAGTTGCAAATGAGCTCTTCCTTGACCTCTTGGGTTATAAACCCTTCCCCTCGACCTTTCTAGTCATTCTCCTAGTGACGTAAATCCTTCCATCACTCTTTTTCCCTAATCTATGCCCTGTTTGGGCATGTTTCACAGCATCAAAACCCTATTGTTTCCCTACAAGTTATTGGTCCTAACCTACTCTAAATGCAACAGAAATTCAAAACAAAAAATTGTAATGCTCCCTCCTACTTGCCTAATCATCAACAACACAAAATACTTGCTTGTTTCGAAGATTAAACTCCCAAATCTCCTACCTACAAAGAGCACCGGTTCAAGGGTGAACCCTACTTCGACGCTCAGTTTAAAGCACGCAAGCGCTCAAGCTTGAATCCATTGGTCCTGGCAACAACGAAACCAAAATGTAAAGGGAGCTCTTGCTTAACTGCCAAGACCCACGGATCGCTTGTTCCTTCAAGCATTTCAAGTGAGCACTAATGGCTACCTCTCACATAGCCGATGCGCTATCCCTCTCTACGTGCATAGTGAGCTTACCTTGATGCCCGATTGAGTTGCTTCCTCTCTCAAGCACTCCGATAGCTCCACGATTTGTGGTGCAACCTCAAGAATCCTCAAGCCTCTTCCTCCAAGCTCCATCCTCCATAGCCACGTGTGAGATGAGAGAAGAGAAGAGAAGAGAAGAGAAGAGAAGAGAAGAAGAAGAGAGGAGATGGTGGAGGGCTTCAGCTCCAAGATCCCTCACCCTCACACACTCACTCCCTCACTCACTCACACTCCCTCCCAAGCACTCGCAAGCAAGCAAGAGAATAGAAGGAGAGAAGAAGAAGAGTCCACTTTGCCACACACCAAAGAATGAGCTTCTCATTCTCTTTTTGAGTTTATATACAAAGTCCTCATCCCTTTGGGCACCCATCCCCTTTTTTACATGACTGGCCATCATAGCAAGATCCTCTTTTCCCATTCCCTTCTAGTTGCTCTTTCTCTTTACCCATGCCCTTCTACCCTTTACAATTTGCACAGGAGGGTGCCTGGCGCTCTTTTACAAAATTTTAGTGACGCCTTTGCATTTTAAAAATGTGCTTCTACCTTTGACTTAGCTTTTGAGGCCGCCCTTGCACTTTCGGCCATTTCTCTTCTTGCTCCGCCTCTTTTAGTCATCCCAACTTGCACTTTTTCACTTTTTTTGCTTTCTTCTTGTGCTGAGGCTAACACATGGATTCTTCACCTGGAGCTATATCAGCTATTAAAACTTGGCTCAAGCCCTCCCACCTTTGAAATCTCCGCCCTCGGAATCTCTTTCAACCATTCTTGACCTCTCTTACTACCGGATTGAAGACAAGGAGCTTAATATGCATGGGTTTATTTAGGGATAGCCATGAAAGCTCCATTTGAAGCTTTCCATCCTTGAAGTTCAAGCTCGGGAACAAACATGGGAGCCCCCATCATCAGTGGAAGCATTCAAATGCTTGACGGTTTCATCCATTGGAGTGCTCTAATCAATCGAGCTTGCTTGATGGAGAATTTGGAATCATGGTGGATCATGCGTAAAACTATCTTTCCCAAATACTGAAGAGGTATGTCAATCCGATCTTAATCTCTCATTTTATTCCACTTGCTAAGCTTAATTCCCTTGTTGGAGAGATTAAGGTTGCATAGGCTTTACTAGTTCAATCCTTCATTATATACATGTATCCAAACTGAAACCAATTTCAATGCATCATGATTAATCCTAAATCAATTGTATTTGCTAACATTAACTCTTTATTGATCTTGTGTGCTTTGGATTAATCCCAAATGAGTAATAAGCCTTTGTAAAAAGGGGTAAGTAGTAGCCAGTGGACTTCCAGGTGATCCCTATCCAAGCTCTTGTTCATCCTTGCATCTCACAAAATGATCCAATGTTTACTTTCCAATGAAGCTCATGTTGATTTCTTAACAAAAATGTCTACCATGTATACTCTAGCTAAGAAAAAAGGCCGATGCCAAGCAAGGTGGTAAGCCAAAAGAGAGGTGACTCTCCCTTGCCACTTAAGACCCTGAAGGGGTGCACAACTTGGCCTAGGGGGAACTTTGCCCACCTCTCGATGATCTAGAGCCCAATAATTGTATACAGGTGTAGGTACCCTCCCATGGCCTCCACCACTCCTAATGAAATAACCCCCTTTGGACACCCTTCCAGTGCTTATGGTACCCATCTATGACACTTGAGGTATATGCAATCAAAAGAGATGTATGTTATTAAGCTCCACTTATGCATTGATGACAAAGTAGATGGATATGTAAATGTACTTGGGATTATGATGATTAGTATGCCCAAGTTATTGTTTATGATATTACTCGGGCCCCTCAGCCTATGAGCCATCCATATAGTGCATTTGCACCAAGGGACAGATAATGTTTTTAGTCATAGTCAATCATGACAATCACAAAGATCCAATTACCAAAAATTTTGTATTATACCTACGAGTGAATCCTATAGTTGTCTCAAAGAGGGATTTTCCCCTCCAATTTGAATCAAAATCTCCCCAATAAGAGCTATGGTCTAAAAGTTATGGCCATTTTTGTTCACTGAGGTCACTGTGGACAGGGTGCAATTGCAAAATTTTCTGATCATTTTTTGTCACAAATCTTAATAGCTCATCTCAAAGAGGGCTTCCTCACCTTTGAATTGAATCAAAAGGAAAAAGTAAGGCCCATGAAGAGGTCTAGAGGGAGATTGGAGACTCTAGGACCTCAATGAATGATGAAGCTAGCTTGACACAATATTACCTTGGAGGAAGTGCCTGATATGAATCCCAACAGCCTGCCCGATATGCCCCTTCTACCTATGAATTCAGTGAACTCCCTCATGCTCATGACAAGCCTCTATTGAGCTCCCCCATCACCCATGCAGCCAACCCTCTAGTAAGACCCTCTCCCACCATTGATAGAAGATCCCCTACACTCTCGGAGCCCAATATGGACAATCTCCCAGACTTGGAAGAATGGACATCCAACTTAGAGTCTTACTTCAATATCTACCCCTATATGGATGATCAGAAAATTATCTTTGTTTCTCTCCACTTGGAAGGATTTGCCCACACATTGTGGCACTATATCAATCGAGAGAATCATCAATTCATTGATTGGAAAGACGTTAAAATGCATATGGCTTAAGTATTTGTATCCCCCATGGAAAAAGAGTAGTTGGCAAGATGATGGTACACTCTTGACCAATGTAATCTCACTATATGAGAGTACAAAAATTAGTTTATGAACTTGACCATGTATGTAGAGAGCATTAATGATGATGCCAAATTGCATAAGTACATCTATGGGTTGGAACCGAGCCTATAGATGGATGTTATAGATCAAAAGCCTACCACACTATTTGATGCAATTGAATTGGCTAAAAGATATACAAGAAAGTACTATAAGAATGAGAGTTTTCAGCAAGGTTATGGACAGCCCCATACCCCATTAAGGTCAGCCCCATATGGGGTTAGTGTTTTAGAGGCAATTCCATGCCTAATAGCAACTCCAAAATACCCATTAACCCCCCCTTCCATGTTGAAAGAAAATAGGGTATTTTTGGGATAGCACTTGGCTCTAATGCTAAGAGTAAGTACTAAAAATAGACACTCCACTGCATCACCCTCCAATGGCTCAAGTGGCCAAAGATTCATTTCCTCGACTGTTGTGAATAAGCGGAAGGAAAAAGGCCTATGTTTTAAATGTGAGGATAAGTACACTACCGACTATGCCTCCAAGTGTCCTTATAAGATAGCCAAGGTCAAGGTTCATAGCATGTATGTAATGGAAGATTGGCACAATGATGAGGATGACTTACCTGTTGTGACAATGAGGAGCACACTGAGGATGTGGACCATGAGCAGTTCTATGATCCGGAGGATGGGTTCGCCTTTGACCTAGGTGGTGGTCCATCCCCCATGGACTTGATTTGACATTCCACCTGACTTCCACCTCCCTTTGTTCTATCTCCGTGGATGCTTGGATGAGTTCTAGGAGCCCCAACACCCTACACATTCAAGTCAATATTCATGGAAAGCATGTATTTATCCTTGTGGATAGTGATAGTACTCACAATTTTGTCAATAGATCAACCATTGACCAGTTGAAATGCACCCCTATAGAATTACAGCACCCCTTGAAAGTTCAAGTAGCAAATGGTGAGGAAGAAATTAGCACACACGTATGTTCCACATTCCCTCTATTCTTGGCTGAGAATTATTGTCAAGAATCGCGTGGTGGAGGGGGTTGCTCAAGATGCTGCGCCGAACACACACAGAATGCACAAGGAGAAGCTCACTCAAGAGACAAGAAGAGAGATGGAGGCCAAAACGTTTTCTTGCTGATTTCTTCTTCTTCTTCCACACTCTTTACAATGTACACAAAGTATAGATAAGATACAACATAAAAGGAAAGTGGCCTACTAAGTCAAACAATGCATAACCGACTACACTAGTCGACTGGCGCTATAACTATGCCAGCTGTAAATAGGTGTAACAACCTGAATATAATAAGTAATGAGTCAGTGGCCATGTGAGAGTCATAATGACCACCGACGTGCTAAGTGTAGACGTGTGGACCCATCTAACCAGGCGGTCCATCATCAATGTCCGCATGTGTTGAGCTTGTCATCTCAACACTCCCCCTCAAGCTCAACTGCATCTCTGCAACTCCAAGTAAGCTTCGAAACTTTTGAAGCTTCTCTGTACCCAAGGCCTTCGTGAAGATATCAGCTATCTGATCCTATGTGCTGACATACACCAAGTCAATCTCACCTGCTAGTACCTTCTCTCTCACAAAGTGGTAGTGTACCTCAATATGTTTTGTCCTAGCATGGAACACAGGGTTCCTAGCCAACTGTATACTACTCATGTTGTCACAATAAATGACAACTGGACCTTCCACCTGGACATCCAAATCAGCCAATAGCTTTTGCAGCCATACTACCTCACATGCTGCAACAGCAGCACCTCTATACTCAGCCTTTGTACTCGACAAAGCAACTGTAGATTGCTTTTTGCTGCTCCATGCAACTACTGCACTACCAAGAGAGAACATGTATCCGCTGGTAGATCTTCTATCAGACATACTACCAGCCCAATCTGCATCTGTGTATCCAAACACCTGTACATCTGTACCTGCCTCATAGAAAAGTCCATAATGTAATGTGGACTTCACATATCTCAATATGCGTCTGACTGCATCCAAATGTGGCTTTCTAGGTACTTGCATAAACTGACTCACAAGACCAACAACATAGCTCAAGTCTGGTCTTGTAATGGTCATGTAGATCAAACTCCCCACTATCCTCCTGAACATAGTAGGGTCTTCTATCTCATCCCCAACATCAGCACTCAGCTTTACATTCTGCTCCAACGGGACTGAAAGTGGTTTGCATGCAATCATACCATACTTGGACAATATATCCAAGCCATACTGTCTTTGGAACAACCATATACCATCATCACATCTGATCACCTCAATGCCAAGGAAGTACCTTAGCTCACCTAAATCCTTCATCTCAAACTTCATCTTCAAATAGCCCTTGACTTCAGCAATCCCACTATCACTATCACCTGTAATAATCAAGTCATCCACATAGATGACTATGATGACCAAACCTGCATCTCCCTTTCTCACATAAAGTGAGTGATCAGCATCAGAAACATAAAAGCCAATATTGACAAGATACTCTCTGATCTTGTCAGACCATGCTCTTGGTGCTTGCTTGAGCCCATAGAGTGCCTTCTTCAACCTACACACATACGTGGGATGCTCTAAATCTTCATAACCTGCTGGCTGATCCATATACACTTCTTCCTGCAAATCACCATGCAAGAAGGCATTCTTTACATCCATTTGCTGCAACCTCCAACCTTTGGCTGCTGCCAAAGCAATCACACATCTAACAGTTGCCATCCTAGCAACTGGACTGAAGGTTTCATCATAATCTATGCCATATGTTTGGGCATAGCCTTTTGCAACCAGCCTAGCTTTGTACCTGCTAATAGAACCATCTGCATTGTGCTTAATCTTATAAACCCACTTACATCCAATAGCTTTCTTTCCCTTTGGCAATGATACTAGATCCCAAGTCTTATTGGCCTCTAATCCAGCCATCTCCTCATCCATTGCTGCATCCCAATGAGCATGACCAACAGCCTCCTCAAAACATGTGGGCTCAACATCCTCAACTAGTTTCACCATATAAGCATAATGGTGAGCTGCATAACCCTCAAAACCAAATCTTTTAACAGGGTATCTCACCCTGCTAGACCTGCGTACCACTGGATCACTCAATGGAGTCTTTGTATTAACACGTGCTCTCTGCACACCTGGAGTCCTCACTAAAGGAATGCCAAGCTCATCATCCAAGCTCTCTGAGCCACTGGAGTCTCCATCAAGAACTGCATCAATACCTTCTAACACTTTATTCTTTCCTTTGTCTTTACCTGTAGTGCTACTAGATGCACCCGAAGATGTAGAGGTACTCCTTAGTCTCCCAGACCAAGGACTACCAGATGATGTCTCTGGTCCACTAAGAGTTCGTGATTCTTGCTTTTCAGCCTGCACATGAGTGTCATGATCATCATCATCATCCAATGCATCACCACTAGATGCATACCAACTGCTCATTTCATCAAAGATGACATCCCTGCTCACTCTGAACTTACATGTGACAGGGTTGTAACAGCGATACCCTTTCTGCTCTAAAGAGTATCCAATAAAGACACACTTTTCAGCCTTTGGATCCAGTTTCTTCCGCAACTCATCTGGCACATGAACATACGCAATGCAGCCAAATACTTTCAAGTGTGAAACATCAGGCTTCTTACCTGTAAAACATTCTTCGGGGGTCATACCATGAACTGCAGCTGTGGGAGTTCTGTTCATAATATAAACAGCAGTATGAACAGCCTCAGACCAAAAATGCTTAGGCATATTCTTTTCAGCCATCAAGGCGTGTGCAACTTCTGCAATATGCATGTTTTTCCTTTCTGCAACCCCATTTTGCTGTGGGGTATACCTGCATGTGAACTGTCTCTTTATCCCATGAGACCTCAGAAAATCACTGAACTCATTTGAGAGGTACTCTCCCCCTCCATCTGACCTCAGGCACTTTACTTTCAAGCATGTTTCTCTTTCAACTGCAGCCTTGAAAGTTCTAAAGTGCTCAAAAGCTTCACTCTTTTCCTTCATAAAATATACCCACAGCTTTCTAGAACAATCATCAATGAATGTGACAAAGTATGAACTGCCTCCAAGAGATACATTTTGTGTAGGCCCCCAAATGTCTGTATGCACAACATCAAGGATATTTCTGCTTACATCTCTATCATGTGAAAAGGGTTGTCTTGCCTGCTTACCAAACTGACATGCTTCACATACCTTCTGAAATTCTGCAACTTTAAAAGTAGGCAAACCTGTAACCAACCCTTTGGACTGCATTAATTTCAGCCTTTGTACATTTGCATGTCCAATGCGTTTGTGCCAAATTTCAACGTCTGCAACAACACCTTTTCCTTTGGCATACATAGCAGCATTCATAGTAGGAATTCCAGCATCTAGAGTGAACATACGTCCAACTCTACTTCCCTTTGCTACCAACCTGCACTTGTCATTGAAGTCTTCTACAAAGCAGCCCTTTGCATTAAATCTGACTTGCAGCCCTTGCTCTACCATTTGACCGACTGACACCAAGTTCTTTGTAATAGATGGCACATGCAATACATCTGAAAGACTCTTTGTCTTACCATCATGCAAGGACAAGGAAACTTTTCCAATGTGTGAAATTGGGTGGCATGAGTCATCACCCGTCTACACATAACCTGCATTCTGCAAATCCTGCATCTCCCCAAACCATTCTGCATGGCTGGTCATATGATTGGATGCACCTGAATCAACATACCAAACATCTTCATGTGTTCCCTTTCCTGTAACAGCATTCAGCATATGCTGCATAACGAACAAACGTTCATTTTTATCTTCATTCTGTCGTGAAGACGATGCATAGTTTCCTTGCTGCAACTTACCACTGCGGATATCATCTCTCTTAGCATAACATTGGGCTGCAATATGACCTGTTTTGCCACAGTAGTGGCACACAATACCAGAGTTGTTAGAACCTCTGTTCTGCCATCCACCTCTTCCTCTAAAGCTCCCCCTGCCTCTAAAGTTACCACGACCTCCTGAAACCTGCATATCGCCAAATTGCTGATTCAATCTGTTTTGCTGGTTGTCACTACCACGGCCTCTTGAAGAGAATCTGCCACGTCCCCTTCCTGAACTGGAGTAGAAAGCTTGGACCTGTTCACCACTTCTTTCAGGTGTCTCACTCTGCATGTTGATCTCTTCAGTGATCATAAGGGAGACCAACTCATCGAAATCTGGAAATGGCTTTCTGACATATACAGAAGTTACAAAAGACTTCCAAGCCTTTTCATTGTTAAGTCCACCCAAGGTAGACGACACCAAATCATCATCATCGGGCATTGCATCAATCGCTGCCAATGCATCTGCAATGCTTCTTACCTTCAGTGCATACTCATTGATAGACATCTTCCCTTTCTTCAATGTATTCAACTCTTGCTTGAGTTGAATCTTTCGTGCCTTTGTATTTACAGAAAACATACTTTCAAGTATGGTCCAAGCTGCATATGAATTCTCTGCATTTCTAATGTGTCCCAGCATATTATTGTCAATTACTGCAGACAACCAATACATGACCTTTTTATCCTTTGCATTCCATTCCTTCCGTGCCTTTGTCTCTTCTGCAGTTGGAGGATCACTCATCTCCGATTCCTTTTCTTCACCTGAAACAAACTCGTAGAGGCCTTTTCCAATAAGGAAGTTCGTGACACGGAACTTCCATGAAGGGTAGTTGTTCTTGTCGAGCTTCTCAATGATAGGGCTTCCACTGTTCTCTGCCATTATCACAAAATTAATACCAACAGCAAGTAAATCTTCTGTAACCCTGGACCTGTAGTGCACAGCAATACACCAGATAGCCTTTTTAACTGTCTGCTCAACAATACATGCAATCTGCAATCTTTTTTTTCGCAGATAAACCTTGTGTTTACTCACTGGTAAACACCTTTGAACTTACAGATCTGAAATCTGTAACCTGCGCACCCACGTTCGGTCAATACAGTCGAAGTCACAGTGTACCCCGAAACTGCTGTCCGCAACCTTGCGGCTCTAAAACGGGCCCTGAAACGGCCTCAAATGCCCAAAATCTCTGCGGAAAAGCCCCGAAGGGTTTATCTGCAGAATATACAGCGCTCTTCGCGCACACCAAATCTCACTGCAATCTGAGATTTTTTCTCTGCACTGCTTCCGGTGCCTCCACAGGCACTATCCAAGAGGAGTGGAAGAATGGGAGAGATTCTTACCCGTAGCTTGCTTGCTCGAACCTTGCTTCTTCTCCTTTGCTTCAACCTTCGAAATCAGCCTCTCTCAATGGCGCGGCTCTGATACCATGTCAAGAATCGCGTGGTGGAGGGGGTTGCTCAAGATGCTGCGCCGAACACACACAGAATGCACAAGGAGAAGCTCACTCAAGAGACAAGAAGAGAGATGGAGGCCAAAACGTTTTCTTGCTGATTTCTTCTTCTTCTTCCACACTCTTTACAATGTACACAAAGTATAGATAAGATACAACATAAAAGGAAAGTGGCCTACTAAGTCAAACAATGCATAACCGACTACACTAGTCGACTGGCGCTATAACTATGCCAGCTGTAAATAGGTGTAACAACCTGAATATAATAAGTAATGAGTCAGTGGCCATGTGAGAGTCATAATGACCACCGACGTGCTAAGTGTAGACGTGTGGACCCATCTAACCAAGCGGTCCATCATCAATGTCCGCATGTGTTGAGCTTGTCATCTCAACAATTATGTGGCATTGGTTGACCTAATTGCATTAGACATGGACCCCATTGATATTGTCTTGGGTTGTGATTGGCTGAAACAATTGGAAAAAATGCTATGGACTTCTCTCAACTCTACATGGAGTTTATGATGCATGGACAGCTCATCCGCTTAGAGGGAGTTCAAGATAATGCTCATTTTTTGCTCATTACAGCAAAGCAACTCAAACGAGAGTTTAAGAAATGCTCACAGATCTTTGTCTTGCACTTGAATAAGGAAAATTTAGATCAACCCTCCAAAGTATCCAAGGATTCAGCCTTACAGGCCTTACTTGAGAGGTATAGTGATTTATTTTAGATGCCTACAACCCTTTCCCCTAAGAGCAAGTGGACTACCCAGTTGATTTAGAGCCCTATTCCAATTCAATGAACAAGCCACCTTATAGACTCTCCAAGTGTGAACGTGAAAAGGTTGCAAATCAAGTCAAGGAGTTGCTTGAGAAGGGTTTCATTGAACCAAGTTCTTTCTCTTATGCATCCCCTGGTCCTGTTAGTCAAGAAGAAAGATGGCTCTTTTCACATGTGCATCGACTATAAAGACTTAAACAAAATCAAAGTGAAGAACTGCTATCCCATCCATGAATTGATGACTTGTTAGATGAGTTGAAAGGGGAATTCTTTTTCATTAAGATTGATCTATACTCTAGCTACCATCAGATCTATATGAGGGAGGGTGATGAGATCAAAACAACTTTCAAGACTGATCGTGGGCTTTATCATTTTCTAGTGACGCCTTCTTTTGGGTTGACTAATGCTCTTGCCACATTTCAAAGCCTCATGAATAAAATTCTTCACCCCTTCTTCTTCAAGGTTGTGCTTGTTTTCTTTAACAACATCCTCATTTACAAAAAGTCGTAAGAGGAGCACTTGGCACATGTCAGAAGGGTGTTTGATATATTGAGACAGCATTGACTCTTTGTTAAGGAAAGTAAGTGTATCTTTATGCTGATATCCGTGGAGTACTTCGGACACATTGTTAAAAAAAATGGTATACATGCTAATCCTCCCAAGAAGGTGCAATGTGTTAAGGACTGGCCCACTCCATCCACCACTACTTCATTACATGGTTTTCTTTGTCTCTCTTCATTTTATAGACACTTCATTAAGCATGATGCTGAGCACCTTTGACTGATCAATTAAAAAAGAAATCATTCTTTTGGGATGCCACTCATACCTTCAAATAGTTCAAGGAAATGCTTCCTTCAACCCCCATCCTCGTATACTGTGATTTCTCCAAAACGTTTACCATTCAATGTGATGCTAATGGTGGCAAGGGTATTGGTGTAGTCTTGGTGCAAGAGCATGGTGTGATTGCTTTTGAGAGCCGTAAGCTTGATGACATAGAGATACAAATGAATGTGTATAACTAGGAGATCTTGACCATCCTCTATGTTATTAAGAAATGGCACCACTATTCGTATGGTTGCAACTTTTAAGTAAAGAGTGATCATTGAGTCCTCCAGTACTTCTTGACTCAGTCTACTTTGACTCCTAAGCGAAGGAGATAGGTAGCGACATTGCAAAACTATGATTTTGATATTTCTCACACTCATGGCAAAGATAACATCGTGGTTGATTCACTCTCTCAGATGTGGGCATGCAAAGTATCCTCCATTTCAGAGTTGTATAGTGATTGGATTGAGGATCTTCAAGAAGCTTATTTGTTGGATGAGGACTTCAACCACATATTCTAGAAATTACAACATGGGGTAGTGGCTGAAAACTTCCAATATCAGCTCAAGCTGGCCTTATTTGGTCCCATGGAAAGATTGTCATTCCCCACACTTTTCCTTTCACGCACAAGATCATGGAAGAGATGCATGCTTTTCCCACTACTAGTCACATGGGTGATAGGATTGCCAAGAGCTTTCACTAGAAAGGCTTATGAAGGGATGTCAAGGATTTTGTGACCAAATGTGTTCCATGTTAACAGAACAAGGATAGCACACTTAGGCCCCAATGGCCTCTTGCAGGCCCTTCCTATTCTTGAGGGAAGTGGACACATATCACCATGAACTTTATCATAGGCCTTCCCATTACAAAGAAAGGATGGAACAGTATATATGTGGTAGTTGATCACCTCTCCAAAGCTGCCCACTTTATCCCTACTAAGACATAATACACTGCCTCTCAGGTGGCCGCTCAGTTTATGGAGTATGTCTGGAAGTTGCATGGCTTACCACAAGTCATAGCAAATGATCAGGATGCCAAGTTTATGAGCAACTTTTGGCACACAATTTTCACATCTATGGGCACCAAGCTTACGTTGTCCATTGCATGCCACCCCCAAATAAATGGCCAGACTAAAGGAGTAAATAAATGGCTTGAGACATACTTACAACACTTTTGTCACGATATACAATACAATTGGGATACGTGCCTCCACTTAGTTGAGTTTGCATACAACAACTCCATCCACTCTAATATTAGGGTTTCTCCTTTTAAGGCATTATACAAGTATAAGGTTCCCCTCCCTATAGTCTTATTCAATAATAAGATCAACTCTAAGAGCAAAGCCGAATTGGATAGCATGTAGGCCATGCTTCACCAATACAAGGTGAATCTTTAAAACGCACAAACTCACATGAAAATCTATGCTGATGAGAAAAAAGGCATTTGGAATTCCAAGTGGGGGAGTTGTTCCTCTTGAAAGTGTCTAAGTTCTATTACTCCACTCTCAGAGTTGGTGATTTGGCCTATCGATTAGAGCTTCCCCCTACCACCAAGATTCACAATGTGTTTCATGTTAGCCAACCGAAGCCCTTCATTGGCACGTCACTGGACTATGTGGAAGAACTTTTCCCCCATAGATGAAGAAAATATCATCCAGTACATCCCTTAGGCAATCATTGGGCAATGATATAAACACTTACGATCTCGATCCATCAAGGAGTACCTCATCAAATGGCAAGGCCTACCCATGGAAGAAGCCTCTTGGCACCCGGCCACTATTGTCAATGAATTTTCTCACCTCCAAGATGCCCAACGAACTGAAGACTATCAAGTTATATTCCCTTTTTTACCACACCCTGCTTGCAGACTACACATTGTTTTAGAATAGTTTTGTACTTACCCAAATCTTAGCAATATGCTTCCTACATGGACTGAAAGTATACATCATAAGCTCCGTTTTCGACATGTGGCACATCCCATTTAGAGCAGCCTATCAAAAGTTATGACAATTTTATCTCAACAGGCCTGTCATAGACAACATGCTGTCCCTAGTCTTTACCCACCCATTTTCGTTATAATGTGGCTCAGAGTAATACTTTGCACCCCACTCCTTAAGCCCATTTATCAGACCCCTCTAGTTGTCCTTTGTTTTTTAGGGCAAAAACTTTTTGGGTGGGGATGGATTGCAACAAGTGGGATACATAGAAGCTAGAGGTTAGACACCTCATAGACTGGGGTATATAAGATGTAAGAGTCCTAGTTTAGGGCAACCAATTATCATGAAGAACATACTCTTCACCTTCATCTTCAGCTTCCATGGCTTCCTCCACCCGTCTCCCGTCTTTTCTGTGTTTCTCTCTCATCTTCTAGTCTTTTTTTCTCTCTCTCCCTCCTCCCTCCCTCCCTCCCTGCCTCTAATTCATTCTCCTCTATCCTCTCAGCTTCATTCATTACACTTGGGACATATTGTTATAAAGAACAGAAGTGGTGGATGCAATATCTACCCTTACTAAAGTTTGCCTACAATACATCATATCATAAAAGCATCAAGATGACCTCTTTCCAAGCATTGTACAAGCAAGACTGTCTTACTCCACTCAACTTTTTAGATCCTACTTGGAAGGTAGAAGTCTCTAAGAAGATGCTAAAGAAAATGGATAAGTAGGTCAATGCCATTAGACAAGACATTTAAGGAGCCAAGGATCGACAAAAGGCTTACACTCATTGCTAACTAGTGCCATTGTGAGGTTGGGTATCAATCATGTCTACTCCCCCAAGGAAGACTTAAAGTTGCCAATCCATGGATCAATATGGCACCCAATGATATAATTGTGCTGACCAACCATCCTAGTCTTTAAGAGTAAGAATTACATAGATTAAGAAGAAACTCCATGAAATGAAGGTAAGTAATTTATATAAGTGTTTTAGCATCAAGTATTTGAAATCTATCCAACGAGCCATCATAAATGCAAGTGCACATGCAAAAGTAATTATCATGCTCCTTTTTTCAAGCTTTGAAGATTTGTGACTAGCATGCATTGTAGTAATAAAGAATTCTTGATATTTTCATTTTTGTTACTCAATCCATATTGAGATATCCATCTCATTCGTAATACTTGACATTGTTATGTTAGCAATGCATTATATATACTAAATAGCACTACTTTCACTCCAAATCATATAAAATCAAGCTCCAATATGATCTACATGCCAAGATAAAGAATACCACAATTTTAGATAACTAAAAAATAAAGTCAATAAGGGGCACTATCACACGTAAGAGCATGGCCCCTTTTTAGAGAGAGAGAGAGAGAGAGCACCCTTTTTCTTTAATTTTCTAAAAGACTCTTCTTTTTCAAAAAGCAAGATATCCACACATTTCAAGGCTAAGTGGGCCACTTAATTGAAGTTAATGATGGGTAATTTTTTTAGGACCTACACCACCTTGTCACCGCACCATTGTATAAGCATATGCCCTAAGTAGCAATGCTAATAAATGGAACATGAGCCTAAGGGCAATCGAAAGGTTTAAAGAAGGTTTAAATGAATTTGGCAATCTATGGAATTAGCATTCTTAAGAAAGACCTCAAGTAAGCATGCCAAGGGTACTTCCTAGGCATGATAGGAAGAATGGGGTCTCAATTTCTATGTAAGCCTCTATAAACATAACCCATCTTCACACTTTGAAGTGGTTTGATGGAGCTAAATTGGATAGGACTCTTGGGTTGCTACGTTGGAGCTAGCTATGCATTAAATCATGGGCCATTGTAACACATGACGATTGCCTCAAATTTGTTTCTCTACTCCGAGGGATATGATATTGTCATGGCAACCCACATTAGATGAATTAATTGCGGTTAATTTCTATTTACTACAAAAACTATTAATAAATCAAGTTTGACTTCCTATTTACATATGCATTTTATTTTTTTATCATATTAACTTCTATATAAAAGGAGTGTTTGACATGATATAAAGAATTTGCTACCTACATTGTGTATAAACCTTTGTAATAAAGCTAGATTGAATTTAAACCCTCATCAGCGAGGGCCATGAGTTGCGACTTATTTCTCGTTTTTCTTTCACTCCATTATTTTTCGTGTCCATTCCAACTATAAAATAAATTCAGTGTCCTAAAAGGAACAGTCAACACAAGAAAAGTGGCACTAGAGTGCTCCTGCACAGTTGCACAACTTTCATCCAAACACCCAAAAAACTTACATCCCTTGCAGTATTTCTTTAACTTTATTCCATGAACATATGTTACAGAAGGTAGAGCTTAAGAGTGACCGAAATCTAGCAATATATGACTACTGTCTGCACTATACCACTCATGTATTTGTACAACTAGCAATTCAGAGCACAGATATGATGCCACACAGCTACAGCCACTCACGCATAGCCAATCTTATCTGAGACTATAAAAAGCAGTCATTACAATGGCTAGGGCAGCCTCACCTTCGACCAAGGCACCTACAAACTCTGCCTGCAACAGCTAGGAAATAGCCCCAATTGTTGTTCAAATAGTGTTGCCACTAGCAACTCAACATTGAGTGTTGTCATGACGGTCTCAATCTTCTCACAGCACTACAACAGCAGCTTCAACAACCATAATTTAAATCACAACAACTGATTGTTGGAAAGCCACCACTGATTGCTTGGACAGCCACAACTCTCCTACCTTTATAGATCTAGCCCTACTAAGAATAGAACTGCAAAAGCTAAACACTACTTTAGATTAACTCATTAGGCTGTAACGTGTCAGACAGATCTAGATCTCAGAGAGATTATGGGTGCACTGTATATCCATGAGAACTGCATCATTGCAGTTCAGGAAGAAGGAAAAACAAATACACAGCACTAATGGCTGGTGATGATCACAAGGAGTAAAGACAGGTGGAAGCTTCACCAGCAGGGTTCAAGTCCAGGTATCTATGTCTGCAAATTTGTGCCTTTAATTAAAACTTCACAGCCATAGATTCTCCTCCATAAGATTTGTATTCTGCATTTTGAGGATGTACAAAGAGTCCAGAAAAAATTAGGTCAAACTTTCACAAGCACAATTACTCGTAGCTTAACAGCCATCACTAACATTAAACAACAAGGGGGCCATACCATCCACAAGCAATTGGGACTGCTTGGGATGGCTTACCAGAATCCTAGAGCATGCATGCACAATTACGGTTACATAGGCCTTCCATGTATCTATGTAAGGCTAGTGGCAACAAGTCCTGGTAATGGAATGTACAGCCCATCACTATAGACAGGACATGCTTGTCAATCCACCAGTATTCATGGTACTACATATAGAAGCTGCCCATCCAGAAACAAGGGTTCTCACTGCAAAACTGCCTCTCTGACCTCTTTTGTCTGAAATGGAATCTCAAAGAACCCACAAGGGGCCTCAAACTCTTGATAACAACTCCCAATAAACATCATGCATGTGGTCCACCAAAAGGAGTCTTCCTGTCAGGAAAAATACTACACCCCATCATTAGAGGCTGCAGTCTGCACCAACACTTGATGGGTACCAATTTTGCCTCCATTTCCTCAGGAGAAGAAGGTGCCACATTCTCATGGACATAACTGCTCATTGAGTGCATTGTTCTATGCAAGCATAGGAGAAGAGTTTTCGTGCTCCTGTCCTATCCTATGATTGAGATCAACACCCTCAATAAGAATATCCTCAACACAAATGAGAAGAGTTATCTTGCTCCCTTCCTACAGTATAATCGAAATTGATGTCCTCAATAAGAATATCCTCAACTGTCAGAATGAATGTTCATGCATCAATTTCTAGCATTTGGGATCAGCATCTCCTTCCTAGATCTGACTAATTTGACATATTTCTAGTCCCTGTGCCAATCCTCTGATCTGGGTGAATCTCTTCACTTCCTTGCATAGACACATAGCAGCCAGCTGAAATTCAAAGGACATTGCAATCATACTGCTTTCCATGAAGCAACCTTCCTTCCTGGGGAGACCACTAAACCAATTTCTGACATTTGGGATCATCGTCCCCTTCCTAGATCCGGCTGATTCAACATACATCTCATCCCTGTCCCAATCCTCTGATCTGGGTGAATCTGCTCACTTGGATAGACACAAAGCAGTGAGTTGAAATTCAAAGGACTTGTTATGATCATACTCATTTCCATGGAGCAACCTTCCTTCCTGGGGAGATAACTAAAACGACCTCCAGTGTATCAAAGTCTGGAAATCATTGTTTTTCTGTGTTACTAAAACAAGGGGCTAAGACTGTGACAAATATCATCCTTCTACTTCTGGATTGGTACATATTCTCCAGCTCTTTCCTTCAAGCATCAGTTAGAATTGTGGGCCATGGAACTAGAAAAGATATTCCATTTTCAGCTCCTCAGCTTTTATGTCTATCATTAAACTTCTGCACACCCTTACTATACTATTGCACACCCTGATGAGCAAAGATGTTGGACATTAAAATGTAAACCGAAGACTTTCGTTCATTAGCATCAACTGCCAACTCAAATGCCTTCTTACCGAGGTCTAGGCTGCCCAATTCTCTGCATGCAGTTAGCACAGTATTCCAGGAGGCTTGATCAGGTTGGAGATGCATCTTATTCAACATAGTGAGAGCTGCATTGAGTTGTCCCAAACGGCCAAAGAGGTCAACCATGCGATTATAGTGCTTAATAGTTGGACAAATACCATACTCCTTGTCCATAGATTCAAAATACAATAGGCCTTTATCTATAAGACCTGCATGACTACAGACAGCGAGAACACTAGCAAAAGTGATACTGTCTGGCTGAATACCTTCATTGATCATTTTTTCAAACAAATGAAAAACAACTTCAGTGTTTCCCTGACGAGCATATCCTGCAATCAGTGGATTCCAAGTTATGAGGCCCTTTGTAGGCAATTTATCGAACACTTGTTGGCCATCAACCATGGCTCCACATTTTCCATACATGTCAATAAGAGCAGTTGCCAAAACTACGTCAACAATCTCCTGGTTAAAGTGAACCTGAGAATGGATTCTTTTTCCAACTTCTAGGGCTGATATGCTGCAACATGCTTTTAAAATGCTTGCAAAAGTTATGCCATTTGCTAATAGACCTTGCTCGTGCATTTTTTGGAAAAGTTTAAAAGTCTGATCACTTTCTCTTTGTTCAGCATATGCCCAGAGAAGTGCATTCCACGAGACTATGTTTGGCTGAACACCCTCCAATTCCATCAGTTGAAAAAGATTCAGAGCATCCTCACAAAGCCCAGATTCAGCATATCCTGCAATCAGTGTGTTCCATGAAACAATGTCGTGATCTTTCATGCTTCCAAACACTTCGTGCGACTCTTTGAGCAAGCCACATTTGGCATACATGTGTACTAAAGCATTGCTAACAAATTGTTCTTGCTCAGACCCTTCTTTGGTAATATGAGCATGTGTCTCTAGGCCCCTGCGAATAGCACCAGTGCTGCCACACACATTCAAAATACAAACAAATGTCAGTGCATCTGGAGGCAGGCCCTTGGTCAGCATGTGATCGAGACAATTCAATGCCACTTCAGCATATCCATGCTCATTATATCCTGCAGCTAATGCAGTCCATGAGACCCCATTTGGTTCTGGTATTTCCTTAAACACTTCTTGAGCCTCCGTAATAAAGCCACATTTAGCATAGAAATCTACAAGACTGTTCCCAACAGAAAGGTCATTTTCCAAACCCTCTTTAATAATTTCCAGGTGTATCTCTTGACCTCTATTTAAAGCTCCACTGCAGGTACATGCTTTCAAGGTACCAATAAAAGTAACTGCATCGGGAGAAATCCCTGTTTGTTGCATTTGTCTCTGACAGTTAAGAGCTTCTTGATTGTAACCAGAGTCAGCATAGCCTAAGATCATCACATTCCATGAAACTGCATCTCGAATCAACAACCTATCAAAAACTCCCTGTGCCTCTTGAATTAAACCAATTTGAAAATACATATCCACCAATGTGGAGGATACAAAAGCATCACTTTCATACCCCCTCTTAACAATCTCACTATGGACCTCTTGTCCCTTGGCTGTAGCTCCTACGCTGCCACAAGCTTTCAAACAGCAGATGTATGTGTTGCCATTCGGAGACACACCATCCTCAATCATGAACTCTACACTTTCAAGAGCATCATCAGCACGTCCATATTCTACATGAGCATGCAATAAAATATTCCACAAGACAAGATCTCGAACCTTCAGCTTCTCAAATACTGCTTGTGCTTCTACAAATGAACCACATTCAGAAAATACTTGTAACAAAGCACTAGAAATAAATGGATCCCCTTCAAATCCTCGTGTGGTTATTTCATTGTATAGTTCCAAGCTCTTCTCCATGGCCACTGTATTGCAACAAGCTTTTAAGGTGGCCATGTAGGTAATTGCATCTGGAAAGACACCCTCACATTTCATTTGTTCAAAGCAGTGTAATGCTTTCCCGCCATCTCCACAGTCTGTGTACCCACGAATTACTGCATTCCATGAGACAACATCCCGAACAGGCAGCTCAGCAAACACATCCCATGCTTCTTCGAGTAAACCGCATTTTGCATACATATGCACCAATGTGTTGCCAATAAAAGCATCACTCTCTAATCCCTCAACTATAAGATCAGAGTGAGCACATTGGCCGCTGTCTAAAGCCCCTAGGGCAACACAAGCTTTCAAACCAGACGTGAATGCAAAAGCATCTGGCACCACACCATCCAGTTGCATTGCTCGCAAACAATTCAATGCTTTCTCACTGAATCCCCATTCTAAATACCCTACAATCAATGAAGTCCATGAAAACACGTGTGGAGCAAGCATGCAGTCGTGTACTTCCTGGGCTTCTGCAAGCAAGCCGCATTTGGCATACATTTTAATGATGCAACAACCAACAGAAGGTTCATTCTCACATTGTGCTTTCGCAATCTCTGCATGTATTATTTGGCCCATGCTGCTGCACCTGAGATGAGTACAAGATTTCAGAATTGCCATAAATGTCCAGCTGGAGAATAAAACACAATCATTTTTCATTTTATGCAGGACCCTGATGGCGTCCTGCAACTTGCCACATTCAATATAGCCATGTATGAGAGAAATCCATGAATACTCGGTTTGATGGATCAACCTGTTGAAGGCCTTTTGGGCATCAGGCAAGCTACCACAATCCACAAACATCAGTACAGCACCATTCCCAACTATTTCGTAGTGTTCAAGACCATGATCACACAGGTGCACATAGATTTGCCTGGCATGACTCAGGTTTTTATTTTGTTGGCACGTCTGTACCATGTCAACAATGTCTTCAATCATGGGAAGCCCAATAGTGGACCCCACGAAAACAATGTCCTTCTCTTCATTCAGGCTCTTCTCGAAATCGACTGGTTTGAATTGTGGGAAGGGCAGCATCACGTTTCCTGAACAAGGCTGAATACCTGAATAAGACTCAACACGGTATGAGCGGCATGAGGTCGATTCAAATACACGACGCACTCTCGACGATCGAGTTGCAAAGCTGCTCGATATAAGGTAATCTCCTGTGATCAGAAGTTTTGTTCTGAATACTCCTTGATGTAATTCATGTGTAAAGGTATGGGAATAAAGACCCCCACTGCGAGGCATACTGGAATGGGAGATTCTGTGAGAGCAACGGTCGATACTGATGGAGTCCATGACCAGAGCTGAGCTTGCAAAAGGTGTCTAAGTCGGAGAAACTGTCTGCAGGAACTCCATGTGTGAGCAGGTGAAGACTACCCATAGCCGTGACCTGCCAGGAATGCCTGCTCCTTCGGCAGGTCTGCGTCGAGCGCGACCTGCAGCTCGACCTTGGATCGCGACTCGCTGGTTCCTTCCATTGATTCGATCCGATGGGCTTGCCCAGCTTCCTTCGTGGTGTACTTTGCTTTAACAGTCACATTAGAAGAATTTGCCTCATGCACAAAATATGAATAAAGTGTCACTTGCTAATAGCAAGTGGCACTATTAGTGAGAAACAATGCAAAGCACATTTAACTTAACAACATAACATACATTAAACAAGGAGCATCCTACTCTTATCATTCACCTCACTATGTGTACTTTGTGATTCCTATTGCAAGGGAAGTAACACAATCATCCCTGTGTAGGAGGCAAACCACTACTCCAGGGAGGGCCAAAGCATTCGAGTGCAGCATAATTCTCCATGTACAAAGCCATATCATTCACATTCACCAAGGTTCTCTCGATTCATTGCTTCATCTTGGCTTCTTTTCCCCTCCTTTACTCATTTATCTTTTCTATACAGCCATGGGGCAAATCTTCCATCACATCTTTTTAGTGCAATGGAAAGAATCTCTAAAATTCCCTACATCATGAAGTTATTTGATTTCCTCTACCAAGTGGGACAGCATTTTCTCCATCCACAAATGTCCAGAATGTTTTTTGCCACTATCTCACAACATGCATCTTTCAAGAGAACTTAAAGGCATACGAAGAGTTTATTGCTATGACAACATATTTATCCCTATGAAAACATGCATCTTTCAAGAGAACGTAAAGGCATACGAAGAGTTTATCGCTATGACAACATATTTATTAGCAATGTCTTCTATGCACGTGTAAATGATATTGCCACTTAAAAAGCCTCTTAAGAGAAACTCAACCACTCCCTTTCAAAGGTTCCTTGAGATATGAAGAAGTTATATTTGATTGCCCAATGCATAGTAAAAACTGTCATCTCATTAAGTACCATCATGGTTTTGTGTGCTACCTATATGTTTTCCTAGAAGGGGATGGGAGAGAGGCAAAAGAAGAGATAAAAGAGGTAGACCAATGTGATCAATGCTTTGAGAAGGGAGAATATAAAATTCAATCAGGTGAACCCAACCTGTGGAAGTGGAATAATAATAATAATAGTCATCATCATCATGTTGTTCCAAATCAATATTCCCCACATCTCCTACCAATTATAGACCACATATTATGATGACATATATTCAAGTCCTTCATATTAAGGAGGATTATCCTTTGGCCATGATTTCATAGAGTCTTGAAGAAGACCTTACATTTGTTTAGGAAGACTCAAACAAGTATGTTCTAATAGATTCAAATGTCAAGGATAGTGAGTTTCCTCCTCTTATAAGGGCCTTAGTAATGATATACAATGAAGCACTTAGATATGAGGTTAAAAAGGCAAAATTTGAAGTTGTGCAACATAAATTGAACATGCCTAGCATGCAAAGAACAATATCCTATGACTTTTTTAATCTATGAAAATCGTGGATTTAAGTACTCCAACATGGAGTAACGAGAGTTACTTGCACCATACAAGAATCAAAGGTTTTGTTTCAAGCTATGGTTATTTAGTCAATGTATGATAACTTTATAAGAGACTTACCATGACTAATTTAATTGATATATTACAATTTGTCATATATAATGAAGACTTTATTAAATGTGGTTCTTGTAAACAAAAGGGGGATTTTGGTAAGGACTCTTTGTTAACACAATACACCTCACCTCCCCAAATTGTGCTATATTTCACCAAAAGTATTCAAGAGAGAATGTAGAGTTCCTAACATTTACAAAATGGACTTTATCAAAATATCATGGAGCACATCATGTGAGATGGAATGCAAAAAAGTTCACAGTTTTAGAGAGGCAAGAAACAGATTGAATCTTTGGACAAGGCCCTAGGTTGTATCACTATTACAAAGTATGCCTCCTATGGGTTAATACTTCGCATCAAGAAACAGATTGAATCTTTGGACAAGGCCCTAGGATGTATCACTACTACAAAGTATGCCTCCTATGGTTAATATTTGGTATCAAGAATCCCATGACTTTGACTGTGGAAAAATACCATTTCCCATATATCAAAGAACATTTGTATAGCAAATCTTGCAACTAGAAGATTGAACCAAGTTATTTTCAAAAACATGTCATGGTGATTAATTAATATTAATATTATATATTATCATTTAATATGATGTCTAAAAATAGTACATTTTTTAATCTATGTATATAATATGCTTATAATTATGTATATATATAATAATATTACAATGTATTTTATTTTATTTGTGTGTGTGTGTGGGGGGGTAGGTATATATATATATATATATATATATGGAGAATCTTCAGATGTTCGATTTCCAACTAAACCTGCTAATCGCAGAGGGTGCGTATGCGCCTTTTCCCTAACGGATGTGTTGGTTTAGGGTACGGTTAATTTTATATCTTAGACTTCAAATCGCTTTCCTAATTCCACGAAGTTTTTTCCCGGGAGTTAAGACCCTGATTAGAGACGAGGCCATTTTACATGTAGCCCCCTGACCAATTATCCAATTTACGAGTTAGAGGGAATTGAAAAATTTTACTTTTGCTAACTTACATTTTATCCTTGTGTACATTGATCACCTCCATAGATGCCCCTATAGTCATCAACAAGCTCATAGCAATTCTCTTTGGTACTATCTAGATGCAAGAAAGTCTCCTCCATCATGGAATTTTCAATGGCATATTTGTGAATCTAGATCTTTTTGATAATACCTCTTCATCATGGGCAATGCATGGGAAAATTTTCCATCAGTTCACTAAAATTCCTCCATTGATCAAGGATAGGTGGTGGTGTATCAGGGGTATATTCAGGAATGTCATGCGGCATAGCAGAACTAGAGGTAACATGTTCATTGATGGTTTTAATGGCATTAATAGCTTGTACAGTGGAGGTTGTCTTCCTCTTCTTCTTCATCCTCATCATCTTCTTTACATCCCATTTCACATTCCCAATACATGAGATCACTCATTGTAGGGAAAGAAGGAGTTAGAGGGTCTTCAATTGAAAGGGTGTTGATTCTGTGGAGGTCATGTAGGTGGAATTCCCACCCCTTATCAATTCTAGTAGGGCAAGCTTTCTTAGAAGAGGTAGTAATGGTGGTGGAAAGTTAGGTTGATAGACTTTAGAGCGTAGAGGATTCCACCAGTTTGAGAGAGGCTTCAATAGTACCAAGATGGGTATTGAGAGAGTGCATACTTTGATGAATTTGATCAACTTATTCCTATTAACACCAGTGTAGGACAAGAAAAAAGAAAAAAAATCCAAGAAAATTCCGAAATGCGGACCCAATGAAGTAAACAAGAAGGAGAAAAGGCAAAAGGCGCAAAGGCAACCTCAAAAAAATGCAAAAGACGAAAGGCACATTTTTAAATGAAAGACACCCCTAAAATTTTGTAAAAGAGCGCTAGGCTCTCTCCTATGCAAATTGTAAAATCTAGACGGGCATAGGTGAAGGGATAAGGTAAATATAGAAGGGAATAGAAAAAGAGGACCTTGGCAAGACACTCGGTCATGCAAAGAAGGGGATGGGTGCCAAAAGGATTTAAGGCTTGTATATAAACTCAAAAAGTACATGAGAAGCTCATTCTTGGTGTGTGGCAAAAGTAGCTATCTTCTTCTTCTCTTCTCTTCCTCTTGCTTGTGCTTGTGCTTGTGCTTGAGATAGGGAGTGTGAGAGTGTGAGGGAGTGAGTGTGAGGGTGAGGGCGAGGGACTGTGGTGGAGGAGCTCTCCATCTTCTCCTCTCTTCTTCTCTTCTCTTCTCTTCTCTTGTCTCACATGTGCGGCTATGGTGGATGGATCTTGAAGGTAGAGGGTTGAGCTCGCATCATGAATTGTGGAGCTACCGAAGTGCTTGAGGGAGGAGGCTACTCATTCAAGCATCAAGGTAATCTCATTACACTTGTAGGATCAGAAGCGCATTGCCTAGGTGAGAGATAGCCATTAGAGCTCGCTTGAAACAATAAGCGGTACGTGGGTCTTGGCGGTCAAGCGTTAGCTCCCACAACATTTTGTTTCCATTTTGCCGGGACTAACGGATTTAAGCTTGAGCACTTGCGCACTACAAATCGAGCATTGAAGTAGGGTTTCATCCCCGAATCGGTGCCTGATGTAGGTAGGAGATTTGGGAGTTTAATCTTTGAAGCAAGTAAGTATTTTGAGTTTTTAATAATTAGGCAAGTAGGATAAATCATTTCAATACTTGAGCTTTGATTTTTGTTGCATTTCGAGTAGTGTAGGACCAAGAAATTGAAGCAAATTGCTTTGGGTTGCTACTGTAAATAGGCCCAAAACATGGAAATAACAAGGAAAAAAAGGGGTTGAAATCCATTGACAAGGCAAGAGCATGAATAGGCAACACTTGAGCATTGGAATGAGAGGTTAAAAACCCAAGGAAGAGGGGGTGAAGGCTCAATTTCAGTCTTAGCAGCATGAGTGAGAGAGAGAGAGATCTTGAGAGAGAAGAGAGAATCCTAGGCCAAGCAGGAATCGATCATCGCATCATACGAGTGTTTTCCAACCACGTTAGGTATATATGAACCTTGCCCCTTGTCTATTCTTGCATTCTAGAAGTTTGAGCCTTGCATGCCCCAAATTGTTGCCATCGATTCGATTTTCATATGGTTTGGAACCATCGTCATCGAAATCGGATGCGCTAATAGAGTCCAATTCCTAGAATCAAAATCAGATGCCCGATTCTGCATAATCAGATGCCCGATTCTGCATAATCAGACGGCCGATTGGGAAATCGGATCACGAACACCACTCAACCCGTCTGATTGGACATGTGACTCATCCGATTTGGACAATCAGACCATCAGACAATCATACCACACATAATCGGACCACTCAAACTCGAACCGTCTGAGTGGGCTGATCGGTGGACCAGGACAATCCCGATTCTGATAACCAGTCACCTATAAATCAGACCAGAAACTGACTGGCAAAATTTTCCAGATCCAGCACATCCCAAGCTAGGTAGAGCACCTTTCATAGTAGGGAAATCTTT
Source organism: Lygodium microphyllum (assembly GCF_053477565.2). Lineage (NCBI taxonomy): Eukaryota > Viridiplantae > Streptophyta > Polypodiopsida > Schizaeales > Lygodiaceae > Lygodium > Lygodium microphyllum. The sequence goes on along the minus strand of NC_141157.1, from coordinate 76,184,278 downwards.
CGACAACCTTCCAAATGCGTCGGATGGCTCGTAGAGCCTCATGACTATGAAAAGTGTGACCTAATGACCTGAAGCGATAGCTAGTGAATCCGTTATCTATTCGCCCATTTGGAGCCTCAAATTGACCCACAGACCCCGATTACACCCTAACCAAGTTAAGACATGCAGTAGAGGCCCTAGTGAACCCATAAGAACGGCCCGCAATTGAGCCATATTTGGCCAAAAATGAAACAAGGGGAGAGCGAGAAGTGCATACGCACCCCACATTATTTGTCACTTGAAGTGCACTTGAAAGTTGAAAACGTGATTTTGTACCGTGCACGAAAAGATCACCACGTGCACATTGAGTGAACGTGAGTTGAGGGCTATTTGTAATAAGAAGAAACACATTGGGACATAACAAGCGGAATGAACCCACTAATAGGAGACGACCCTCAGACTTAGATGGATGATTGAGAATCCCAACCAGTAGGACCAAGAGAGAACCAACATAGAATGCCAGAAGCATTGAAGGACTAACACCATTGGAGACACAATACTGCACGATCTAATCAGCCTCATCGACATCTTAGTGGAGCAAGAAGCCACAGACATGTCAGGATCTAACTCCAACCACGAGAATGATGATCTTGACTTAGGAGATTTCCCAGTTGACATCCAATAGATGGTGAATAAATATGACTTACAAACTAGGATGGACCACCATGGTAGGCAATCTGAAGACATCATAGCAGACCTCAAGGAGGAGAGGAGATTAGCACGGCAAGTGTTCTAGAAGATAGCAGCTTACAACCACAAGCAGGGAACTAGGAAGTTACAGCAAGACATTGAGATACGGGAAGTCCATCGTGTTTTAGCTCTAGCCAATAGGAATCATACATGATATCTTGAGATGTGGGAAGTCCAACACGTTTTAGCTCTAGCCAATAGGAATCATACAAGATGTCTTGGGATACGGGAAGTACAACGCATTTTAGCTCTAGCCAAATAATAAAGAGAGAGTGCACTAGAGATGTACTTGATGCTGAGTGAGCTTCTAATGAAGCAACTCATAGACAATACATCTACAGAGAGCGACATGCAACACCCCTATCAACCTCATTGCTCGTAGGGTTAGGAGTCGCCCAGGGCTCCAAGAGCCAGTCAAAAATCCTCATAGTTGTGAAGCAGCTAAACAAATACCAGCTGGGCAATGACCCATACACTTTTGTAGAGTATTTTGAGCAAGTCTGCAAGGCTAACAGCCTCACAGATCTTGCCCAACGCTCGCAAGCCTTCGGCCTTTTGCCTGGGTGACAAGGGTAGGACATGGTACACCAGCTTAGACACAGCGAAGCGCAACAACTTCAACAACCTCAAGAATCTCTTCATCAAGAGGTTCTCTCAGGCTGGGTATTTTGACAATCTCATAGTTAGGCTAATGAACGTCAAGCAGAAAGATAAGGAGGACATCACGGACTACGTTACCCATGTGCAAAGTCTCTTTAAGAGAACTAATGAACAACGCACTGAGAGAGTAGTCTCCACAGTCTTTATAAACAAAATTCGTAGCGAGGAACTCTACAAGGCCTTGGTAGGCAACTTGAGCTTACAGAGAAACATACTAGCTAGGGTCTTCAAAGAAGCCATACGAGTGGACGACCAACTCAAAAAGAGAAGCTCTAGGAACTCAAACTGAGACAATGCTAACTCCAGATCCTCAAAGAGAGCCACAACATCTAGCAAATGGTCAGTCCTGGGCATCCAAGATAAAGGGAAAAGTCTTGACCAAAGTCAAGAGCTAGCAAAGATGAAGATGGAGCTAGCAAGGCTACAAGAGATAGTGAGGAAACCTACAAGCTCACATATCTAGTGCATGCGTTGTGGCGAAAATCACCTTCCAGCAAAATGTTAGGATCCTAAGTCCTGATCTTGCGTCAATTGTGGTAGGTTTGGCCATGACGCCATGCATTGCATGCTACCAAGGAGGCTTCCATACTCGCAACTATATAACCAACTATACCTAGAGAATAGGCCCCTAAACTTCTTCCAAAGGGGAGCCCCAATTGCTCTTCCAACACCTAACGATGTGAAACCAGTCACCCCTAGAATGAAGATTAATCCCACAGGCATCCCTAGGACACTTGGATCTTTCGTAACCCACCTACCAAGCAATGCTCCAATCCATTATGTGGAGGAACCAAATGATAAGGAGGAATATATAAGCCCTTACGTCTCTCGTACGACAAAGAGGGCAACCCCATTCTCATGGACTATCAACCAGGGCTGGTGATGGTGTTAAGCAGAGGTAGAGGTAGAAGCATGGGGGGGCAAAACCAAGAGCCAATCGACTTGTGGTCACCCAGGGCACATCTCTTTGCACTGCCCCGAGAGGGAGAAAGCCAACAAAGAGAAGGCTGACCTTAGATGCCTAAAGTGTAGAATCACCCACCTATTTGCCGATTGCCCTAGAAGGAAACCATCCTCTAGTTCGACAACCATGCCATCAGTGCCATTGGGATTGTTTAGAGTTGAAACACTCAACAAAGAGGCTACGCTCATCCCTTTGCATGTTATGACCCAAGCATAGATGAAGCAAGCCAACATATCACTACCAGAGCGGCCTAGTAACCTAGACGCAACCTCAATAGGAAAAAAGAGTCGTAGGCAAAGGAAGAAGAGAACTAAGGCAAAGGTCACACTTAAGATGGAGAGTGCCATGACACTACCTACAGGAAAAAGAGTCACAGATGCAGAGGTAGAAACATCCGCTCTGAAGATTATAGAGAAGGATAGTGCTAAGGTCGTAGAGTACCCTAACCTAAAGCGCTAGCTTGAAGCCATAAATAAGGTCAAGGAGTGGGTGAGAGAAGCCCAAGAGCACTTAAAGGATGCAAAGCCCATCTTAGAAGATGAAATCAATGAGCTCTCTAGTGTGAGCACACTGGTCTCATCGACTCTCAATTGAAGTCAAGAGACACGTCTACACCACAAGCAATACTACCACATAGACAAAGCTTAGGTGCCACGAAACAACAAACTAGCAAAGACCATTAGCCAAGAAGCATGGAGTTACAAGAGAAGCATGTAGCTAGCAACCTTTTTATGATGCTAGTGTCAACCCCTGTGACTTTGCGCTTAGGAGACTTGCTTAGGCAATAACCAACAATGTGGCAAGAGTTGAAGCAGTGAGTAGAAGGATCAATCGAGCAGGGGTAGCTAACTTGCATGACCTTGATGCAGTGACTCAAATATCGAGCTTGATGTTGCACTTAGTACCCAAGTCCTTACATGTTAATGCTTTCTAGAAAGGCATTGAGATGCACGCGGTCTTACCCATCCTAGTACTAGGAGATGCTACACGGAAAGGAATCGTGGACACGGGGGCATGAGTCAGTGTACTTAGCCTTGTAGTGCTCCAGGCTTGGGGTAACCCACTTGTCGAGAATGCTAGGTTCAATGTCACACTAGCCAATGGAATGAAAGTTAATCCATTTGGGGTGTTGAGGAATCGGTCGTCGAAGATTGCAGGAGTCCAGTTTTTAGTGGATTTCATCATCATGAAGGGAGTAGACTATGACATCTTGCTAGGCCGACCTTGGATGCGGAATGTACAAGTCATAGAAGACTAGGGCAATGTTTCTGATCTTCTTGGGCAATCAAACGAAAGTAGTAAGAGTAGAGATGGATACCTAGAAGACCACACTAGTCAACCTGGATATCATCTCTACCATGTTGAAGGGTGACGCTCAAGTTAGGAAATCTTACAGGTCACTAACAAAGTATATCCCTTGCCCTGAGGATGAGCAGGATTGGATGCACGTGCTAGCCACAATCGATTTGCCATTCTCAGATAATGAGGAGAAATATGAGCAAGATGCTATGGCAGCCAATAAGCCCGTGAATAAGCCCTCAGTACCTTTATGCATAATGGCTAGAAGCTCTTGTAGCTGGCTCACCCTTGTCATGTTCCACGTCCCGAATAACAAGCAAGAGCTCTACGAGATCTTAGAATAACTAACGGACAAGCTAGGTGGCAACCCAACTGCTAATCTTAAACCCCTCAAGGATCTCATGGATGAACCCAAGTGGAAATGGACCACGGTACATTATTTGAACCTAATGTACAACTGGGCCTTGGCTATAGATGAGAAGAAAGAGGAGTGTAGGAATGTAGGAGATGATGAGCAATCAGAAGAGGATAGTTCGAATGATGAGTATGAGGACCGTTATTCCTTCAGTGATGATGAAGAGAGCAAAGAAGGGATTGACATGATAGAGTATGACACTGATCGACATGATATTGAGTATATACGAGTAGATTCCAAGCCGCAAAAAGAGTCTGCCTTTAGAATCGAGAGAGGAATCATGCAAACAGAGTGCGATCGCACGTGGTTGGAGCACATAGGAGCAATTGACTTACGAATGGGTAGGGCTCACCCAACCAAGTGCTACACTGCTACTTAGGATGCAATCACCTTCGAAGCTACAACCACCAGGAGAGACTCCCTCTTCAAGTGACAGAGAGTTCGACTCGGAGTCGAAAGTAAGCTTAGATGGTGACCCTAAAATACCCCGATCGCCTAAGACCAGACGCAGCAAGGGAGACATGCTAGTCCACCTAAGGCATAGACGATTAAAAGAGGGAAGAAAGAGGCAATCTAGGGAGTCGAACACTGAGAAGCAGGAAAAACTACCAGATCTACCAAAGTGATTCACAAAATTTAAGAAAGGTGATAGAGTAGTGATCTTGTTGGATGCCAAGAGGCATCCAAAATTTAAGAAAGGTGATAGAGTAGTGATCTTGTTGGATGCCAAGAGGCAAGGACAAGTGAATGAACCCATAGAAGGGCCTACCAAGGTCAAGGAGATCAACCTCGCTAGGGAAGGGGAGAATCCCCAACATGTCTTCATAGCTGATGACTTGATTGAGCAGCAGGAAGAAGTGCATCTCATTGCACTGCTATGAGAATACATAGATGTATTCACTTGGTCCCTCAACGAGCTGAAAGGATAGATCTAAGTGTAGTGACGCATAACATTCCCATGACACTAGGCGCAACGCTGGTCAAGTAACGACCATACCCTGTGAATCCCAAGCATGCTCACGTAGTCAAGGAGGAGATAGACAAGTTGTTAAGAGTAGGATTCATCTATGAAATTGAGCACATGGACTAGGTTTTGCCCATTGTAATCATCCTAAAGAAGAACGAAAAAAATCAGAGTGTGCGGTTATTCTAAGAAAGTCAACACTGCTATGAAGAGAGACAACTATCCACTACCGTACACTGAGCATATGCTCGAGAGAGTGGTTGGCAAAGAAGCCTGCAGTTTCGTGGACAACTTCTCAAGTTACAATCAGGTGCAAGTCCACCCCGATGACAGGCATAAGACCACATTCGCTACCGAATGGGGTGTCTTTGCCTACATAGTCATGCCTTTTGGGCCAACAAATGCACTAGTCACATTCCAATGTCTCATGTGTGCCATCTTCAAGGACATGCTTAGGCAAGAGTTAGAAGTGTTTGTTGACGATCTGTGTGTTCACTTGAGTTAGAGGGAGCACCTAGACAAACTCCATGTAGTCTTTGAACAATGCAGATTGTATTTTCTCTTGTTGAACCCCCTTAAGTGCCAATTCTGGGTGAAACATGGATGCATCCTAGTGCACATGGTGTCCAAGAACGGCATTGCCACCGACTTCTTGAAAGTCAAGGTTATTGTCGACCTTGCACTACCAACCAACTACAAGGGAGTTCAGTGCTTCCTAAAACATACAGGATATTGTCAACAATTCCTGTTGAACTATGTGTTAATCGCTAGACCACTCTAAAAACTGTTGATAATATTCAAATGGATAGAGGAATGCCAACGCACATACAAAGAGTTGAAAAAGGCTCTAACAACCACACCCATTCTACGATCCCCAGACTAGACCATCACCTTCCACGTACACATTGACACCTCGAAGTTTGTAATGGGAGTTGTTTTGTGTCAACTTGGAGAACACAACTTAGATTATCATGTGAGTTTTGCTAGCAGATAGCTCACGGATACCAAGATGAACTATTCCATGACTAAGAGAGAGGGCTTGGCCATGGTGTTTGCCATAAAGAAATTTTGACATTATCTTCACATTTCACCTTCTTTCTTGACCATCAAGCCTTACTTTATCTTGTGAATAAACCTTGCACTACAGGATGCATTACTCGATGGTTGCTTCTTCTTTTAGAATTTGATTTCTCAGTGGTTGTACACAAAGGGAAGTAGCACTACATGGTTGATCACATGTCCCGCATACCCACCCATGGGAGAAGCCGCTGGATAGGGTATAGTAGATGACTTACTAGATGCATATCTTTTCTACATGTCTAGTGAAAATGACTTGTTTGGAGCTAACTTGATGCCATACTGGGTGGATGACATAGTCCAATTACTAGAGCATGGACTACCCAAAAGACCTATCAAGAAGACCCGAGTTAGGCGACTTATCCTTAAGATACAACCCTATTAGTTGATACTCAATCAACCCTATAGGTTAGGACAAGATGGCTTACTACGACAATGTGTGTGCAAACATGAGATGCATGATATACTTGTAGAGGCACACGGCGAAATCGTAGAAGGACACGTCAACGGAGACACGACAGCACACAAGGTGCTACATTCTCAACTGTGGTGGTCCACGCTTTTCCATGATACAGTACGATTCGTGAAGCACTGTGATGAGTGCAAATGGACCAAGGTCCTTGTTTGCAAGGACAAGATGGAGCTCACCCCAATCATCACAAGATAGTCATTCAAAAAATGGGGGATTGACTTCATTGGGCTGATTAGTCCTGCAACACAATACTCGTAGGCCAAGTACATCATAGTCGCCATAGACTATCTCACAAAGTGGGTAGAAGCACAAGCCACTAGGAAAAAGGATGCTAGGACCATAGCCAAGTTCCTTTGGGAGCAAGTAATCTCATGATTCGGTTGCCCCATTGAACTAGTCAATAATCGCACACACTTCATATGAAGTGATTACCCACCTCCTGTCTACCTTCCCAATCATCCATAGAAAATCTTCACTCTACTACCCTCAAGCTAATGGCCAGGTTGAATCCACAAATAAGATCTTAGTGAATGTCCTGACCAAGGTAGTCTCTACTTCTCGCAACGATTGGGACAATTGTTGTGGGGTAGACTCCCTTTAAGCTGATCTACGGAATTGAAGCCATTCTACCAGTAGAATTCTTTATCTCTAGCTTGAGAGTGGCTATCCAAGAGAGATGGGATGGAAAGGAGGCATGGACGGAATGCCTAGTTGAGCTAGAATGCCTACTCGACTTCTAGCCACCCATACATTGATTTGTGAAAAGGCACGACATAATAGCTAGTTTGACAAGCATGTCAAGGAGCAAGACTTCGACCAGGGTGACCTAGTGCTATTATACTCAGTGAAAGGCCATAAATAGAAGATGAAGTTTAGGGGATTAGAGCCTTTCAGAGTCTACACCATTAGCCGAACCGGCAATGTAGAGCTTAAGACCCTAGATGGCAAGGGCATCAGCTTCTTCAATGGTAGCCACATAAAAAAGTACTACCCTCCCAAGCATCCATCGCACGAGCCTCTGATGCTAGAGTCCCCTGTGAACGTACGAGTTGCCACAATCATAGAGATTGAGGACGAAGATGAGGAAGCAATAGCACCTACTTACCTATGCATAACGGTCACTACCCAACAGACATATACCTTTGATGCCTTGATCAATGAGGGAGACGATTTTAATATCTTAACTCGTGATCATTGGACTCTAATTCGTCAACCACAACTACAACCCACAAACACTAAACTCAACCCATTTGGGGGTCAACCATACGCACTTTTGGGAAAGTGCAAAGTCGTAGTCTCTATCGAGTCAGAGAGCATACCCATGGTCTTTTATGTGTTGCCAAACACAAAGGATGCCGATAAGGAATCACTGTTAGGATGCACATTTAAGAAGCAAACACATTGCAATGTCAATTATGAGTCACAACGCATTCACCTTGCCATCAGCAATGTACGCATATAGTGATAGCCTTCAGCAAGGGTAGCATAGCCACACCAAAGCCTACAAAGCCACTAATAGAGAGACCTACAACCAAGTCTAAGGAGGGGGGTCATGACTTGTCACAATCCACCAAGCCTCAACACCAACACGTGACTGAGAGTGCAACTAAAGCTAATGAGCCCAAATTCAAATGGGCACCTAAACACCAAGGACCGCCACCTAGAAATAAGCAGACACGGTCTCGCAATGCTAGAAACTCATACTCAAGACCTAGGAGGAAAAAAAGACACTATAAGCATCGATGCACGGTCCGTCGCAATAGGTTTCCAAAACCCTATTGCAAGCACAAGGCTATTACGAGGGCAATACCTAGATATGGGTGTCTAATCCAAGACTACCAAGGGCACTACTCAAGCATAACCCTCGAACTAGTCTAAACAAGACAACACAATAGCTAAGAAGTTGAAGCCACAAAAGACTCAACTTGCGAAGCCCATAAAGCCCAAACCCACTAAACCTGCAAAGCCTCAACACGTCTATCAACTGAATGCAATTTGCTGCCTCCAAACCACCTCAACCTAGCACTGCTAGCATGATAAGAAGCTCACAAGTATCTAGCAGCACAACAACAAAATCTCAAACAATGCCTATCATACAAGAATCTAACCTGACTCCTCCTGATCCACAAAAGCCGCAGACATTAGCTATTGAACTATCTAGTCTAGTCAAACCCCAACCTCTCGCAGGCCTTAAACCCTCTTATGAGTGGCGATCTATCCTTACCTTGGCCTCAGACTTAACTCAAAATATGGGGGATAACTTGGTCACTTGCATCGATGCTTAGATGCTACATTCGCCATGCTTGCTAAAAGCTATGACCGATTAGGCTTAGGTCTTTTAGAAGAGCCTTTAGCAACTAAGGTGCATACGCTACCTTACTCCTAAGAGGAATCTAAATTCGTATTTGTTAAGGCTCCCACGGTAGCTGAAGAGTTAATTGACAATGAAATCTCTCGCAAGCAAGTGTGCAAATGATGACTCATCACATCTTATGATGCGCACATGATCTCTACCACGACCAAGAAATTGAAGCGTTAAAAGCCCTAACCAACACTGAGTCTACATTCTTACGTAAATGATATGATCTGTGACTCCAATGGAAACAAGAGTGCTGTCGCATTATGACCAATGCTAAGCAAAGGCATGAAATCAAAACCTCAAAGTATGATCCAACTTTTTAAGCTCAAATCAGTCCCAAAAGCATAATCGTACCATCCGGGCACCAAAATAGCATCCTCGAAGCATCAAACATGCATTATGGAATTTATGTTTGTTGACTAAATCAAAACTATTCTGTTCTATGTGAAATAGAGAATAGAAAATTGATATAATCAACTCTCTAAGTGCCTAGATCTGTAGCTCTCATCACGCTCTTCTTCTAGCTATAGAACACTTAAATTTGATACCATAAGCAAAAGCTATAGCCAAAATATGACAGTGTTGTCAAGCTCCCATAGTTGTCCATGACTTCTATAACATGCTCTATATCCACTCAAAATGGATAAAATGGTTGTTTCTCAACTCAATAAGCACTCAAGAAGACTCTACTAAGCCTTGGGAAGCTCCTCAACAAGCATAGAGCAACTTGGAACAAACCAGAAGAAGAAAAGACTCAATGCATACCTTGAGAGGAAGAAACAATGGCTACCTTGAGAGGAAAAAACCTTGAGTTGAAGCTTTGAATCCAGGCTGAAGCAAAGGATGAAGAAGCTCCTTGAATGGTTAACTCTGATACTAGTTGAAAGGTAGAGCCCAATGAAGCACATAAGCAAAAACAAGAGCAAAGCAAGAGCTATGGCGAATGGAGCAAGAGAGCAAGAGAGAGAGAGAGAGACATCATACGTGGGAACTCCAATAGTCACAATGTGTGACCAGCCTTCCCTTATTCAAATGTCACTGAAAGAATAAAGAATGAAGGAATAGTGATGAGTGCCCACCAACTACAGTGTACAAGTGCATGGGTATTGTTAGTGTAATGAATACATGGGCAGTTAGGCACAGGCACCTTTACCCCTAGCAAAAAGTATGTATTTATTTTATATGTGAATAAAGGGAGGTATTCACTCTCTTTAAAATCTTTAAAGCTTGTTGAGATGAATATATTATTACATGTTAAATGACTAAGGTCAAATGAAGGGGGAGAGTACTTCTCAAATGATTTTTCTAATTTCTTACATAAAATTTATATTTAGAGGGAGTTTACATGTAGGTGCACTTTGTAGCAAAATGGAGTTCTTGAGTGAAGGGATCAGATGTTATAACCCTATTACACATGAGTTGAGAGTTAGCACAAATATATGGTCTTTGATGAAATGAGTAGTTGGTATACCAATGTGCATGATACAGTTAGAATTTATGTGCATGAGAGTGTGGCTATGTAGAAAATTGGTCAACAATCACATACATTGAGTAGGCCACATGATTCTCCTAGTCATGGGTCTATTGATAGACCTTGGAGTGGTAGATCATGGTCTCAAGTCACTCCACCAAGTGCATCACAAGTGTTAAGAAAAGGCAAGGAAAAGGGTGGGACTCACCTATTATGAATAATACTTCATCAACTTTCTCTCATATTGATGTGGATTCAAATGGTTCTAAACAAAGCCTGGATGAAGAGTTTGGGATTCCATCTATTAAGACACCTAGTATGAGGAAGGCATAAGAGAATTCTAAGGCATCTAGTAGTGATCTAGCTCCATGTAGGTCAACACGAGTAAAAAAAGCCCATGTAGTGATTAACATATGATACCTATGTAACTCATCATTATGCATACATGGCTAAAGTTGTGCAAGATATAGACCCTAGTAGTTTTGAGGATACAATGGGTAATAAGCATCAGATAATGGAGAAATGGATGCACTTCAAGCAAATGGCACATGGAATGTGGTGCTTTTACCAGAAAGTAAGAAAGTTGTTGGCTATAAATGGTTTACAAAGTGAAGCATAAGTCTAATGGATTAGTTGAGTGCTTTAAGGCAAGGCTAGTTGCCAAAGGATATCCATAAACTCATGGCATCGATTATGAGGAGACCTTTGCTCTAGTAGCTAAAATGGCTATTATGAGTGCTATCGTAGCAATGGATGTATCAAAGGGTTGGATCATGCGTCAAATGGATGTTAAAAATGCCTTCTTGCATGGGGAGTTGCAAGAAGAAATTTATGTTGAGCAATCACCTGGTTATGTGGATGATAGTTAGCCTAATTATATATGCAAACTTTGGAAGGCCTTATGGCTTGAAGCAAGCACCTAAGGAATGGTATGAGAGGATTATAGAATATCTTGTTAGCATTGAATTCTATAGAGTGTAGGCTAATCACTCACTTTATATATGTGAGGTTGATGTGGGTATTATGGTCATTACTATATATGTAGATGACTTGATTGTTGTGGGTGACACTAAGACAAAGATTGAATGGGAGAAGATTCTTCTCAAGGCTAAGTTTGAAATGAAGAACTTGGGAGAGTTGCGTTGTTTTCTTAGCATAGAGATAATAAAGTCCCGAGAGGGTATATGGCTATCACAAAGGTAGTGTTGGGGTAAAAGGCCCTTGGGCCTGCCCATGTACAGTCACCGCCCATATTATTTATTCATATATGTATGAAAGTGCAATAAGGCTGTCATGACAATGTTGACAGCACCTACATTGTGTGTGCTCTTCTCTCCCGCGTCTCCTGCATCCCTTTCAACTAGTATTAGAGCCACTCCTTCGCGAGCTCTCCCCAGCATCTACACGAGGTATGACAGCTTGTTTCTCACTCAGTTCTCAGCCATTCTTTGACATGAACAGCAGGGTTTCATGAAGAGGTAGCCATAGCTTCCATCATTGAAGCTTGTTCTCTTAACCTCTTGCTTGGACTTGTCCTAGGCTTGTATAGGCCTATTGTAGGCCTTCATTGGACTCTTGCTTATCCCCTACCCACCCTGATTTGGCCCCTCAAGTACAGCAACATGCTCACATTTTATTTGCGCATGTTTGCAAAAATGGCTCAAAAATCAATCTGTTTTGGGCATTCGGAACCTGATTCAGGCAAGGTAAGGGTCTAAGTTGGGGTTTGGGCTTGCTCCGGACGCGATGGTGATGTCAGATTTGCCAAATTCTGATGAAAGAATATTCTACCAGAGATTCCAAGTCTGAGGCAGCATGTATTTGTATGCCTATGGCTTATGTGATGCTTCTATTGATGTCTATTGATACGGGATCACTTTTGTGGATGTTATGCCTCTTATGTGGGATGCATTCGGAGCTGATTTAGCTCAACCATTGACTTTTTTGAACAGTCCCAGATCTGTCCAAAACAGGGCAGCCACCTGTTACTTCAATTTTATGCTTACAAGTCTTGGCATTTGATGCTGGTGCCTATACATACGAGAATGTATGCCTATGGTTTGCCTATGGATTTGAGCTTGGATTGAGCACTGATTTGCTCAGTTTATAGAGGTTATATGCTGCTGGAAACTTCAAGGCTAAAGCTATTTATGCTACAGTTGGGTTATGCCTATTGGTCACGGGGTGCTCTCGGCTACTCAATATGATGTCATGATGTATTTGGACTATGCCACATGTCTTGTTTATGCTCCGGAATGCTTTTGAGCTTATATTAGAGCTCGATTTGGGTTTGACTATCACTTCTTTGTAGCTGGCATTTCATCTATGACATGGTTTATGCCTAGGCTACCCTGTATGGGTTATGATGTCTTGGTGAATGCTTTATGCTCATTTGAGTAAATACCCTTAAGCAGTTGGACATTGACTTGGATTTTTCCGTTACGACTTGGATTTTTCCGTTACGACCTTGGATGCTATATGGGATTTGATGCTCTGATTATGGATCTTGGCTATTACTTGGATGCACTTATAGGTATTGAGCAGTGAATTGCTCCCTTGTTTTGACAGTTGCCTATTGAGTTGTGATTGCTCGTTTGCATTTGATATGTGGGATACTTACTGATCAGTGGACTTGGATAGTGCTTGGGATTGGAAAACAATTATGGCTTTCCTGCCCCTCTGTTGTCTAGCTTCTCTATGCTAGTTGGGCTAATGTTGCTTGTCCATGTCAGAGAGCAGATGCTATGCATGCTTACCCGTCTATGCACATGGTCTACTGTTGTATACCTTACAGAGCCACTTATTTGGATGTTGTTGTATAGATATTTGGGCTTCACCTGGAGCTTGACTCTTGCAGGATGCTTTGCCACTTGTCGGTCTTTACTTGACTTGGATATTCCTTGGTGGCGTGATGTACTACAGAGCTATGCATATGCATATGGTTATGGGCTGATTTCATGGTTGAATATCATATGCTCTTATGACAGATTTCTTATGCTTTATTGTACTGTGGTTGGTTATGTCATGCAGTTGGCTACAGCTCTTCTTCATGTGGGAGCTTTTGCATCCTTGATTGATGCCTTTATTTCCTCCCATCCATTGAGGTTTCATGATCATTTGCAACATGCTTCTACCACTCATGTACTAGCAGATGATTGTCTTTATGAGCAGGTTCCCTATGTTGGGATAGCCCTCGACTGCTTGAGCTCCATGGATGCTATGGATAGCCCTATTCATGATGACTTGGATTCCTTGTCATCTTCTATAGGTTCTTCTACTTCAGATGTTGTTTGCTTCCATTGTGGGAAGCTTGGGCATGTTCAAAGAAAATGCTTTAGACGGATTAGAGAGCAAAGAGACAGAGACAGACTCGACATGAGCAGAGAGTCAGAGATACAATAGATGTAGCAAGTGTTACCACTCTTACTAGTGGTGAGGTACATGTTGTTACCCATGAGGATGCAGTTGAGCATGTACTCCTATCATCTAGTTTCCCTACAACTTTCTTGCTTAGTGATATGGCCTACGCCTCAGATTGGCTATTGGATTCTATGGCATCTTGTCATGTTACTCAACATAGAGCATGGTTCTCTACTTATAGGGAGTTTGATGGATGCATTTCTTTGGGCCTTGAGCAGACTTATGCTATTCTTTGTATAGGGGACATACACCTATCTTTGCCTAATGGGACTTCTCTTATGCTTAGGGATGTTTTACATGTTCCCATGCTCAGTAAGAGCTTGATTTCTCTCAATCAGTTGCATAATGTAGGATATACTATTTCTCTTCAGGATAGGTCATGGAAGATCCGTCGTGATTGCTTGGTTTTGGCCAAAGGTTCTAGAGTTGGTTCTCATTACCTTGTGCATGTCTCTCATGTGGGAGATTCTATGGTTGCAATTATCCGGATACCACATGCATTGTTATGGCATTATCGCCTAGGCCATATGCACCATAGAGAGATGGAGATCTTGTCTCGTTCAGACCCATTGCTGCCTCCTATGTCACTTAGAGATCTTGATGCTTGCCCTTCTTATACTCTTGGTCCTTTTGCAAAGCCTCTCTGGCTTATGGCGATCATGTGAGGCATGCTCCTCTAGATCTTGTCCATGTTGCAATATATGGACCTATGCCTTTCGAGTCACTTGGTGGAGTGTCATATTTTGTGACCTTCATGGATCATGCTACCCACCGTGTTTGGGCTTACCCTTTGGTACAGATTGAGGATGCCACAAATATGCTTGATAGGTTTATGGATTCTGCTGGTTGTGCAGGCCTAGGTGCTTGTAGATGGATTATGAGAGCCATGCTATCTCTCCCATCTTACGGATCTCTTGTCAACAATATGGCATTGATTTCTTGTGCCCACAGTATTATGGGATTGCTCATGGCATGTGCCTGGCCTTATAGGCAAAGGTTACTTCTATGCTTACCACTGCTAGGTTGTCTTATGGCTTTTGGGCTAAGGCCCTTATGACGGCAGTCTATTTGGTTAACAGGACGTCGTGGCTTGACCTTGGACGGTATTACATTGCATGAGGCATGGAGTGGCATGAGACCCTCCTATGATCACTTGAGGATATTTGGATGCCATGCATCAGCCAATATGCCACATGAGCCTATGTCACGCAGATGCATACTCCTTGGTTATGGAGATGGTGACTTTATGGCTTACAAGTTTTGGGATTTAGATGCCCAACTAGTTCTACGCAGCCATCATGCTATCTTTTATGAGACGTAGATACCTCTTAGGCCTCTTGACGCGCGTTCAAGCTGATTCTATAGCCGTATGTCAGTCTTCCGCTTTGCTGAGGCCACATATTGTCTTGAGACCCCGTTTGACTTGTGTCCGGGATGTTGGACCTCTTTTAGTGATTGACTCTGGAGAGTTTGGATGCTCTCCGTTTTCTTATATGTGCCACATTGATGCTATGCGCTACTCTGATGATGATGATGTATAGCCTTGCACTCATGCATTGTGCTGGATTGCTCCGTTATATGGAGCTGCGGGATCACTTGCCTCCTAGATGTCTTGGACGCGGAGATTCTCGACACTTATTACATAGCTCACTTTCCGATTGGGTGTTGGGTGAGATGTCATGATTCCTCACCCTGTCTCTTTTCTGGGTAAAAGGCCATTGGGCCTACTCATGTACAGTGACTGCCCATATTGTTTATTCATATATATGTATATATGTATATATATATGAAAGTGCAACAAGGCTGTCATAACATTGTTGACAGCACCTACATTGTGTGTGCTCTTCTCTCCTACGTCTCTTTCATCCCTTTCAGGTAGTATGCTTTGGATATGCTAAAAAAGTATGGTATGGCTGATTGTAAGGCAATCTCGATACCATTGTATGTCAATACTAAGCTTAGTGCACATGAGGGTGATGGAATTGAGGATATCACTATGTATAGAAAGATTACATGTAGCCTTATTTATTTGATGATCACGAGACCAGATCTAAACTACATAGTTGATTTGGATAGTTAGTTCATGTAGCTTACATGGAAGCCACATTTGGATGCAATGCAATACACATTGTTCTATGTCAATTTGACTATTCCTTAATCTATATAGTAGATGTACCCTTGGACTTGCATGGTTACACAAATGTAAATCGAGCTAGTAGTATTTTAGATAGAAGGTCTACTAGTAGATTTATGTTTTCCTTTAGGAGTGGTGCTACTACTTGGAGTAGCAAAAAATAGCCTATAGTTGCACTATCTAGTACTAAGACAAAGTACAGGGGTCCTACAATTATAGCATGTGAGGTAGCTTGGCTACATAAGCTACTTGATGATTTGGGACTATAGATGGACAAGAAGGCCATCATCTACTATAGTAACCTTAGTAGCATTAGTTGGCCAAGAACCTAGTGTATCATACACAAACCAAACACTTAGAGGTCCATTACTATTTCATTTAAAAGCGGGTTCTAGCAAGTGATATTCACTTGGTTTGTATCAGTACTCAAGATCAAGCTGTAGATATTTTCACTAAGGCATTGGGAGCTTAGAAGCTCCACTACTTCAAGACTATGATTGGAGTATATGAGCTCATGTTAAGCTCGAGGGGGAGTGTTGAAGAGATGTCAAGCTTCACATGAGCTAACATCCACTATATGCCTTAGTGATGTGGCATAACTTTATTTACTTGGCACATTAGATAATTGACATGGAGGATATGCCAATGATTCTATAGTTGAACTACACCCAAGTAGTCCACTCTTGGTTGTGGCACATTTATTGTGCTAGCTCATCTATCCTTATTAATGAGTTCACACTTAGTGATCATTTATGCATATGTTCTAGTATTTTCATATTAGTCTTTTACCATATTGTAGACTGAGTTCCTTTGTGTGGAAGAAGAAGAAAGAAGGAGAAGAAGATTTATATATTAGTCCTACTTCTCTATGTGCAAGTCTCAATTGTGTGTGTGTGATCTTGGTTGCTTCACCTCGCTCTCCCTTGTTTATTTACAAAAGCGACAAGTTCTAGTCCAATGAAGTGGGATCCTAGTATCATCACCACATATGTTTCAACCAACATGACAATGTCACTAGAAATTCTATTAATGAGAATTTGTAACCCTTAGAAGGCTTTCAAACTCTAGATAGAAAAAATGGTTGAACCTTCATATTATACAAAAGAGCAATGCCATCTTTGAAGCTAGCCCACAGGCCTTATCCTCCCTACTCTTTAGATCCTTTTGATAGAGGGAGATGAGGACAAAGTCAAATGCTAGCAATGGCATTGATCTTAAGATCCCTTAGTCAAGTATAGCTGAATGAAGGAAAAGAAACCTATCCGTATACCTGAGAAGATGAAAATTGAAGGATGATCAAAAGAATCAAAGCTCTAATGATGATAACCAAAAGAAACCACAAGATCTTCTCGATAAATTCACTTAATTCAAGAAGAGAGATGAAACTAACTTAGCCTATCTTAAATTAAAATATCGAGAAAATCGAGAAATAGAATATGAGACAATTAGCCATTGCCAAATCTTATATTAAACTATAACACAATGTAACCATAGCTGAATTGAATCAAGATACAATGAGAATCATGATGAAGGCTATTGTAAGAAATCCACCTCTTGCAATAGTGGGCATTGAGTATCCACCCTCAATATGTTGGTATGGGGAAGGTAAGAAACCCTCAAGCTCCAAGAAATGGAGGAGTTCACAAATGGGCAAAAGATCCCTTACATTGGGACCCTCTTACCTTTTATACTCCAACTTAAAGTAAGCTAGTTCCCTAAAGTAAGGGTATAAATTTTGTTTTATTGCAATCCATCCCTAGCCAAAAGTTTTATCCTAAAAATTTTGAAGAGTGAAATGGTAAATGGATGGTAAAATGAAAAAATGAGAGGACAATGTTGAACTATCCTTATAGAAGTATCATCAAGGTTCAAATAGTGGAAAGTCGACATGTTGTCCTGAACAGTATAGCTATAGAAAATGGCCCACAACTTTGGATAGAAATGTCAGATTGGTGCATATGAGGTATACAAATGAATTCTACTTTATAAGGTATACATCAATATCATCAAAAGTCAAATTTAAGGACGATAGGCTAATTATTTTCAATACGTAAATTTAAGACATCAAGTTGTCCACCACTGCACAGTGAACTAAGTATCTTCTAGAAGAAGCCATGGAAATTGTTCCAAATACGAAGCATATTTCCAAGAAGATTCTTCCATAAGAAAATCCTTCCACTTGAAAAGATATTCCATGACAATGTAGTTCCTTTAGAACCTTCTTCCTCTTGCCAACAATCATTTTGGCTCATAAATGATCAACGCATCCTCATTAAGGGAAGGTAGTTCTTCAAGAACTTGAATATTAGAGCCAATATACTTCTTGAGTTGGGAGATATGAATAGCATTGTGAATACGTGTAGTTGTAGGCAAGTCAAGTTTGTGAGCAAGATCTCTAACTTTTCTTATGATTTGATAAGGATCATAATAGTGATGAGAAAGCTTATTATGTCCTCCCTTAAGAGATGCATAATGGGATTTAGGTGCATTCAAGAATACCCATTCTTCTTCATTAAAATCCACATGTCTTCTTTTATCATTTGCATAAGATTTCATACTCTCTTTGCCTTTCAAATATTTTTCTTACATTACTTCATTAAGGCTTCCATTTTTTTAACTCTTCTTAAGCAAGAGGATTTACTTCATTGTGAAACAATGTTGAGCGTACTTGAGCCTTGTATCCATACAATGCCCTCAAATGGGGACTCATGTGATATGTATTATTGGAACAAAACTTTGCAAGATGGATCCAATGATCCCATGCATTTTGTGTATCATGGCAAAAGTGTCTCGAATAGACTTCTAGCCATTTATCAACCCTTTCAGTTTGTCGATCTGTTTGTGGATGATACACCATGCTTGGAGTTAACTTGATTCCCGTGGTAATAAAGAGGGTTTTCCAAAAAAATTCTATGAATTTCGTAACTCTATCAGAAACAATATTCATAGGTAACCCATGAAGTCTGAAAATTCCTTCCATGAATTGATTTGCCACTTATTTGGTTGAATACTAGACTTTGGTAGGTATGAAATGGGTTGATTTTGTAAGAGAAATCAAACCCAAAAAATATACTATTTCAATCATGCTTAGTGGTAGGTAATCCTATAATAGAATATATGCTTATGTTAGTCCATTTACCATGTGGAATGAGTAATGACTGAAGTAGACCACTAGACAACAAATTGGAATCTTTATTCTATTGACATGTAAACATGGCATCATGTAATCTTTGACATCTTTCCAAAGTCCTTTCCAATAAAAGCATTTATGAATCTTATAAAAGTTCTTGAAAAATCTAGTATGCCCTGTTAAAGGAGAATGATACATCCTCTATAAGATGTGCTACTTAATTAATGTCTAAGGAGTCAAATACGCTCTCTCTTTGAACCAAAGAAGTCCATTTTGCCACTTGAAAATAGGAAATTCAGATGTATTGTCTTGCTGTAATTTATTCATTACATTTGCAGTATGCTCATCCAACAAATATTCCTCTTGAATATCTTGGATCCAATCTTTATGAAGGGTAGAAATAGTAGAAATGGAACATACCCACATCCTAGATAATGCATTTTTCACCACATTCTCCTTGCTTCCCATATAAGAAATCTCAAAGTCATAGCCCTATAGTATGGCTAACCACCATCTTTGCTTAGGAGAAATATTAGGCTATGAAAGAAAATACTTTAGCACAGTCAGTGATTATTCTTGATGTTGAAATGGTGGTTGCTACAAATATTGTAATGCCAGTTCTTAATGGCATGAAGTATGGCTAACATTTTCTGCTCATAGATGTGAAGTTCCCTTTTTTTAGCATTTGACTTCCTACTTCTAGACAGCAGGCTGCCTCACATATTCTTGGGATGTGTATCACCTGTGATCGCTCTAAGGGTCTCCTTTACTTGTCGCAAAAGAAGTACATCAAAAAGGTTCTTGAGCGGTTTCATATATAGGATCTTAAGCCTATTGGTTGTCCTTTACCTTCTCATGTCAAGGTTAGTCATGACGATTGTCCATAGTTTGATGAGTAGAAGGCCAAGATGGCCAAGATCCCTTATGCATATGCAATGAGCAGTTTAATGTATGCCATTATAGCCACTCATCCTAACATAGCATTTGCAATGGGAGTTTTGGCACGCTATATGGCTACACCTAGCATACAGCATTGGGATGCCGTGAAGGGTATCGTGAGGTAGCTTAAGGACACTACATACATGTGCATATGTTATGGTGGCTAGGATACAAGAGTTGTGAAAAGTCCACCTTTGACTATGTCTTGACCTTTGCTAAAGGTGATGTTTCTTGGATGTTTAGGGTGTAAAAATGCACGGCCCTATCTACTATAGAGACAAAATATGTTGTAGCTACAAAGGCTTGCAAGGAGGCTCTTTGGTTAGAGGCTGTCTAGTCACAAATCTTGGTGTTACTGATGCAGTCTCTACATTGCATTCAAATTCTATGAATGCCATTCAATTGGCCAATAATCCAATCTTCCATGTGAAGACAAAACACATTGAGGTGTGCTATCACTTCATTAGGGAGGTGGTAGAGGACAAGTCTTTTGAGCTTGTCAAGATCTCGATTAATGAGAATCCTACAAATCTACTCACAAAAAGTCTCTCAGTAGAACATATTTCCTTCCTTAGGAAGATGATTGGCGTAGGATGAGAGAAAGTCTATTCCTCATCCTATTTTACTTTATGTACATTTATACTTTGTCACTTTTTTCTTGTTTTCTCCTCACTAGGAATATATTTGATTTTAAGTGGGAGGCTGTTGGGGGTAAAGGCACTTGCACCTAATTGCTCGTGTATTCATTGCACTGATAATATCTGCATACCTATGCACTGCAAGTG
Organism: Lygodium microphyllum; assembly: GCF_053477565.2. Taxonomy (NCBI): domain Eukaryota; kingdom Viridiplantae; phylum Streptophyta; class Polypodiopsida; order Schizaeales; family Lygodiaceae; genus Lygodium; species Lygodium microphyllum. Next base: position 76,163,460 of record NC_141157.1, on the reverse strand, counting down.
GTGGACACCATTCACTCTCACTTCATTATTTATTCTTTCAGTGATATTTGAATAAGGGAAGGCTAGTCACACATTGTGACTATTGGAGTTTCCAAATATGGTGTCTCTCTCTCGTGCTCCATCTGCCATAGCTCTTTCTTTGCTCTTGCTTCCACTTGTGTGCTTCCACTCAGGATCTACCTTTCACTTTTTGAGCATGATCATCAATGAAAGAGACATAATACTTGCAACCACTCATGGTTGCAATCTTTGAGGGTCCCCATGTATCAAAATGTATCAATTCAAGTGGCTTCTTGCATGCATGATTTTCATGCAAAAATGCATTGCGATAAGAAAGGTCATATTTCTAGTAATTGCTTCAAAAAGAAAGCCGAAATCGGAAATGAAAAAAAGTAACAATGAAATTATGCTTCCACTAGACTCAAGTGCCTCTAACCAAATGACTTATCATGGAGAGTGGTTTGGAGAGATGCACAATCTAGAGTTTCTAGGCTATGCAGAGTTAGGGTATGATACATCCCATCCCATTACTCATATTGGAAATGTTCCCTTAAGTATGTAGGACAGTAAAACAAAGTACTTGGATGATGTGTTGCATGCTGTAACCATAACTAAGAACCTGATTTCTATTGGTCAGATGGTGCAATAGGGATTGTATGTTCGATTCACATTTGATGATTGTTATGTAGGGGACCTTGGAAATTATTGCAAGTTGATTGCAAAAGGTAAGCATTACTCTTGATGTAGGTTCGCCAAAAGTGGCTACTGCTATGTTTGCACAAGGTTCATGATTTGGACTAACATTGAAATTTGGCATAAGCGTATTGGTCGTGTAAATGTGCAGCATTTGAAAAATGTGTAGTCACAAAACAGATTATGAATGGCTTCCCAAAGTATAGGGTTGATGGGATGCATAAGGTGTATACATCATGTCAATTTGGACAGCAATTAAGGAATTCCTTTTAACATGAAAAGCGTGTCAAAGTTATGGTGCACAACAAAATAGAGTTTGACCTTGGCTTTGACCACTATCTCTACCTTTACTAGTAGAGTAAATTACATGTTCAAACTTGCTTTTATGTTGAGAAGAAGAGGAATCCAAGCCAAGGTTTCTCTCCTCAAGTATAAGCATAGAGATCAAATATGCAAAGTCAAGGATATCATCCTTGGTATTCATAGATGACCTAAAGCTCTTGTACTCATCTCCAAGTCCATCTAAATATGCTCACACAATATCATCATCATCAACTACTATAATGATAGATCCAAGAACCTCCACAATACTCTTGATCTTTAATGCATAGTCATTGATGGATAGATTCCCACTTTTAACTTGATTTAGCTTACGTGACCTGCACTTTTTTGGGCTTTGTGTTTACCTCAAACAACCTTGCCAAATTCTTCTAAGAAATAATGGGGTTTTAGATTCTTGCAAATAGCCCATCATACTGTGTGTGACACTCATACCTAGCCAATACCTCACTTAACTCTACATCTACCCCCAAATCTTATTAGTCTTTATATGCCTTGTAATAGCATTTCATTGAGGGACTTTGGCTATCATTGTCATGTTTCATTCAATGCAGTTTCAAATACCTTTGCCCTTCAAGAAATTTGTCAACCTGAACTTCCACACATAATAATTATTATTATCAAGCTTCTTATTAACAATCTGATTAAAATTGTCAAATATTTTGACAAGATAAGTAACCTTACAAAACTTGCAATTTGTAACCAAGCCAATACTAGGTGAACTATAACCAAAACATGTAGCCTTTTCCACTGCCTACACATCAATAGCTGCAATCTACAAACCGTATACATATACCCTCTATGTCTTCAACTTGGTAAACATGTAAAACCTTACAAGACTAAAATTTGTAATCTATGCACTTGTAAATGAAAAACATGGTCGAATCTACAACATACTCAGAAACTATTTCCAACCAACTTGTTAGCCTAGAATAGAGGCCAAAACGACATTAGAATGCCAAAAATCACTATAGGAAAGCCCTAAAGGGCTAATCTTCAATATATACACTTCTCTTCAAGCTCACAAAGTTTCATTGCAATCAAAGACTACTCTCTCCCCCCTTTTCTTCTCCCCCTCTCTCTCCTCTCTTTTCCTTCTCTCTCCCTTGCCTCTTTTTTTATTTTGTATTCTCTCTCTCTCTCTCTCTCTCTCTCTCTCTCTCTCTCTCTCTCTCTCTCTCTCTCTCTCTCTCCAAACTTTTTTATTTTCTCTCTATATAATTCTCTCTCTATATTTGTATTCTCTCTTCTTCTTTTTCTTTTTCTTCTTCTTCTTCTTCTTCTTCTTCTCTCTCTCCTTTTCTTCTCTCCTCGCTTTCTCTCTCTCTCTCCTATTTTTTCTTTTTTATTCTCTCTCCTCTTTTTTATTGTTTATTCTCTCTCTTTCTCTTTTAAATTTTATCTTTCCTCTCTCTATAATTCCCTCTCTGTGTTCTCTCCCTCTCTTTCTCCTTCTTCTCTCTCCCTTACCCCCTCTCTTCGTGTTTTATTTTAGTTTATTTTCTCTCATCTCCTTATTCTCTCTCTCTCTCTCTCTCTCTCTCTCTCTCTCTCTCTCTCATCTTTTCTTCTCCCCCTCTCTCCTCTCTTCCCTTCTCTCTACCTCTCCTCTTTTTTCCTTTTATTATTATTATTCTTCTTCTTCTTCTCTCTTTCTCTCTCTCTCTCTTCATTCTCTCTTTAAATTTCTCTCTCTCTCTCTCTGTCTCTCAACTTTTATTTTTTCTCTCTCTATAATTCTTTCTCTTTATATTCATATTCTCTCTCTTCTTTTTCTTCGCTCCTCTCCCCCCTCTCTCTCTCTCTCTCTACTCCTTTTTCCTTTTTTAATTCTCTTTCTCTCCCTTTTAAATTTTATATATTTGCTCTCTCTCTCTCTCTCTCAAAAGTATGTGAGAAACTACATCAATAAAAAATTTTAAAAAAGTTTTTAAAAATATTCAATTGAATGAACAATGAAATTTTTAAAGGATTTTAAAAATATTTAAATCAAAGAGGAGGAAAATTTAAATTAAAAAGTTTAATCTATTCAAAAGAGAAGGAGAGAGAGAGAAAGAGAGAGAAACTTTTGATTTAAAAAGGGGGAGAAAGAGACATCTCTCTCTCCCCCCTCTCTTTCTCTCTCTCCCTTTTTGTCTCCCCCTCTCTCTTCTCTTTTCCTTCTCTCCCTCTCCTCTTTTTTCCTTTTTTTCTTCTCTCTCTCTCTCTCTATTCATTCTCTCTTTAATTTTTTTCTTTCCTCTCTCTCTTTTAAATTTTATATTTCCCTCATTATAATTCTCTCTCTTCTTCTTCTCCTTCTCTCTCTCTCTCTTCTTTTTTAATTCTCTCTCTTTCTTTTAAATTTCTCTCTCTCTCTCTCTCTCTCTCTCTCTCTCTCTTCTTTTTTAATTCTCTCTCTTTCTTTTAAATTTTATATTTTCTCTCTATTCCCTCTCTCTCTCTCTCTCTCTCTCTCTCTCTCTCTCTCTCTCCCCTTCTTCTTCTCTCTCCCCCTCCCCCTCTCTCTCTACATTTTATTTTAGTTTATTTTCTCTCATCTCCTTGCTCTCTCTCTCTCTCTCTCTCTCTCTCTCTCTCTCTCTCTCTCTCTCTCTCTCTCTCTCTCCTTCTTCTTCTTCTTCTTCTTCTTCTTCTTCTTCTCTCTCTCTCTCTCCCTCCCCCTCTCTCTACATTTTATTTTAGTGTATTTTCTCTCATCTCCTTGCTCTCTCTCTCTCTCTCTCTCTCTCTCTCTCTCTCTCTCTCTCCTTCTCCTTCTCCTTCTCCTTCTTCTTCTTCTTCTTCTTCTCTCTCTCTCTCCCTCCCCCTCTCTCTACATTTTATTTTAGTGTATTTTCTCTCATCTCCTTGCTCTCTCTCTCTCTCTCTCTCTCTCTCTCTCTCTCTCTCTCTCTCTCTCTCTCTCTCTCTCTCTCTCTCTCTCTCTCTCTCTCTCTCTCTCTCTCTCCCCAATAAATCAAACTTTTGACAAATGTCTAGACAAACAAAAAGAGAGAGAGAGAGGTATCAAGTTGGCTTTAACATCAGCCTACAATCCTGAAGGAAATGGAAAGAGTGAGAGAGGTCATCAACCTATTCCTCAAAGCTCTAGCAAAGTCTTGTAGAGGAAAGATCAAAGAATGGCCTAAAATGCTACCTTTTGCATTATGGGTTGACCGACTACTCACAGTTCAGTGACTGGCTATATGCCTACTAAACTTATTCATGGACAACAACCAATTATGCCGATTGAAGAATTTATTCTCACATGGAGTCTTCTACCTTGGGAGGAAGGCATCAATAGAGAAGAGTTGCTGACTTTGCGCATATGGCAACTAGAAAGAATGTATGAAGATGTTCAAGCAGCTATTGAGAAGCTAAAGACATCAAGACTAAAGAACAAAAGAAGATTTGATAAGCGACATCGACTTTGGCCAAGAGCAATTCAAGAAAATGATTAGGTGCTTGTCTATGATATCAGTCTAGACAATCAATACAGTGCTTCTAGGAATATGGTAAAGCGTTGGTTTGGCCCATATGTGGTAAAGGTCATTCATGACAATGCCACATTTTCATTGGCTGAATTGGATGGGACTAGCATAAAGATACCCGTAGCTAGAAAAAGAATCAAGCTCTTCAAACAAAGAGAAAGTTCAACATATGAGTTAGAAGACTTGAATATAATTCAAGGGCATGAAGACATAGAGGAAGAAGAAGAGGCAGAAGATGAAGACATTGAAATGGCAGAAGATACTTCTTCTGACACTGCAAATCCGTAAGACTTTGGCACATGCCAGAGGATGTGCAGGTTAGGAGGGGGTGGATGTCGTGCCACTACGCACACACCGTGTAAAAAAATCTAGAGTGTGGCTTCCTTTTAGATTTAGAGAGTCAATGCCACTTTAGGCATTAGTGTTAGTGTCCATGGTTCAAAATATTAGATTTTTTTGGATAAGTTTTTAGCCAATTTTTGATATTCTAGATATTATCTCTTCTAAAAATCCATAAAACTATAGACAACTTCTAGATTAGGATGACATGTAAAAGAAAGCATGTAGTTTTCAGCCAATTTGAGAGGATTCAATGTAAAAAAAGAGATTGACGAAATCACGCAATGCGCGATCGCCGTTTTCAAGCAATGAACAGCACTCCGAAGGGGGAGAGGAAGAAGGAGTGATCTAACAGAATTCTAGACAGGTATGCTGGTATTTTACCCCTCTTTTAGAGCCAATGGAAGCATCAAATTGGTGATCTGAGCAGCATAGAGGAAGGTATTATTTTATACACATTTTTGTCTATTAGAGTTATATCTTCTCATAATGCTGAAAGAACTGACAGGCTTCATCTCTGTTAGTATTCTTCTACATTTTCTAATTCTTTTTTTGAGTATCCCAAGGAGGAGTGCATCCTTTATAGCCAATTAGAATAGTACGTGGGCGTGCGATGGATGGAGTGCATGAGCCAATCCACCACTTGCAAGGCCAATCTATACCATCAATGCCAGAGGAGACATCCAACCTTCCAGACCTACCTACAATCTTGGAGCCTGAGATGGAGGCAATGATCGATGCATTGATTCCCATGGATGTCGAGACTTCTGATCCACTTAGAGAGGAAGCATCCATACCATTATATGATGGGTGCCGAGTATCTCGCCTGAAGACACTACTTGCACTCTTAAGTGTGCAAGCAAAATATGGGTGGAGCGATACGAGTGTGACCGAGTTGTTCAAGTACCTTGTACATACGCTTCGTTGATTATTTTTTTTCGGCACTATTATTACAAACATTTGTGCTTTTTCAAGGTGTTTAATTATGATTTTTTTCATATTATTAAAATATCATATATTACCACCTGCAAATACCATGCATGAGTCTCGTGATGATGCACGACATGTTTTACGAAAGCTTGGCATGGACTACAATAACATCCATGCATGTATCAACGATTGCATACTATTTTGAGGAGAATATGAGACTATGGAGACATGTCCAAAGTGTGGTGCTCACAGGTATCGACAGGACTTGCAAGGGCAAACCATCCCTCAAAAAGTTCTCAGACACTTTTCGCTTATCCCCCACATAAACCATATGTTTCGTATGTCCGGCATGGCGAGCTTGACAACGTGGCATGCGCAGAATAGGTCCACGAATGGAGTTCAACGAATATCAGCGGATTCATGCGCATGGAGCCACATTGACTCTACCTTCCCAGGCTTTGCCCGAGAGCCAAGGAATCTTCGGCTTGATCTTGCAATGGATGGTGTGAACCCATTCGGTCTGCGCTCAACTTCTTACAATGTGTGGCCTATAGTCCTTGTCAACTACAATATCCCTCCATGGCTTTCTACAAAGAAAGAACATCTCGTCCCCGGCCGCTACAAAGTCAAAAATATGGACGTGTATCTTCGTCCATTAGTCAATGAACTTAAGATTTTGTGGGAGGAGGGGGTCACCATGCAAGATATAAGCAGGCGCAATGGTCGGCGGTCAGCCAATATTCGAGCCATTCTCATATGGACGATGCATGACTTTCCAGGATTCGGAGAGTGCTCAGGTGAACAGGCCGTTCTCGTTGGTAATATCTATATTTTATCTCATTCAAGCAAGTATTCACTGGGTCGTGGTGTTGGAATAGGTCTGGTTACTTCAGGTTATCATGTATGTCCATTGTGCGGGCCACAGTTAGACTCCCGAAGGTCATGAACCATGAAGAAGTTGGTATATCAAGGACACGCTGCTTTCTTGCCAGAGGATCATGAACTCAGGGAAGGTTTCCTTGGATGACCTCCAATACTATGAACGCCGCAAGCTGGTACGAGATGAAATTGGTCCATGCAGAATCACATCCAAACGGAATGCGGCCATTCTCAGTTTTCTAGGAGTTGCCATATTGGACCCACTTACAGGTCAACCACTTGTTGGATCCCATGCATATTTTCAAGAATGTGGGCAGCTTACTATGGGACCACATCACAGGAAAGAGAGACACTATAGGGGCACGAATGGATTTGAAGAAGGTAGGTAAGATGGAGGCGCTTTGGCCACAGTCGAGTGCTGATGGTCACGTGTAGCTTCCTCGCACTCCTTGGGTTTTGTCCACTAAAGAAGAGCGCATTGTGAAGCAAGTAATCAAGTCTATCCACACTCCGACGGGCATGATGCGTTCTCTCAGGTCCGCATTTTCTAAAGACGACCAATTATCAGGGCTAAAATCCCATGATTGGCATAAGATATGTCAGGTTTGTACTACGAATAGATTGTAATTGGCATGCGCATTTTGCTATTTGGAGTGTAGCCATTATTCATAATGCTTTCTCATTTGTGGCAGTTTGTACTACCGATCACAATCACAGGATGTCTTACTCCAGAAATACACAGGGCCATTTACAGGTTGTCGACTTTGGTGCAATGGATCTCACAGAAGGAGATTAAGACGTCCTCTATTGAATCCGCGAGGCGGGGAGCAGTGGAGACGGTCTGTCTCTTTGAGAAATACCTGCCCACTAGCATGCTTACGATACAAATCCACCTTCTTGTGCATCTTGTAGATGAAGTGGAGATTGCTAGACCTATCCATACGTGATGGATGTTCTTCTTGGAGCACTTCATGAAAACCCTGAAAGGCTTTGTGTGACAACGAGCTCGGCCAGAAGGTAGCATGGCTGAAGGTTGGTTGGTGTCTGAGGCGCTAGTGCATATTTCACAATGGCTACCAACGGTGGATTCAGACAACGAAATGCTATGGTCGCTAAAGGACGATGATAGACTGACTGGAGATATGGTGGTTGGAAATGGAGTAGAAAAAAAAATGGATGCCTCAATGGAGGAGAAGGTGAATCGCTTTTGTATGTTGCACCATGCCTCTATGGAGACATGGCTCGCCAAGTACCAGATCGCCAGGCAAGATCGAGAGGAAGCGCGAGCTGAATTCCAACGTAGTATGTGTCATCGACCGATTCGATATCCCGAAGGCATGGAGGAGATGCCGCGGTTTATGTCAATACAATGGTTGCATGGAGCTTTGATCGCAGCATCTTGCGAAGGGACAGAGGTCTCAATGGAGGAGTGGGAATTCTTGAGGGGATGTAGTCCAAAGGTGATGAGAGATTTAGAATTTGTCGTATCTAAATTTTATATGTGACATCTAATTTGAGTGTTTCAATGTACAGTACAAAATATATAGTGCAATGTGGTCGCGCGGACGGCATTTTCGCGTGGAGCATATTGACAAAATGCGCTCCACAATGGACTGTGGTATCATGGCAAGGTTCGAGCAAGAGAGCCGACGACGAGCAACGGATCCAAACACGGTTGTGGATGAGATGGAGTATTTTGGAAACTTGCAAAGTATTGTTACGATGGATTACCGTAGCTTCTCCATGATACTATTCGATGTGCAGTGGTTCAAAGTGGTACTTGGAGAAGTTGGAGCAACAGTTCGACAAGGTCCATCTGGATTTCTCGAAATAGATTCCGAAAAAAAATGGATGGATTTGTGCGACACCTTTGTGTTGCCGACCCATTGTGAATAGGTGTATGGACTCATTTGTTTGCTAATTGTATTACGACATGGTTTATGTCACAATGGTTTGAACTCTCTTTTACGTGTTTGTGAACATGTAATCTTCTATCCAAACCCCTGACAGCCTCGATGGTGGTATGTGTTACCTTCAACTCCCTGAAGTGCAAGAATATATGATCAAAGCGATGTTCCGAGCATAGATGAAGATAATATGCAAATAGAGGGGTCAATATTGCAAGGGGTGAAGGCCGTCAAAAGCTTGGAGCCAGCATCGGCTAACAATGATGGAAATACAGGAGTCCAAGAATTCTTTGAGAACGAGGTGGACTCAACCTTTTATGGTGTCATGTCTATCAACCTTCCAATGTATGCGGAGTTGTGTCAAGAGATTGACATGGGACCATAGGATACTTCATACTTGGAGCATCCACTTACTAAATTCGTTGACCAATCGCTTATAAGGGTACATAAGATATGCATTTTAAGTGAGATTTTTTTTAAAATGATTTATATTACTGTGCTTTGTATGATTTAAATTGATTATTCTAACATCATTTTTTATCTGTGCAGGTGACATTTTCAAGATGAGTCGAGGGATGAGCGATGAGGAGTTACAAGATATCTTCACACGCATGTCTCCAGACCAGATCGCGAGATTCAGAGAGATGGCAGACCAAGAGCTATCTCGGTCTTCGTCAGGGCGCTTTGATAGATCTACTTCAGCGCGATCGGATACTTCAGCTTCGAGCAGACGAGCTCGACGCTCCAAACTTGGGCTAGAGGGAGGGAGTGCTTCGAGGTCAAGGGGGTGTTGCAAAGATACGAATGTAGTGAGCCCGCGATCGACACGGGATACAGGTGCGACTCCTTGCTCTCGTGGCCCTTCCAAGGAGCGTGCCTCAGGCTCAGGTGGATGCTGTGAAGGCACAGACGCGGTGTCTCCGTCTCATCATTCAGCTAGAGTTGCGTCACCTCAGGGATTTGCCACACCTGTGGGGACGTCTACTCCAGTTACTCCAGCTTTGCTCAGCCATCAGTAGGTGGCACCCTTATGGGTGCCACTCCAAGAGACATTACCCCGACCGGTACCCTGGATGCACAGGGGTCTCCTGGATATGCCCAGGAGCGTGGACGCAGATGGGAGAGGACCTATCTTAGGCAGACTCCAGGGGGATATGGATATCTAGTCGATGGTAGGTCAGGAGCCATCATCATGAATGATGAGGGGAGGAGGGTGATGGCTCGCATGAGAGAGTTGTGCCAACAAGTTTTTCGGCACAACGTCTTGGATCATTGGAAGAACATACCAAAGGGGAGCAAGGACTACATAGTAGCATCCTTGCATGAGGAGTTTCCGGTCCCAGCCTCAATAGATAGATTCTCTACGGGCTAGGTGATGGATTGCATACGTGCATATATGTCACACAGACAATTTGACGCACGCAAGGCAATCAAGAGTGGGGCTGCAAAGCCCGAGTGGTTAGATGTAGACGACTGGCGCCGACTGAGAGAGGAGGCTACAGATTCTCCAGGATGTTGGAGTTAGCAGCGCGAGGCAGCAAGGGCACGACTCGAGGCCGAAGTGGTCCATCATCTTGGGAGTAGCGGCCACAGGACATATTTGGAGGACTTTGTAAGTTTTTCTTTTGTTTTACTTGTTTATTTTTTTTCAATATTCTTTGTACTGACAATCATGTTTCTAACAGTTAGCATTTTGTTTTCTTTGCAGCACTTCATTACAAATCGTGATCCAACTGGCCTTGAGACTCGATATGCAGAGAGGCACGGTCTCACTTCATTGATCGACCGATTGTATAAACGTGGCGGCCTTGTAAGTCACTCATCTTTCTTGTCCGTAGTTACCATGTTTAATTAGAATGCATTATTGTATGGTGGACTGATGTGTTGTTTCTTTTTCTGCAGAGTCCGCTCGATGCTCCTTTGCGGCGGGACGAGCTTTCGGAGGGCGAGGATATATAGCTCGCCCTTGGATCCCTGGAGCTCACACACCTTTATTTTTGAGTCGCCTAATCTATGTAGACATTTTCTATGTATTAGTGATATCTTGTCATGATTGTACCAATCGCTTATTATGCGATCATGTATTTATTTCATGTATCAGTGTTATGATTACAGTATACATTGTTTTTGTTTGCAAGCGCATTGTACACAGTGCAGAAACTATTTTGTATGGCTCTAATACTACCACCAAAAAAAAAAATCCCTGTTACCGTCGCTATTAGCATTGCAAATTTTACTACTCACATCGTTATGTACATCGCAAACCGTTGCTATCAGCGTCAGTATCAGCGTCGCAAAATACCGATGCTGATAGCGACGGTGATACCGACTGTTCTATGGCGTCGCCAATAACGATGCTTTTTGCGACGACAGGGGGCAAATTTTGTTATTTGCATTTTTGTCGCTTTTAATGTCAGTATAAGGCCTATATCTTGTAGTGTAATTTGATTTCGTAATTGATGGATCTCTATTAAATTAAATGCCAAAAGTTTACCCCTTATTATCCATGAGCCAATGGTGTTGTAGAGATTGCTAATCGTATTGTGATGACAAAATTAACCAAAATACTAGCCATAGCTGAGAATAGATATGATTGGGATGAGCACTTACTAGAGGCACTTTGGGTGTATCGGACTACCTACAAGGTTATGACTAGTAACACACCTTTTACTTTGGTTTATGGGAGTGAAGTTGTATTTCCTATTGAATTGGAAGTTCCTACTTTGCATGTTGCATCATCTAATCACCTTGGAGATCAGAAATCTCTTACTAATCATTTGTGTAAGTTAGTTAAGCGTGACGAGGATCATATGTTTGCTTTACAACATATAGAAGCACATCATAAATGATAGAAAGCCTAGCATGATAGATGCTTGAAACTTAAAGACTTTCAAAAGAATGATTTGGTTTTATTGTATGATAGTCATTACTATAAATTTCCAAGGAAACTTCATATCCAATGTTTAGGTCCATTTCAAGTTAAAGAGGTTCATGATAACGGTTTAGTGGATATTCAAGACTTAGAGGTAGTACATGAACCCTTTCGAGTTAAAGGTCTTCGCTTGAAACATTTTATGACTTAATTGGAAAGTTTGGGTCAAATGGTGTAGATAAAATCATTCAAATGTTTTTCTTGCTCATTTTGGAGTTTTGTTTTGTTTTATGGGCGAGGGAGGAGGGATCCCTTCATGGGATGCACATATGGAGATTATGTGGATGAATGCCCTCAAACTTCACCCCGATGCTAATAGTTCTGATCCTATACATGCGAGACCTTATAGTATTCCCCAATTTCATATGCATAATAGGTTTTTGTATGCTCCACGAGGTGAGATGTGTTGTGGTGTATATTTTGTGGCTATCTTTTGTTTACACTACCACCCCTAGTTTAGTTGACAACTGTGTCAAATGTATCTTTATGTACACGCTCAATTATTGTGTTGGCAATGTCAAGACGTATTTTCGACACTATAGTACCACTATTATGCAGCTATGCAGGAAGCTCTTGATTACACTTATTAGCATCATTATTATGCTAGTGTTTTTACCCCTAAGTGAGATATTTGTTAATACCAGATGGATCGAGAGTAGCAAGAGTTTGCCAAATATCTCATCTATGCTCTTTTGAAAAGGGAAAAAAAAAACATAGTAATTGGCTGGAATGATTTTACATTTTGAAATAGATCATTCATGGAAAGAACATAGTAATTGGCTGGATCGAGAGCAGCAAGAGTTTGCCATATATCTCATCTATGCTCTTTTGAAAAGGGAAAAAAACAACATAATAATTGGCTAGAATGATTTAACATTTTGAAATAGATCATTCATGGAAAGAAATCGAATTGAAAATACATAAATACCTAAACAATTAAGTATATAAGTGAGTTACACATGTATGGGATGGGATATTCACACTATAGGTAGTAATCTAAGGAGATAGTGTGTGTGCGTGACCTAGCGCATTTCATTGTATGTGGTGACTGATTAGAAATCTAATAGAGTTTGCTTAGTGATTCTTGGATCTTTGCCTGTTCTTTTTAGTTGATTAGTGGACTTCCCAGTGCTTGGGCTATAGTTATGGCTTTCTTGCTCCTCTATTGTCTAGCTTCTATGCTAGTTGGGCTATCGTTGCCCGTCCATGTTAGAGTGAAGATGCTATGTATGCTTACCCATCTATGCACATGGTCTACTGTCGTATACCTTACAAAGCCACTTGTATGGATGATGTTGTATAGGTATTTAAGCTTCTTTTGGAGCTTGACCATTGCAAGATCTTATGCCACTTATTGATCTTGCATTGACTTGGATGCTACTATGTGGTCTGATGTACTGCAGAGTCATGCTTGCCATTATGGTTATGGGCTAATATGATGGTTGAATACCATATGCTCTTATGATAGATGTCTTATACTTTACCGTACTGTGGTTGGTTATGTCATGCAGTTGGCTACGACTCTTCTTCATGTGGGAGCTTTTGCATCCTTGGTTGATGCCTTTATTTCCTCCTGTCCGTTGAGGTTTCATGAGCCTTTGCAGCATGCTTCTACCACTGATGTACTTGCAGATGATTGTCTTTATGAGCAGGTTCCCTCTATTGGGACAGCTCTCAACTTGTTGAGTTCCGTGAATGCTATGGATAGCCCTATTCATGATGACTTGGATTCCTTGTCATCTTCTACAAGTTCTTCAGTTACAGATGTTGTATGCTTCCATTGTGGAAAGCTTGGGCATGTTAAAAGAAAATGTTTTAGATGGATTAGAGAGCAACAGAGATAGAGACGGGGACTTGACATGAGTAGAGATTTAGCGATGCAGTAGGTGTTACCACTCTTTCTAGTGTAGTGGTGAGGTACATGCAGTTACCCATGATGATACAGTTGAGCATGTCCTCTTGTCATCTTGTTTCCCTATAGCTTAGTTGCTCGGTGATGATCAAGCCTATGCCTTTGATTGGCTTTCGGACTCTATGGCATCTTGTCATGTTACCCCTTATAGATCATGCTTCTCTTCTTACAGGGAGGTTGACGGATGTATTGATTTGGGCCTTGAGCAATCTTATGCTATTGTTGCTACAATGGATATACACCTAGATTTGCCTGATGGGAATTCCCTTATGCTCGGGGATGTTTTACATGTTCCCATGCTCAGTAAGAGCTTGATTTCTATCAGTCAATTGCATGATACATGATATATTGCTTCTCTTCAGGATAGATCATGGAAGATCTATCGTGGTTGCTTGGTTTTGGCCAAAGGTTCTAGAGTTGGTTCTCATTACCCAATGCATGTCTCTCATGTGGGAGATTATATGGTTACAGTTATCCAGATACCACATGCATTGTTATGGCATTATCGCCTAGGCCATATGCACCACAAAGAGATGGAGATCTTGTCTCGTTCAGACTCATTCCTGCCTCCTTTGTCACATGCAGATCTTGATGCTTGCCCTGATTGTACTCATGGTCCTTATAGAGCCCCTTTGGCTTATGGTGATCGTGAGAGGCATGATCCTCTAGATCTTGTCCATTGTGTAGCATATGGACCTATGCCTTCCCAGTCACTTGGTGGAGTGTCGTACTTTATGACCTTCATGGATCATGCTACCTACCGTGTTTGGGCGTTTCGCTTGGTATGGATTGAGGATGTTGCAGTTATGCTTGATAGGTTTATGGATTATGTTGGTTGCAGGTATAGGTACTTGCAGATGGATTATGAGAGTCATGCTATCTCTCCCATCTTTCAGTCCTATTGTCAATAGTCTCACATTGATTTCCTATGCCCACAGTATTACGAGATTGCTAATGGTATGTGCTTGACTCTCCAAGCAAAGGTTGCTTGTATACTTACCATAGTTAGGTTATCTTATGGCTTTTGGGTTGAGGCCCTTATGACAATAGTCTACTTGCTTAATAGGACGACGTGTCTAACTTTGGATGGTATTACACCACACGAGGCATGGAGTCGCATGAGACCCTCCTATGATTACTTGAGGATGTTTGGCTGCTAGGCATTTGTATGTATGCCAGATATGCCTATGTCACGCAGATGTATCCTCCTTGGTTATGGAGATGGTAACTTTTGGGCTTATAGGTTAAGGGAATTGGATTCCCAGCAAGTTATACGCAGCCATCATGCTGTCTTTTATGAGACGCTGACATCTCTCAAGCCTCTTGATGCGCATTCAATACGCTTTATGGTTGATGCTACAGCCGTATGTTAGTCTTCCGCTTTACTGAGGCCGCATACTATCTTGAGACCCCATCTGACATGTGTTTGTGACATGTCTCTGAGATGCTAGCCCTTCTTCTATGATTGACTTTGGAGAGTCCATGTACTCTCAGTTGTCTCCTATGTGCCACATTGATGCTATGCACTACTTTGATGCTTATGCATTACAGCCTTGCACTCATGAGTTGTGCTTGCTTCATGAGAAGTATTATTGGATTGCTCCATTGTATGGAGCTGTGGGATCGCTTGTCTCCTGGATGTCATGGACTTGGGGATGCTTCACTCTTCTATAGAGGTTCTCGATGCTTATTGCACAACTTGCTTTTCGATTGGGCATTGGGTGAGATATCATGATTCCTCACCTTGTCTCTTTTCTTTTTTCTTTGTTTTTTCACTCCTAGCCCATTGGCCTTTTAGTGGGAGGTTGTTGGGGTAAAAGGCCCTTGGCTTGCTTGTGTATATTGAGTACCCATATTCTTTATTCATATATATATGAGATAGTGCAATAAGGCTGTCATATATCATTCTTGATAGCACCTACATTATGTGTGCTCTTCTCTCATGCATCTTCCTCTTCTCCTTCTCCACTACCATTGCATCTCCTTCATAAATTGCCCATGGATTTTTTATATAGTAAAGTGGTCTTGGTTAGCTAAGAGAATTCCATTAAAAATCTAAAATGCTAGATTAGGTCAAGTTAGGAATGATCAAATCTCAACTATCCTAGTGTGTCATCCTAGATCCAAATCAATGTTATTTTAGGGGGCCTGACTTGAGACCATACCTTATTAATATAAGTGGTTGATGCATATTACTCCCCCTTGTTTCTCACTCTCTTTAAACCAATGCAATGTTCTACTTAAGTTTGAGAGATGATAGCAAAGTAGTTATCTTAAGCTAATATTAGATAACCATGGTAGGAGACTATATTTACGATTAAGGCTTGCTTCAGGTTGATCCTTGTGGGGTTGAGGTGGAACTTTCCCTACAATGTAGACTTAAGTAGTTTCAAGTAATGCAGTTTGATTATTACAAGGGAGTTTTGAGTGAAAGTTACATTGATTACCTCTTGATAAATTTGTGCCATTAGGATTCGGTGGATAGACATATTACAAATAGAGATATGCACCTAGATATGACTATAGTCTCTAGATTTGCAAGGCCATGCAAAAGGGATCAATTTGTGCACACCTTAGATTGACTTCATGATCTTTCTACATTATGAAAGGTGTTAGATATGGAATGGCATATATTGCTTTATCAATGCCGATCATCTTCCCTATATTAGAACCAACCTTAAGTAGATATAGTGGATGGAAAATGTAAAAGTTGTTTAATATTTATTTTGAAGGAGTCTATGGTCAACCATATTATTAATGTATCTAATTTCCATGGGTAAATCTTTATAATAGGATTCTTATCATGATGTAATGTCTCTTAGATATACTTGTGTAAGCTCAAAAGCTCCTAAAAATTTATGTTAAAATGTAAGAAGGTTTATATGGAATCTTTATAATGTATATTAAACTAGTTTGTTATGTGTTGTAAACTAAGACGTTTCAGTTGATGCTAATTCTATTGAGTTACAAGAAAAGAAATCCCTTCTCAAACAAATTAAAAAATAAAAAGAGAATGAGAACAAAAATCAGTTGTTTGTTGTAACATAGACAAAATGGAAAACGATGATGGTCATGATGTTCAAGATCGCGAGGTGTATCTTAATCAAGGTGTCCTATGTCCTTGCTCTCAATGCAAGCTGGCAATCAGACGAAAGCGTCGCTTGTCTATAGAACACGTATGTGAGTTCCAATCAGAGATCATTGATCAAGTGATCTCGGACTTTGAGCAAACTGTAAGAAAAGTGTGTATCAAACATGCCTTATATTCGCAAACTAATTGAATATCATATATACAAAAACATTAGATGTGGCCATAAAATTTATACAGGGAGGTGACGTCTCATCCCAAGGAGGAATGCACCTATTGTGGCCAATTAGAAGAGTTCGTGGGCATGCCATGGATGGAGTGCCTGAGCCAATCCACCACTTGGAAGGCACGACTCATTCTACACTGTCAATACTAGAGGAGACAAGCAGCCTTTCAGACCTTCCTCCAATCTTGGAGTCTGAGATGGAGGCAATGATCGATGCATTAATGCCCATGGATGTCGAGAAATTTGATCCACTAAGACAGGAAGCATCCATACCATTATATGATGGGTGTTGAGTATCTCACTTGAAGACATTGCTTACACTCCTAAGTGTACAAGCAAAATACGAGTTTAGCAATGTGAGTGTGAGCGAGTTGTTTAGGTACATTCTACGTATGCTTCGTGGATTTCTTTTCGGTACCATTATAAAAAATAATTATTCTTTTTTCAAGGTGTTTTATCATTTCTTTTCACGTTGCTAAAGTATCATATATTATCACTTGGAAATACCATACCCAAGTCTTGTGATGATGTGCGACATGTTTTATGAAAGCTTGGCATGGACTACAATAGCATCCATGCATGTGCCAACGATTGCATGATGTTTCGAGGAGAGTACATGACTATGGAGACATGTCCAAAGTGTGGTGCTCATAGGTATCGACAGGACTTGCAAGGGCAAACCATCCCTCAGAAAGTTCTTAGACACTTTCCACTTATCCCTCGTATACATCACATGTTTCGTACATCGGGCATGGTGAGCTTGACAACATGGCATGCGTAGAATAGATCCACAGATGGGGTCCAACGAATATTAGCAGATTCACGTATATGGAGCCACATTGACTCTACCTTTCCAAGCTTTGCACAAGAGCCAAGGAATCTTCGACTCGGTCTTACTATGGATGGAGTGAACCCATTTGGTCTCATATTTTATAATGTGTGGCATGTTGTCCTTATTAGCTACAGCATCCTGACATGGCTTTCTACGAAGAAAGGACTACTGATCCTTAGCTTGCTCATTCCTAGCTGCTACAAAGTCAAGAATATGGATGTCTATCTCCATCCATTATTCGATGAGCTTAAGATTTTGTGGGAGGAGAGGGTCACCATGGAAGATATGAGCAAGCGTGATGCCAATATATGAGCCATTCTCATGTGGACCATGCATGACTTTTCGGGATTCAAGGAGAGCTCAGGTAAGTAGGTTTTCGTTCTCGTTGGTAATATCTATCATTTCAAGTTTGTGTTCACTAAATAGGGGTGTTGGGACAAGTCTAGTTACCTCAAGTTATCATGCATGTCCATTGTGTGGGCCATAGTTAGACTCATGAAGATCACGAACCGTGAAGAAGATGGTATATCAAGGATACGCCACTTTCTTGCCAGAGGGTCATGAACTAAGGGAAGGTTTTCTTGGACAACCTCTAGTACAAATGAACACCCAAAGCTCGTACGAGTTAAAAATGATCCAACGGAGTCACATCCAAATAGAATGAGACAATTCTTGATTTTCTACGAGTTGCCATATCGGATCCACTTACAAATCAACCACTTATTGGATCCCATGCATATTTTCAAGATTATGGATAGCTTACTACGGGATCACATCACATGAAAGAGAGACACTGCAGGGGAATGAACGGATTTGAAGGAAGTAGACAAGATGGAGGCATTTTGGCCACAGTCAAGTGCTGATGGTCGCTTGCAACTACCTTGCGCTCCTTGGGTTTTGTCCACTAAAGAAGAGCACATTGTGAAGCAAATTATCAGGTCTATCTACACTCCGATGGTTATAATGCATTCCCTCATATCCACTTTTTCTAAAGACGACCAACTAACTATCAAGGCTGAAATCCCTTGATTGGCATAAGATATGTCGGGATGGAGGTCTCTACTGAGGAGTGGGAATTCTCAAGGGAATGTAGTCCAAAGGTGACCACATGTTTTATAAGCTGTCGTATCTAGATTTTATATGTGACAACTAATCTAACCATTTCAATGTACAGTATAAAATATACAATGCGGCGTAGTCGCATGGGCAACATTTCCACGTCGAGTGCATTGACAAAATGCGCTCCACAACGGATTGTGGTGTCATGGCAAAGTTCAAGAAAGAGAGCCGACGGCGAGCCACAGATCCAAACACCATTATAGATGAGATGGTATATTTTGGGAGCTTACAACAACCACTACAAAACTAAACCCACCCAACCACCTATATCTATGAAGCAAAAAGAAAGTCTACTACTACAATAACTTGCAATGGCCCAAAACAAGAGCTCTGAATTGTGAATAGCTTTGGACGTGAGTGCTCAAGCAAAACTCACCTCAATACGAAGGCATGCCAAGCCATAAAAAGAAATTGCACAAACCCCTAGGACATGGAAACAACAACACAAACTAACTAACCCAAAACCTTGTATTGCTACCACATGGGCCCCAAAGGCTCTACCGATTACTTAAGTCTACTATAAGGACAATTGCTATATATGGATCCCAAAACAAGCTTCTCAAGCTTACCACAACTATCTATCGATGCCTATAGAAAAGAATGTAACTGCAACACTTCAACTCAACAACCTAGGGTCCCTACCAACAAATCTCATCCTCAATAAGCCATTTGAGAGTATAGACCCAAAATCACCCAACATGTGACCGCAAATGAATCAATCTCTCATATAACCAAACCCAAAAAGTTGTACCCCATGAACCTACATTTAAAGAAACAATAACTTTAAAGTCTTATACCTAAGCAGACTAGAACCACAATTCCATCATGTAACATGTAGCTTGAAAACCACAAAGAGGCTATACCAAAAAGAGAACTAGTCGTCACTATTCCCATGCACTTAATGAATATCACAAGACTACAACCACTAATTGGAATAAAGCCTAATAATGTTGATACTCAATCTACAAATGGCTTTGGCTTTGGCTGAGAAAATCAACATTCCAATTGCTACTCATTTTGCCCAACTACCTACCACATTTAAAACACTTGCTTGACAATATGAAATGATCAATCTAGGATTTCTCCCCCATTGGAAGACTGCTTGGAAAGATAGTGAGCGCATCTTTTGCAAAAGTAAAGCTATTCAAAGAGATATCTTAACAATGCTTCCAAACAAGGTAGCTAAAGCAATGCACCTCATCACAAACTGGGCCCTAGTCATGAAAGCTAGATCCTAGTGAAGTGGCTAAGATCCAATAAAAATATAATTTCAAATATTCCTCAAAGGCCAATATAGTCATCTACAGTAAAAATGTAATTTCAAATATCCATTCAAGTCTAGTTGTTGGGCAAGTTTGATCACAGGTTGCTGAAAAGGAAGAAGAGCTGTAATAGATCCACTTCCCTCCCTCCCTCCCTCCCTCCCTCCCTCCCTCCCTCCCTCTCTCTCTCTCTCTCTCTCTCTCTCTCTCTCTCTCTCTCTCTCTCTCTCTCTCTCTCTCTCTCTCTCTCTCTCTCTCTCTCTCTCTCTCTCTCTCTGTGTGAAGTTTGAATCAATGTATAGAAATATTTACATTAGGCCTTTTGTCCAACCAGGCACCATCATAGCCTTTTCAGAATACATGAGGCCTTCAAGCCAACCATAGACAAAATGGCAATAGCTGTCACAAAGCCAAAAGGCTAACAAAAGAACATAATACACGAACAAAAACTCTCTAAAAAGCTATCAAGCAACAATCCACATGAGTGAAGGAAGGGGATCATGAAGATGGTACAATGGGCGTGGAGTGGACAGTGTTGTTTTTAAACATAAATGGTCAAGCGCTTTGACTAAAGCTTTCACAAATTGAGTTTTTTTATTGATGGTTTTCTTGTGTAAAAAAGGAGACATGTCAAGAGTAGATATATTGTTGCTTACATAAAGATCACTTGCATTTTACTAGGTACTTGAGCAATGCTAGACCTTTTACACACAACTTTTCCTTTCACGAGTACTTGGTCAATTTTTGTGTTTGCAATCTAAGAAAGCCCACAACTTTTCCTTTCATGAGTCCCCAATGAATCAACGATAATCCAATCTTATCAATTATTTTAGATGCTCATGTTAATCATAAGCCTAAATGTTATCTACACAATGGAAATGCTAATAACACATTGAACTTTTGAGTATCCAAGCATAGATTCAAAATCTACATCGTCATACACCTATAAACTATATTAAGGAACTATTGCCCACATTGCTTAAGGATGCTTATCAAGTAAATTTGATGTCAAAGATTTTCAACAAATACCATTGACTTGTGCCAAAACTTCAAGAACTTGAGACATCTTCACATCAAGCCAAAAGTTGATATTCCAAACCACACCTACCACTATTGCACCCACCACTAGCTACCTTCCTCTCATCAACCGAAAATATAGTAGAATGGTTCCCACCATCAACCTCAATAGGAAAACCTTCAATTTGAAAGGAGGGCTTATATTTATTGATTCTCATTTACCAAGTTCTTAGAAAGCACATCCTTCTCGAGCCCCAATTAGTGTATGTCATGATTTTCTAGCTTTATCTAACTACCTTAGTGTCACAAATCTTGCTTGCTAGCATTTTGTAAAAGGAAACTTGTTGGCAATTTGTTAAAGGCAACTGCACTAATTAGCTAGATAATTAGTTCAAGTAAAGAGAAAGTATGTTGGTTGCTCTTAAGATTTAGCGAGAGTATGCAAAAGTCAAACCAGAGACCTCTTTACAAGTAACCTTAATATAAAGAACCTAATGTGAAAAGTTCACGTTTGTTGAAAGCTTATGCTATTATTGCTAGATTTTAGCTTGAAGCTACAAATCACAAATCAATGTAATCAAAGCATGTAAAGTAATTATTGTTACATATCATTATTGTGAAATATGTGATAACATCAAAGTGACTAGACATGCTTGAGAGAGGATTGAATGAATTTCTTATCCATGTATGAAAGCTGTGAAAAATTTAAAAGACTCATTCATATCACCTTATGAAAAGTTTGGCATACATGGTACATACTACAAAAGATAAGAGCGTGTTGCATAAAGTCGGTTGCCCTTATAACATAAATGTGGTGTTTTGATGCCTCCTTTATGGCTGGAAAGTTAAATGCAAAGGGCAAGGTTGTTGTGATATTATATTAATTTAGATATGTAGTACTCTTTAAAGCTATAATAGGTACGAGTCATCTATCATGCATACTAAACAGCTAGGAGAGCAACATCACATATATGACAATATAATCATAACAACCACATTTTTAAAACAAAACAAAAGCAAGAGTGGTACTATCCATGATATGTTATGGATAAGTTGTATATCAAATCCCACCATTTAGGTGTATGTTTACTTAACCTCGTTCAAATACTTATTCTAATTGAGATAACAATGTACAAGTGCAAACAAATGTATAGAAGGTGTCCCTTTTATCACTAAAATGATTTTTGTCCTAAAGATTAAATGTACTTATGTTTCCAAACACCCTTCATGAGTTTTACTTACTTTGAAGGGTTTGATTTCATGAAAAAAACTCGCCTCCATTGCTTGGATTAGCTATGTATTTGTGAAAGTAAAAAAAGCAAGCGTGTATTTAATGCTAGTCATTATCAAGGAATTATGATTCTCAATTATAAGAATATAACTACAATAAACTTGTTTGCCTTATATTTTTACAACCATTTTCCCACCAAAATCATGCTTCAACAAAGAACTAATTGTTTAGATGACACTAGAGTAGAGAAGCATGGCATATGGAGCATCCAAATCTCTTCCTTCTAGAATGGAAATTCAATTAACACACTAGGTATCCCATAAAACATGGAGAATCAAGACAATACAAAAGTTATCATGAAAATGATTGTGGTGAATGTGGGATTCCAATGTACAAACTTGGTCTCTTTTAACTTTTCACTTTAATCTTTTTAGTGGCAATGGAAGCACCAAGATGTGACATTAGATTCTATCTTAAAAGGTTCAAGATTTGTGAGCTCATTATCAAAATCTTGTGACCAAGAGAATGATTTCTACATCCCAATATACTTTGAACCTACACTCTAGAGAATGAAAGTGAAATGCTCATGTTAAATTATATCAAGATTTTAGTAATAGATGGGTTGGGACTCATCCTCTATACTCTCTTTTGAGAGCTCAACAACATATTTAACATGTCCTAGCTAATCTTGGGAGATTAATGAAGAATTGCAAGCTTCTTAGCCTTCCAACACTACATGACTTGGAAAGAATGCTCCACACCTTCTTTTGAGCATTGGACAACATACACAATATATCCTAGCTAAACTTGGAGAGAGTAAATTTTGTATCGCAAGAGTGGGCAAATACGTCAATCCTAGAGTATACACATTATTCAAATGTCAAAGCATGGAAGATCCATTGTTGAAGCTTTGAAATTTAGAGCCCCAATACTTTTCATCATTGTAGGAATAACATAGCAATTGGGAAAGGTCATGAACAAAGTCTTAGAACGTTGATCAAATGCATTTTTATAACATTCGAAGTCAAGGAGCTAACAAATCTAGTGCATGACTTGAAAATTGAGAAGAAAAATCCCTACTTATGTCTTCGTAACCATGTTACAATTACATTATCTCTCAGTCCTCGTCAAAGTCATACAAGCCACTTTAATTGTATGATTCATATTAGATGCAACCCCTTGAATTGGCCTAAATATATACATGGCCATCAAATTATGTCTATATAATTTTCATTGATCAAAGTAATAGGAACGCTTTGAACTTAAGAGGGATGAGAGAGTACAAGCCAAACAAAGTAGGACATTAAAAGTAGGGGGGTTTAAAGTCTACTAGAAAGGACTACTACAATAAAGGTAAGAAATCCATTAAATTGTACTGACAACCATTTGGGTCCCATTGATAGTTGAGATGTGTGTGCATTTGATGAGTCACATCCTACCACTCAATGTTAATGGGAGTCATTTTTATTATTTTGTCAATGCTAGATAATATTGGCCACATTAGATTATTAAGGATGAATATTAGTGTAGACTTTTTTTTTTCAAAAAACCAAGGTTGCACATCACAAAATTCACAATTACAAAGCCAATAACTCCATGTATCAAAACTTTAGAAACATGAAGCACACTTAAATTGCTTAAGACATTTGAGGTTTCAAAAATATCATAAACTTTTTTGTCCCACAATACACAACACGTTGTCAGGGTGACATCTATTCTCATGGGTGTAAAACGGTTAAAAAGACAATCTGCTTTGAGCACGAGTTGATTGCGTATTGCATGTAATTACTCATTATCACTTAGAAAAGAAAAATAATATGGCCTTCATTATCTTCCAAGGTTTATAGATGTATTAGCAACCCCAATGCATTAATAGAGCTCAAGGATCATGGCATCAGTGCCTTGCTCTGAGTCCTTACGTGATTATGGCTAAATGTGCTAGCTAAACGTGCTACAGAAACCCTTCTTACGTGATTATGGCTAAATTTCCTTGCATAAATCCTCTTGAAAATTTGAGTATTATGTAGAGATCATTCTTATTTGAGATTCTTGTGTGGGCTGTAAAAACATATACCAAATAGAGACATGTTGGATTAGTTTGGCACAAAGATTCTAATGGTAAGCACTTAAAGAACAATCTTTAGTTTGTAAGAACATTTGGGATGTTTGTTTCAAATTATTCAAACAAGGACACTTCATTATAGCCTATCTTGAGAGATCAAGTTTCAAGAACTTAGCCCTCCTTGAGGTGATAACAGGTGAAGAAGAGTGGTAACTAGCAAGTAAAAAGGAGAGAGAAATAATAAGGACAATTAAAACCTCTTGAATCAAGTTAAGAATAGGAAAGGAAAAGGATATGCCTCCCTCCTTATATACTTTCCCGTATTGATGTCATGCAAGAGCACAAGAATAATGAACAATGAGGTAGGTATAAGTGAAAAAGTTAACATTGGGAGCGAGAACAATTCTAACATTGAAGATAAATTGTTAATTTTAAGAAAAATATTATATTATATAACTTTGAAAATATTTAACCAAAACACAAATAAAATTGTAAGTGAAAATAATTGAAGTTATAAGAACACCATGTAATATATGGTTACTTCAAAGTTTAACATCAAAGACTTGGATGAGGTGAGGCACTTCTTGGGCATCAAAGTTATAAGAACACCACATGGTACATGGTTATTACAAAGGTGATATGTGCTAGACATGCTCGCAAAGTATGGGATTACATGATGTTAGCTAATTGCCATGCCGATTGAGCAAAATGAAAACTTGAGATCGTGTCAAAGATGTGTAAGAGGACTCAACAATGTATAGGAAATCCCACCCCCATTTTTAATCTAACCATAGTTACCCCCTAATCCCACCCCCACCTAACCCCTAGGCCCCCTTCCCACCCACACCCCTCTCCCCCGCAGAAACACCCCCCTCTCCCATAGTCCCTGCTCCCACCCCACCTCCCTCCAGGTCCATGTTTCTTTTCATACATGTCTCTGCATGTGCTTGTGACATGTTCGTGTGCTGCTAGCAAGCATTCACGCGCGAGGACGTGCCTCCGACTTGTCCATGCGGTGGTGTGTTGCAATCGGCCGTTCACACGCAATCATCCTCCCTTGTTCACACGCAGCTCGAGTACCGACTTTTAATTTCAAAACCTGAAAAACACATAAAAGCAAACATAAAACACCAAAAAACTTCAAATATTCATTAAAATTTATTTAAACTCCACCTCATCTCATCCAAGTCTTTGATGTCAAACTTGAGCTTGAGCATCTACTTTCTTGCAATCTTTTTTATGTCATTGCCTATGATGATATGATTATTTTACATAAATCACAATTATGACATTGCCGATACTTATATTTTATACATATGTTGAGTTATCAGCCTTGCTAACTTCAAACCAATACTTTTCAAGAACTTGTCAATTCTATATGTCCATGAATAAGTTTCTTCCCACATAAATCCTTTTTTAGCTTACATATGTAATTTGGAAATCTAGATACACATAACCTTCTAGTTGTGTACACTTTCTCTTGCAAGTCAGCATTCAAAAATGCATTATTTACATATAGTTTTTGTAAATCCAAGCCTTTTGGTGAAGCCATAGCAATAATTACTCTTATGGTTAACAACCTTGCAATCGGGTTAAAAGTCTCCTCATAGTCCATGCCTACATCTTGCAACTAGCATTGCCTTGTGCCTACTTATATCAAATCATTAGCATTATGGTTTATCTTGTACACCCACTTACATCCAATTTGCTTCTTACCACTTAACAATGGTATTAAAACTCATGTACCATTTATGTCTAAAGCATTTCTTTCTTTATTTATATCTACATTCCTTTCAACTTTACCAATTGCTCCTTTAAGCATGTAGGTTCATTGTTTTCTATCAACTTAATTGCCCGTCTCCACCTTTCAACTGAAGCTCTTGTCACCTCAAAGTCCTTGAAAACCAACTTGATCTTTCGTTATATACAAATTGACTTACCAAGTTGAATTATTTCCTATTAAACTTGAGATGGGACTCAACAATAAAAACATTGACAATGCTACACCAATCTTTACTTCTGTTCAACCTTTGTAAGAGACTAAAAATCAAATTTTTGGACTTGTCATGTAGTCTTTCAAGACTTAGGCCCCCATATATGTATAGGGTGGTCAACTAATCCTAGGAGATTGCAAATCACGTTTCTAACCTTGCCATAGAACCAAATATGTTTCTTATATGTAGCTTCATACTTCTCTCAAAAAGGGAGGATTGTCCCTACAAAATTCATGCAAGAGGAAAGGATGATTTAGACCATCATGACCTTACTACATTGCCCTAGGTTTGGTCACTCCATCTCCAAATTTGATTTCACCTTCTCAAATAGGCATTTGAACCATTAACCCATTGAGATACACATTCTATTTGGTAGCTTAGGTATTTGATCACTTGGCTTGGCCCCACAATTTTGCAGCTAAGGTTCTTTACCCATGGTTCATTTGATCTTTGAGTCACACAACTTTATGTTTGGTAATGCCATGGCTATTGAACATAAATTATATTAAGTAGAAAATGGTTTGTAAATTATAAATTGTAGTTTTGGTAGATTTGAAAAATTTTAAGATTTTAGAAGAGATGGGGATAAACAAGGTTTGCTTGGAATTTAATGCATTTTTGAAGTTTTAGCATGATTGAACCCCAACACTAATAAATTTACTTCTTGAAAGCCACAAGGCTTGCTTGCTTAATCCACCAAATTATGCACACATGTTTCGTATATCATATCATAGTTTTGTAATTGTACAGGAAGTCAAACAAGCTTGAAGTTGAAAACTAAACATTTATGAGATCATGGCATTCTCCTTATAAGATACACTTAGATTGTCATGTGTAAGGAATAGAACACAAAAAGAGTGGGAGAGGATTGTGCCTGGTGTTGTCTCTTTCTTTGTGCATGGGCTAAGTCTTTGATACGTGGACTATCTTGAGTTTTAGTTGCTCAATCGGAATACTTTAATGACTTTCAAGTTTGTAGTAATCTTCTTCTTTATTTCCTTCTTCTAGATTACTATGCCACTTTTTCAAATGGTTGGGAGATTTCTATCAATGAGCTATTGATAACATGTCAAAAGATGTGACTAGCTCACATGTCCTTTCATAGATTCTTGTTGGTGAATTTGTACACAAAATCTTCAATATTAATATTCCTAAGCAATCATGGTACCTCTAGCTTACTAAGAGGAATACACTCAAGATCCTTAGAGAGAAGGATCAAGTTCTTATGGTCCCAAATTTACCTTAAAGTGATAGCTCTAAGCAAATACCTAAGTTTTTGTGTCTCATTGTCCATCCTTCCCCTGTATCCTACAATAGCAATCCCCCATCCTAGTCTATCATTAAAACTAGCATATTTTATCCCTTCTCTCATTGCATTTCTAATCCTATAAGCCTCCCTACATTCCATGCATTGTACTTTCTTCCTTCCTTTTGCAAAGGGGAAAGTTCCTTAAACTTGGACAATCTATCCCTTCTAGGAAGCTTATAGATGACTATTTGCATAATAAAAAGAGGTTCTAGTCTATCATTAAAACTAGCATCTTTCATCAAATTTCTCATTGCATTCCAAATTTTCTAAGCTTTATACTTCTTCTTTCCTTTTGCAAACTAAGAATACATGGGAAAGTTCCTCAAACTTGGACTATCAATCCTTTGTATGAAGCTTGTAGATTACTATTCACCATAAATAGATCACCAATTACTTGAGGAAGTTGCCTTCCATGTTGAGAGTAGTTTATGTCTCAAACTTTTAAGTTGACCAAGGTAAGTTATAGCTCCATCTTTCACATCGAAGATGAAACATGTATGATTTGACTACTTCTCACAAACGAAAAATTATTTTCATGCTATGAAAACCACTTTCTCTTTATTATTAACCCAAAACTTTGCGAAGTGCAAAATTAGCATAACTTAATTGCCATTCCTCCTTTTTACAAAGAATAGTGTGAATCAAATCTAGCAAATTTTAAACTAAATACTGAAAAGGGTTTGTAGCATTAAGCCTATGTTAGATATCTCTCCTCCTTTCCTCCTCCTCCTCTCTCTCTCACTCTCTCTCACTCACTCACTCACTCTCTCTCTCTCTCTCTCTCTCTCTCTCTCTCTCTCTCTCTCTCTCTCTCTCTCTCTCTCTCTCTCTCTCTCTCTCTCTCTCTCTCTCTCTCTCTCTCTCTCTCTCTCTCTCTCTCTCTCTCTCTCTCTCTCTCTCTCTCTCCCCCTTTAAACATCTGTAGCACAAGTTTTAAACATCATCATTTTAAACTAATTAAGAAACAAAATGTTTTCATGTTACCAAAGGAAGCAAGAAATCAAGGGAAAGAAAGAGAGAGAGAAGGTAATGTACTCACCTTCTTCAAATGGCATGGAGAAATGATGATGTAGTGTATGCTTTTGGGGTTTTACCCCAAATTTCACCAACTTCATTATGAGCATCGCACTTTTTTTAAAATTTGCATTAGTATGTGTGCTAAAATATTCTATATATTATGTTGGTATGTATGTCAAAAATATTGTTTCAATTACATCAGAATGTGCATCAGTATGTGTGTTGATTTGTTTAGAAAAATAACGTCGGTATGTGTTTTTTGAAATTTGGTAAATAATTATTGATGTAAATTCCAATATTAATATCAATAATTATTTTTTCCCCCTAAAACATTGGAATTTTCGGTACACATATCATTCATCCCTTGTGGTGTAGGCATTTTCAATATCTTACTTGTGGTTTCTATGCTAACTCTAAGTATGTCACAAAAACACATCATGCTTGATGAATCACCCAATTTTTTGCAAAAAAATGCTAAAAGATCAAGTCCATTGGTTTTTTCTAATGTGAAATCTAGATACTCCCTTACTTAGGGTGGCTTCTAGGGTTTTAGCATAGTCCTTGTGTGTTGATGCACATCTCTTCTCTCCTTTTGAGTGCGATTATTAAATCCTCTTACTATTTACAAAATACCTCCCCAAGAGGCTTCAATTCTACCTAAAACTCTTAGGTTCCTGAATTCCATATGTGTTTAATGTCTACAACTATTGTGATGTTCCATGGTTTGATTGATTTCTCATTCAACTCTATTCACTTATCTTCTAACATTGCCCCAAAGCATTGTTGCTTCCTAGTATCCCAAAAAGATGTGTCTTTGTCTTGTTCAATCCTTCTAGATGTGCGAGTAACAATGAGAATCTTGGTTAGCTTGGCCCTTGCAGGAAAGCTATCGATACTAAATCTATCACATAAACTCAAGGGAGTCAGTAACCAATGCATCCCATAGGCATAGACATCGTGTATGAAAGAGATCTCAAGATCGAGTGTGGAGATCTGTCAAATACACAATTGATTGAGCAGAGAGTAATGAAGCTTAATACATAACTAAGAAGCATGTATTCATCACTAAGTCCTATTGACAAAGGTAAGTGCCAATGTCCAAAGCATGCAAATCAAATCATCCCACTAGTAGGTGTAATTGCATTCAAGAGTATCCAAGAGAGTATGTGTATAAGGCAAGAGTCCCAATGTCTTAGTAGACGAAGCTCAACTACTTAGAAAATCTAAAGCTCTAATGCAATGTATCCAAGTAAATGCAAATATCTTAGAAACGCATCCATTAAAGCATATCTGGAGTGTGAAAGAGCAATGCAAGGCTTAATACATCAAGTACATAACTTTTGGGTATCCAAAGACATCAATCAATACATCTAGAAGCATAAAACTCAAGCTAGTCCTTCAAATCTGTAATGTCAATCATCGAAGCAATTGAAGCATATAGCCAAAGCTCCAAGACATCAAATATAGTTCAAAGTAGAACCTCAAATGTCACCATAAACATGTCCAAGCCCATACACATAAGTGCCAAGCACTCAAATAAGCATATGATATACTCGAGAAGCATGTAAGCCTTCAATACATAAGTCTTTCCTAGTTAAATGCTTGTTGCCCAAACACTGTACAGAAATAAACCCTTGCATAATTTCAGCTATTTGAGCTTAAATGAAGCCAATGAACACCTTAATGCATTATCAGAGCATCCAAACATCAATGTCAACATCCAAAAATCAGATAAGCAATGATAAGCCCAATACATGCTATCCTGGAGTGTTTACAGCAGACCTGCACTATTTCACTATCAATGATTGAGATATTTCACTTCAATGGAGGCCCCAAATGCAACCAAGCAATGTCAAGAGGTGTCATAAGTGATCAACCGATTGCCCAAGGGGTCCAAGAGAGCTGGAGTAGAGATGTAAACTATTAGAGTGAAAAAATGATGCAATTATCTATATGGTGCTACATTTGAGATGGTCTCTAATAAAGAGAGTATCAAAGGGTTTACTATTCAAATGAATTTGAAAGGAAAAAAGGCTCAATGGACTGTATTTCTTCAAGAGTTTGATTGCACACTACAGTATCACAAAGGTTGATATAATGTTGTAGCTAATGCTCTAAATAGAATGCCTGACATTAACACTCTCTCATTTACCGTATTAAAGAGTGATCTATTAGAATCTCTATGAGGCAAATGTGAGCATGATCAATCTTAT
The DNA here is from genome assembly GCF_053477565.2 of Lygodium microphyllum. NCBI lineage: Eukaryota > Viridiplantae > Streptophyta > Polypodiopsida > Schizaeales > Lygodiaceae > Lygodium > Lygodium microphyllum. The sequence goes on along the minus strand of NC_141157.1, from coordinate 76,132,686 downwards.
GAAAAGGTGTGGAATGTGGTTAAAAGAAGGGATCCCTCACCCACTAATGCACAAGATGTGAATTCGACACATGACTCCCCTCTTACAAGTGATGAGCTCAATTGATGGAAGAACTTTACCATCAATGACAATACTTGCTTCACAAAGATCTAATATGTGTACCCTCAAACTTAGACACATGGTGCTAATTTCTATATGAGTGCCACGATAATCCTAGTCAACCCATGCTCCTACTTAAATTCCTTAGCAACCAATCTAGCCTTATGGGCTAGCTTGGGGCATCTAGGGATACTCTTCCACTTGTATATCCACTTGCATGGCCAATCATATTTTTCTCTAGGCAAAGGAACCAAACCCCACTTAAGATTTTTTTGTAATGAGGCATACTCTAACTACATGGCCCTCTTCCAAGAGCGACTATCACCTTTGCACATGGCCTCATCATAGGTAAGAGGCTCACCAACATCTATCACCATAACATAATCCATAAAGAGCACAAACTGATCAAGCTAATGTCTATCTCTAGTAAACAATTGTAAAATAGACTATGGGGCCTATACCTCCTATCTAACATCATGGTCCTAGGCCCTCTAGCTGCCTATAAAGTAACAAGAGACTCCTCTTGAAATATCACCCTACGTACCTCAATCACTTGGTCTTGGTCAAGCTGCTTATAAATTTTCTCCTCATGGAAAACTTAATGGTTGCGGATGACATTGTGACCCTTAGGATCCCATAGGCAATAGCCCATCTCACCTACATCCCCATAACCAAGAAAGATGCATTTCGTAGACCTAGGATCTAGCTTAGTGCAATTATCCTTGAGAACATGGTAGAAAGCCTCACAACCAAAGATGTGCAAATGAGCATATGTTGGAGGTCTTCCAAGCCATACCTCCTCTACAATGTGATAATCAAGAGCAGTGCATGGGGATCAATTAATCAAATATACAATAGTAGTGGCTGTCTCAACCCAAAAGTGTTTCGATAAGCCAGCTTAGTTAATCATACTACAAACTCACTCATGAATCATCCTATTCATGTGCTTAGCCATACCATTGTGGGATGGGGTGTATGGGGTGGTCAATAGACTCTTTATACCCCACTCATCACAAAACTGCTCAAAGGTTTTAGATGCATACTTCCCTCCATTGTTAGATCATAGACATTTCAGCCTATGATTGGTTCCTAAAACAAAAGCAAGCCAACACTAAAAGGTAGTCAAGACTTCTGATTTTTGCTTTATGGGGTATGCATAGACCTTATGCGAGTAATCATCAATGAAAGTCAAGAAATAGTTTGCACCACCTAATGACTTATAGGGGGTAGGTCCACAAACATTAGAATGAACAAGAGCCAGAGGCTCACGCATGCACATAATGCCAAACTTCTTATGCAAGTTACGATTGTGCCTGCCCAAGACAATGATCTAGAATCAAAACACTTATAGTCAACAAGTAAAAGATATTGCAAATGAGTAAGCATTTTCATTCCCTTTAATGACATGTGCCCAAGGTGACAATGTCATAGCGATACATGTGGTACTGCAGCCATTGCCAAAACATAGTCGATAAACCTAGATATAAGTAAGGGGTAAAGAGTGCCAGACTTGGCACCTCATTCAAAAACAAGATTCCCACGCATAAGCTTCCATGAGGAATCACCAAAAGAGATAACATAACTTTTATAATTGTCTAGCTAAAAGCATGCTTTTAGTCAAAGCTGAAACATTGCGTGCATCATGCAAAGTAAACATACTACTTGAAGAAAGCTACAACTCAACATCTCCAATACCAACAATATCCAAGGCCATGTCAATATCAAATCTGACAGATCCTGTCATGCTATGATAGGAGTGGAACCACTCGTGATGAGGGGTGACATGCAATGAAGTCCCTGAATCAAGTAGGCAACACTAAGCATATGTAGACGAGGCATCAGCCAACAATGAAGCATCAAGAGAGGAAGCTACAGTATAAAGTCATCAGTAGAATTTGTCTACATGATATTAATCTCTTCAAACTTGACGCTAGCCTTGCTAAAGACAATGATGCAATCATCATTCTTTTCCTATACTTTATCCTTTTTCTTTGATTTGCACTTGTCATCACGCATTTAATGGTATTATGGTTGAATATGATCCTACTTCCCACAATAGTAACAAGTCAATGTGGAATTACGACCACGAGACTTACTACTACGAGGTTGTTCACATGATCGAAAATTAGACTTCTAAGAGTCTCTCCCATAGTAGTCATTATCACTTCTACCATTATTGCCTTTGATTGTCAAAGAGTTGTAGGAAGCATCAATATTCTTTCTATTAACCTCTTCAGTCAAGAGCGCATCCTCTACATCTTGTAATTTTAGCCCATTAGTAAGCACATTTGCATACATAGCAATACAAAATGTGTGGGATCCTCTGCATCAATGCATTCAGGCTTGACACCCTTATGTCTCAATGGCTTGATCTATCATTTCTGCACTAGAATATGTCAAATGTGTGCCTTCCAATAGCTATAATTGGTTCCATCCAACTTGTCAATGTTGAAGATAGCACTATCATTCGATCCACCAACTATAATGGAGTAAATGAAATCACATTTCAAGACACATGTTGTTATAAATGATAGCAAAACAACCCCAAAATCAAACCCAAATCAAGGGCTAAGCAAGAGGAACTATCAAAATGGTGAGCTATCCACAAAAGTAATCAAGTAACTATCAAATCCAAATGACCATCCTTAGATAGAATGCATAAAATTGAAATGACAAGCTATTGTAATAAATTGTAGCAATATACCAACAATATTTGTGAGTAACTAAGAAAGAAATACCATGAACAGTTGGCACTAAAAATTGTCTCACAACTGCAATGAACCACTATGTGGTAGGCATAGACATCATGCACATAGGAGATCTCAAAGTAAAGAGAAGAGAACTGCCAAATGCATAGCCCATTGAGCAAAGCTCAATACATAACCCAAAAGCATATAAATATCACTAAAATACATAGACAGACATAAGTGCTAGGTCCAAAGTAAGTGATCAAATCAACCCATTGTAGGACAACTACATATATTACATATCAACAGAGCATGTACACGAAGTAAGTGTTCCACTATCTCAAAGAACCAAGCTATACCAAGTAAGTACACTTGTCTTCCACTAGGAGCGAATATGGAATGTAAAGTAAGCAAGTAAAGCTCGACATATACATCAAAGCATCTAGGAAGCCCAAATGCATCACAAATATATTCGAAAGCATAAGTGTCAAACAAAGTTTCAATATCTATAAGTGAGTAAGCATAAAAGCTCAAAGCAATTGATCAAATCCCAAGTACATCAAATGTAGCTCAAATGCAAGTTCTAAAGCATGTCATAACCATATTTAGGCTCATATATCAATGCTAGACATCACCGTAGATATTTAGTATTCCCGAAATACCATGTAGGCACAACAAGCATTCAAAGCATGAACTTTCACTATTGTATGCTTATCGTCAAAACTGTTATGGCAGCAGTAAATCTCTGCATAATTGAGCTAATCAAGCTTTGAATAATCTAAGCAGCATCCCAAAATCATAACCATACCATCCGGGTACCAAAATAGCATCCTTGAGGCATCAAACATGCATTATGGAATTTATTATTTACTGCCCAAATTAGAACTATTTTGTTCTATGTAAAACAAAGAACAAAAAAATTGTGCATAATCAAATTTATGAGTACCCAAATCTATAGTACTTGTCATGCTCTTTGCTTCTAGCTATATAAAACACCTAAATTCAATGGCGCATGTAAAAGTTATGGCCAAAATATGACAATGCTGTCAAGTTACCATAACTATCCACGACTTCTACAACATGCTTTGTGTCAACTAAAAATTTGATAAAATGGTTGCTCCTCAGCTCAATAAGTACTTAACAAATCTCAACTAAGCCTTGAAAAGCTCCTCAACAAGCTTGGAGCGAGCTAGAACAAGCCAAAGGAAGGAAAGTCTCAATGCATACCTCAAGAGGAAGAAACAATAGCTACCATGAAACCTCAAGTTGAAGCTTTGAATCTAGGTTGAGGCAAAGGATGAAGAAGCTCCTCAAATGGTTGACTCTAATACCAGTTGAAAGGTAGAGCTCGAGAGCAAAGTGCGGATGGAGCAAGAAAGAAAGAGAGAGGGATACCATATGTGGGAACTCCAACTATCACAATGTGTCACTAGCCTTCCCTTATTCAAATGTTATTGAAAGAATAAAAAATGAAGTGACAATGATTGGGGCGTGTCACATGTAGTGTACATGTGTGCGAGTACTATTAGTATAATGAATACACAAGCAGTTAGGCACTAGCACCTTTACCCCTAACACTGAACGCTTGAAGGTAGGTGGGTTTTGCATCCTTTAAAGATTCCTAATGCCACATGGGAGAGTCACTCTATGAATTTTATTATTGGACTTCCGACTACCAATAGTGGTCATGATGCCATTTGGGTAGTCATGGATAGACTCACTAAGGTGTGCAAATTTATTCCAACGATGACAAATATTAAGACTCTTGAATTAGCATAGGTATTTTGGATAATATTTAACAACTTGATGGATTGCCATTCAATATCATAAGTGATCACAATCAAAAGTTTAATAGACACTTTTCGAGGAGTAGTGTCAAGACAAGGGTTTTGAGTGAACATGGTCTGTAGGATAGCTTAACCATAGAGCTAGTAGCAAGTAATGGACTATTATGCCAATGTGTTGATGGGGTTGGGTCAATATATAGTCTACATTAGGGCTCTAGGATATATGGACCAAAGGGACAAAGGATAGGCAATCAATGTGAATGGACTTACTAAAAGTTGGTCTAATAATAGTCCATGGATTTGCTTAAAGATACCAATGCAGTGCTAAAAGAGGCCATCATCTCAAGTGGTTGGGAGGTGAACCCTAACTTTCATGTGCATTGAAGGCAAGGCACCTACACATGCATGGTATATGAGAATTGGTCTCTATCATATGTTAAAGTAGTTATTCATTTGGCTACCATATATGTTCTTGTATTTTTTTAGAGTTGAAATGATAAGGATTGGAGCTTGTCCCTTTAAATGCCATAGCAAAAGAGCTCATAATACAACTAGCTTAAATTAGTGGTAGAGCAGTTGCAAATAAAGAATTCCACTAAATGTTCTCATAGATGAAGTTTTAAATCATAATACCCTTACCTACGATGCTTCGATCGAAAATAGACAACCCAAGATCATAGTCATATTTTGATTGAAACTCTTAAGGTGTTACATTATTGTTAGTATCATCGACTTAGCATGCTACATACTTAACAATGAGTTCCTAGTAAACCATCAATTAATCTAGTAAACCCTAATCGACCGTTGCATCCTCAACACCCCCCTCAAGGGTAGGTTGTGTTGTTTCTTTACATTTCATGATGCATTAGTCCTCCCCTCCATCCTCAATACTATCTTAGTAGCTATAGGGGCGTAATCATGACATTATAGCTTCTTTGGAGTCTAATGGGTGGTGGGACGCTCTTTAAGAGGGTCCCACCTTTTGCTAGGTGGTTGGCCTCTTAATGAGGATATGATACCTTTGATGGGTTAAAATGGTTTTTTAAAGAAGAAAATGATATTCCTTTTTAGAGAACAATTCATGCTCTTCTTTGGGTATTAAGATGAACTATCACATTTGTTTTTGGCTACCATTACTTGCACTTGCACTGAGGAGGTTGTTTAAACCCTCTACTCAAGGGGATAGCTTAAGGGGTGGCTTTTACCAAGCTCAGGACCTGCTTGTGACAAAAAGCTGAGGGCCTACTTATTAGAGAAGCACAAGGGTTGCTTTTACCAAGCTTAGGGCCTGCTTGTGGCCAAAAGCTAAGGGCCTACTTCTTAGAGAAGCACAGGGACTGCTTCTTTACAATAGTCTGAAAGAAGATAAGAGTTGAAGACTTGCTCTATATTGCTATGGATCTTGACTCTCCGAAATTAGTTGTAGAAAGATGAGAAGATTATATCAATCAATTTGATGTCAACAAGAAGCTATCAAAGGCTTGACACAAATTGTGATGGTTGTTCATAGTCATTTGGGGCACGAAGATAAGCTTTATAATAAGGTTTTCTTTACAAAAAAGGACATTTCCTTAAATAACCCCTTTTTACACTCATATCTCCCTCGAACTAATTATTCATATGCTCAATTTCCATTGCAATATCTAGCGTAGTTTGTTTAAAAGCTCGTTCTCACTATGTTTGCTCACCAACTAGTTTTAAACAAAGTTGAATTCGCATAGCTTGTATATCAAACCTGTTTATTGGTCATTCTAAAGTAAAAAGATAGTCCATGAGCACTATTTGAAATTTGCAAAAATTGCATTCTTGTAATGGAGTTAGACACTACCTCGACGCTACTTTGGTAAATAACTTAGTAAGACCTCTCCATAAAATCCCTTATGAATCTTTGAAAGAATGTTAAAAGCCTTAAGAAAAATCATGAGTTAAATCATGTAGAATCCAATGCCAATATCCTATCAAGCCATGTATGTCTTGAAGTCCTTGAGCCAAAGTTAAACAAAATCCCAAATTGTATGTATCCGAATATTATTCAGGTCATGAAATGCCTATCAATCCAAAGCAATGTATCTTTGTATATCCATCAAAAAGAGAATATCATAAGACTTAAAGTCAAAGAGCAATTTGATCAAAGGATAGACCAAGATAAAGACCACGAAGGAAAAGAAGTCCAAGAAGAGAAAGGAGACTAAGAAGATTAAGAAGAGCAAGGACATGATGAAGCCTACCAAAGTATGCCAGATTCCAAGAAAGGAAGCCAAAAGAGCAAAAGGAAGATCTAAAGTGGAGCCAAAGTCCAAGTGCAAAGCCAATGAGAAAATAGGAGACAACCAAGACCAAGGAATTAGAAAGCACAAAGCATGAAATATGAAAAAAAAGCATAGTGTTCACCATTGGCACCAATGATGTAGCCATGGACCAAAAGAATCCAAAAATTTGAGTTGAATTGCCTACACTTTGTTTGACACTACATGAGCCAGAGGCCTTGTAGGCATTTAGGGGGGAACCTACATCCTTATGTGTAGTTATCTAAAGGGCAAGTTAGCACCAAGGGGGGGTGTTAAAAGCCTACGGTGCTAAAGGCACAACATTGACAAGTACTATAGGCACAAAGGGTTGTATTCGATAAGCAAAGCTAAGAGTGGCATAGTTCATAATGCTATAAAACAATGTACTTGCTTCACTATCAAATCAATCAAGTCTATTTCATACCATCATGATTACCTTCCCCTTCTTCTTCTTCTTCTTTTCCCCATGATCTAATCTTATATCTTCTTGCTCAACCATGTTTTGCAATAAGACATTTGCTAATGAAAAGACGTGACTTAGGTTAGAAACCCCCTTTTTGAAAGGGTTGAAGCTATGGATTCCTTCTTCCTCAGTGACCAATTGTTAGCTCCTAGTGTGTCTATAGCCATGAGATCAAGTCAATATTTGATTTCTTTTGAATGTTACTATCAATGAAATGGCAAAAGCTATGCACCTATGGCTATGATTCTTTCAAATGTTACTCTTAGTGAAGTACCAAAGCTTTATAGCTATGGCTATACATGCCAAAATTTCCATTTAGATTTTCATGATATGATGTCCTTTACATTGTGGAAAACTAGGAAAGAGGTAGTCAATGAAACTCAGTATATGTTGGCTTTAGCATAAGCTATGGAGTTCAAGGTTTTGCAACAATTAGAGGAATATTTGGCAAAATGTATGCAAGAGGGTATCATTTGGTCATGCTAGTTTAGAGTGCATGTGGTTTGGCTATGGAGATGATGGTTACATAGATGGAGAGAATGCAATAGGCACAAATGCACACTTGCTTGTTTACTCATTAATGAAGTACCTTTGAATAGGTGAACAATATAGTAGTTAGGGGTATGTTCAAGACTTCGAAGGTTAGCACACGATCACCTTTCCAACTTTCTAAAATGGAAGTTGCACTACTAGATTCTCTCCATCTCTTGGTCGCTTGCTAAAGTCATGTTGTGATGAAGATTCTTAACGTATTATATCACTATTGGCATCATTGGCTTAGCATCCTACAGTGCCTATTACTAAGATTCCAATGAAACCATAAATTCATGTAGCAAACTCTAGTCTACCCTTACATTCTCAATATGCAAATCCCTCTTCCATGACTATTGACATTATCTCAACCTTCTTCTTCTATTACTCCCATGACCTCCTCTCCAACCCCACCTTCATTGAAGTAGCTCTACCTCAATTTCCACCTCACAATGTCAATGTCATTGTTGTCATCTCCACCAATGTTACTTGCCTCACATGTCCTTGGACTTTACCATAGAGCATCCTTCAACTTTGATGCCCTTTGGAGTTTATGCACCCTCTTATTCCTCTTACTTGTAGCTTCCACCATCATCCTTATGATTCGGGCCTTGGGAAGGTGATATAGCACATACAAATAGAGCTATAGCTTGGAAGCTATGTACTCCTTCAAGATCAACATGACATGGAGTTGTTATGAAGGTATGTCCATGGTGAGAAGCTACCATGTCATGTCGATCATCTATTGATGTGAAAGGTATTTAGTTCCACATGAGCTTTAAGATTTGATTGTGATGTTAGAGTCTGGTTTTTTATTTGAAAATTTTCATTAATGAGATGAAGATGATGTATAAAGGGTCATGAAAAAAGCCATTCACATTTTACTGATGTAGTTTGGATTCGCAAGTCATGCACCCATAGTTACTTTTTTTGCCAATAAGAGTTTTAAAGAAATCAATACTTTGTAATTGCTTAGGGGTTCTTTTGCAATCCTCCATAATGATTAAGATCCCTTAAGTCCCATAGATTCACATGTATTATGCATTGGCTCGTAGCCATCCAAATTTGGCCATTTTAAACCTTCCTAATATTGCATACAAGAATCTAGAACATCAGTGGTGGGTGCCTTCAATAGCCATTAGGACAACTTGCAAGTCATTTTTGTTTGCATTTACCAATAAAATTGCAAGAGAGATCAACATCACAAGTACTCGATGGTTCAGGCATGCTCAAGTAAGTTTCTTGAGCACGCCGTTTCTCTATCCTTGTAATTTTTGGTTCATGTTAAGAGCACAAAGTATCTACTTATAGCACCCTTACCAGTGGCTTAATCATGCAAGACTATTTTTATTTAGAATTAAAAAAAAGACACGTTCAAGAATAATAAATGAAAAAGGTTACCATCACTTGCATATTTTGCCCATGGGGTGCATCATGAAAAGCCTAAGTGGATTTTACTTTTTGATTAAGGTGACGGGAAGCACAAATGGAGGAAAATTGCTGTGTAGGTTGTGACGAACTGAGTAACCACAAACTACAAGCAATCTTATTGGCGCAAAATGATCTCTCTTGTGAGAAAATTTGTGAAACAAGGCATGATGACTGTTCACCAGGTGGATATGAGCCAGAACACGTAGTGCATTAACAAGTAACTTGTTTCCTCGATCATACCTAATGTGTGCCAGTATATCACAAAAGGCTAACCATGCAAGGGCAGATTTTGGAGTTTTTAATGGGCATGTTGTTATAAAAACAAAATTGCATAATTGAAAACGTTCGAACTCCAAAATCTTTCAAAACAAATAAAACAACAGCAGTTTTGTGGTGCTTGACAACGGTCCAAAAGCGCGGACGTCAAATCGTTCTGAAATCCAGCTAAATCAAACGGATTAAAAAGTTTTTTCAAAAGGAAAACCAAAAAAGAAAAAAAGGAAAAAAATTAATCAAAATCTCCCCCTTTTTTTTTCATAGCGGCTTCACCTTCTTCTTCATTTTTCCTTTGATTTCCACCATCGCTCTGTCCCTCTCTCTCTCTGGCTCTGTCTCTCTCTCGCGCGTCTCTGAGCATTTCTAGGGTTCGTGCCAGAAGAAGGTCCCCCCCCGTTCCTCCCCGGGCTTCGCCATCTGAATGCCCCTGCGCCTTCCCTTCCCTCTCTGCCTCCCCCATACTCCCAGCTCCCCTTTTTCCTGTGGCCCGCCTGCGCCTGAGAGGAGGAGGCGTCATGGAGTCTCGGCCCCCCGCAGCTCAAAGTCACGGTGCCATCGCTAACGCAGCAGTGCCCGCAGTCAACCTCAAGAACTCCCGGCCTGCATCGCAGCCTGTCGACAGCCATTCCGTCTCCCGCAGGCAAGTGCCGCCCCTCAGGTTTCTCCTTCACATGTCGTATGCGGCGTCCGTACTCTTTGCAGTTGATTTCTGTGCCTGTTTTGAGGTCTCATTGTCTGGTGTGCGTTCTGATCTGCGTCCAGAATATTTCATGCATGCATGCATGTTTGCCGCCTTTGTGCATACAGCCAGACATTAGTTCTTTTGCAAACTTCGGTGTCTCCTGCTATGGAATCTCCGACATGATTGAAATCCAGGACCGGAGTTTGCTCCGCCTGATGGATTGTGGTGGGACTTGCTGCTCCTATGCTAGACAGAAGAGTCACCGTTTGTACGCCAGCGTAGGTAAATTAGCACTACATGTGCTTTTTGCGCATACAGACGTCAGCCCTTTTGGGAGCTCAGGGCCTTCTGGTATGAACCTCCGACATGATTAAAATCCTGGATTGGTGTTTGCAAAGCCCGATGGGTTGTTTTTGGGCTTGTTGCTTTCATGCTATGCAGAGAGTGGCTATCATTAGCATGCCAGCAAAGCTAAGTCAGAGGGCTAGGCAGTTTCTTGTGTATTCAGAGTAGGTGATATTACTAAATTTATCACAAGAAGTTTCTGACATTTTAACATATATTGTGTTCAGCATAGTGAGCTTCTGCTTGGGAGGCACCGCACACCTAACTAGGTTCAGTTGGGGGCAGGGGGCTGCTACCCCAGTTCTTGACATTTCCCCATATATAGTGTTTAACTGGCAGGCACTGAATACCTAGCTAGGTGCAGTTGGGGTCAGGGGGGCTGCTGGTCCCTTGTTTTGTGGCATGAGCTTTTGCTTGAGAGGCACTGCACACCTAGCTAACTGCAGTTGGGGGCTGGTGCTGCTGCCCCCCAACCTACTCCCAACTGCACCCAGCCAGATATGCTTACCTCTTTTTGTAGAAGCTCATAATGTTGTTGTAATTCACAATGTGGGGATTATAGTGGGAATTTGTTTACACCTTTGTGTGCACCAATCAGGACACTTAGCCAGGCAACTAGGTAGTGTTGAGCTCAGACATGTGGCGATGTCATGGTGAGGGACCTGATGCCTATAATCAATGAATGCACATATTCCATTTTAACTGCATGTTTGTATTGGAGTTTAAAGTTAAGCATTTTGCCCATGACTACTGTTTATTGTGGAGTTTAAAGTTAAGCATTTTGCCCATGACTACTGTTTATTGTGGAGTATTGGAGTTTAAAGTTAAGCATTTTGCCCATGACTACTGTTTATTGTGGAGCTCATAATGTAATCATGGTGAGGGCCTTACTGATGTTCCATTTTAATGGCTGTTTGTCATGTATTATTTGACATTTAGCTGTGGCCTACTGTTTAACTCAGAGTTGAACTTGGGAATGGCTCACTAGAGAAACATAATGGTTTTTCACGATTCTGTATGTCTACCATAGCAGCACTGATCATGTTAAGGTTTTATCTCATCTTATTCTTGCAGTTTGTCTTATGATTAGAGGGTTGACATGCCACTTAACTTGTACCCACTTCCTTTTTCACTAGGATTACTGGTGAGGGTGCATGTGGTGAAAATATGATCAGGTGTAGGAAGCTGAATATGGTTAGAGGGCTACCATTTAACTTACACCCACTTCTTTTTTCTCTAGGATTACTGGTGAGGGTCCATGTGGTGAAAATATGATCAGGTTTAGGAAGCTGAATATGGTTAGAGAGCTACCATTTAACTAACACCCACTTCTTTTTTCTCTAGGATTACTGGTGAGGGTCCATGTGGTGAAAATATGATCAGGTTTAGGAAGCTGAATATAGTGCTCTGCTATGTAATGTGATCACTGTGGGGGTCATCGTCATTGTTGAAAAAGTTTGACGTTTTTATTTATTTATTACCACTTGCTGCATTGCAAGTTTTAAAAGCTAGCTAATTAATCAGAGCTTGACAAACTTTTAGCTTCTTCTTCATGTGTCTATTGAGATATCCGAGGGTCCTGAATCAAGATTAGGCTACATGCATGGGCTCCTGGTTTCTGTGGAGCTCACGTAGGTATCATGGCCATGGTTTGGGCCCTGTCTTATGGCTGAAGTTATGATTACGTGTTGCCATTTTGAGTTCAATGCTGACCTCTTTTTTCTTTCCACCTGGAACTGGGTAGGCAGTTTCATTTGCCAACTCTCTCTGTACGAAGTGACAGGTCCTATCTTTTTGGTATTAAAGTTTACCTGTTGCTGTCTTGTACTTACAAGTTTTCATATTATCATCTGATGTGTGTACCTTATGCAGGTTGCAAATGGAGCTTATGTCGCTCATGGTAAGGCTAGGAACCAGTATATGCAGTACGTTAAGTGTTATCTTTCTTACCTGATCAAATTAACCAGTACATTAGATATGAGAATGACTTAAAGAAAGTTTAGCAGATAGACGTTTCTAATTGATTTGCCAAACATCCAGACTTCTGGAGATCCTGGAATATCTGCATTTCCAGATGGGGACAATATATTCTCTTGGATTGGGACGATCAAAGGCAGCACTGGAACAGTATATGAGGGCCTTTCATATAAGCTATCTCTTCGGTTTCCAACAGAGTACCCTTTTAAACCACCGCTAGTGAAGTTTGAAACCATGTGCTTTCATCCTAATGTGGATCAGTATGGCAATATTTGCTTGGACATTCTTCAGGTTGGTCAAATTATTTGTCCCTTCAACCTTGCTGAAAGTAATGCCTACTTCTCCCATATTAGTCATTGAAGTCTTCCTATCAGCGCTGATCTGATTTCATTCTTTGCAGGATAAATGGTCATCTGCGTATGATGTTCGCACCATCCTTTTATCTATCCAGAGCCTTCTGGGAGGTAAATTTTGGAAGAAGTTTTGCTCTTCAAGTACTTCTGGTTTGGATCACCTGGATGTGAATTTCTTAATGTTTGTCCATGTAGAGCCAAATAATGACAGCCCACTTAACAGTTATGCAGCAGCTTTATGGAGTAATCAAGAAGGTGCTTTTTCTAGTTACATCTTTGTGCTTCTACTCACATGTTTATTAATGTTTTGTATATGCTTTTGCATGCTCAGGTTACATGTTTATACTTGTTATTTACTATGTCAGGTCAATGTTTGTCTATGTTTCTTGGTTACCCATTTTTTGTTGTCTTATATGTTATGCATTTCTCTTCTTCTTTTGAGCGTTCCATGTGAAACTCGAGTGAAACAATCGAGCATTCCTCTTGGATCTCCCTGACTTTCCCTGGTACTGACGTGACGATGTGGCTGCAGATTACAAAAAGGTTATGCATAAACAATATCGGGATGCAACAAATGGTGCTCCTCATCATTAGTGCACATCAGCACTGAGATCCCCTCTGAACCCTTAGTGGAAGAATTTGTTCATAATATAGTGTTATTGGCTGGTTGAAACATGGGATCTGTGCGGCCAACCTTGTCTAGTTGAACAGTTTGATGCCAATGATCAGCCTTCTAGTTGTCTGGACTAGGCGGCACAAAGACTAATTCTTTCATTGACTCGCCCTTAGCTCTTTGCTTGACAGTGAAAGATGTTAAAAATTAGATTGATCAAATCAGGCAAATTGGAGTGATGGGTCAGATATTTGACTGTGTAGAGTGTGTGCATCATCTTTCAACCACATGCCTCTCAGGTGAATGTATAATCAGGTCTTCCATGAATCTAAACTCAGGGTTTCAAAAGACAAAGCATTATCTTCTTCTTTGTCAAATCTAGTGTCTCAGTTGAGACAAGAATCAATTATCCATGTATGACTCATTTGGTCTCTGCTGATTGATAAGTATATGTTGGCATGTTGCTCTTGAAAGTGACAAGTTTGCTGTATGTTGGCATGGAAAATGTGAATCACCCATGGTGCATTCAATATAAATGTCTGCTTGTTTTTTGAAGTCATGGAAAATGTCTTTGTCAACAACAGGAGGGGAAGGAGTTTTCAATACATCTATCAGTTATTTCATCATTGTTGTCTATTGATGTCATCTATCACAGTATTTCTGCAACTAAGTTTTCAATACATCTATCACAGTATTTCTGCAACTAAGTTGTCTGGTTGTAGTGAGTTTCTGGGTCATGGTTTGTATATCCAAAGATGCAGGGTGCATTATGGATCTTGATCTTTATGTATGATCTTTTCACATTTGAAACAATTTGGATCCATTCTTAAGCAACAGCTACATGTTTCGCGTGATTTAAGCTCTGTTACAGCACATGATTCAAGCTCTAAAGCATGTCAATAAATTATGATGCTGGTGCAGCAACTTCACAAAATTTGTCAACTTTTTAAGCATATCAATGAATTATGATGCTGGTGCAGCAGCTTCACAATATTTGCAAACTTTTATTTTGCCGCTAACTTGTCTGGTTGTACTAAATTCCTGAGTCATGGCGTATGTTGATTTGCAGTGTGATGGTAGTTTTAGGTGCTAACTGAGCTGAGGCTTGATTTAGAGACCGTTGACAGCTTTTGGCTGAGAGATATACAGCTCTGCCAGGACCATTTAGACCACATTGAAAAGGAGCACATGCATTATTATAAATAAATAAGTCTGAGTGATTAATGACTATAGATAGGTTCTTTCAGATGAGCTTTAACCTGTAGGAGTGGACAGATGCATATAATTATTCCACCACTTGGATGATGTTTGACCTTACAAGTGTGGTACATGTTTGTTCGTTTGGTGGGATGCTTAGTAAATTAAATCTTCAAGAGACGACATGGAAAGTGTGCTGTTGTCAAGAGTGATGAGTTGTGGTGTTGTGGATTTAGTGTGGGTTCAGTTCCAGGGGTGTGTGAGTTTGATGATCCCTGCTTCCTGCATCCCCCAGGCATATTACTAGTCTATTTGGTGTCCAGAAATGACTAGAAAGTGATGTGCCTGGAGTAAGGGATGTACTGTGTATTTGCACTTGACTTATGCTTCACTTTGATCCTTGTTCCTGCCATCCCCTGAGGTACATTACGAATCTATCCACATCCAGGAACGACTACAAAGTGATGTGCCTTCGAGCAAGAGATTTACTGTATATTTGCCGCCTCCAAACTGGAGCCATTACGAGTCTATGTGCATCCAGAAACCACTGTAAAGTGACATGCTTGGAGTTAGGGATTTACTGTGTATTTGCATGTGGCTTATGGCTGCATGGCTTATGCATCACTTTGGTCCTTGTGTCCTGCATCCCCCATGGTACATTACAAATCTTTTCATGTGCGGAAACGACTACAAAGTGACGTGCCTTCGAGTAAGGGATTTACTGTATATTTGCTGCCTCCAAACTGGAGCCAAATAGATTGGATTGTTGCACATGGATTATGGCTTAGCACGTGAGCATGCATCATGTGGACCTATCTGTATGAGAGTCGCATTCAACATGGTCCATGGGGCTACCTAGCGTGTGATTCCACATCTGTGAGGTGATCTGTGGCTCTGGTCAGCATGTGGTTACAACATCTGGTTTTTTATAGTTTAGCTTATTAGCTTATTGTACGAACAGCTTTGCTGGATTTTGTAGTTAATCCTTACTACTAGTAGTAGACACTCACTAGTAGGAACTTGAACTGTATCTAGCATGTGATTCCACATCTGCAACGTGATCTGTGGCTCTGGTCAGCTTGTGGTTCAACATCTATCTGGTTTTCTATAGGCTCTGGTTAGCTTGTGGTTCAACATCTTTCTATCCTTGTGTCCTGCATCCCCCGTGGTACATTACAAATCTTTCCATGTGCGGAAACGACTACAAAGTGACGTGCCTTCGAGTAAGGGATTTACTGTATATTTGCTGCCTCCAAACTGGAGCCAAATAGATTGGATTGTTGCACATGGATTATGGCTTAGCACGTGAGCATGCATCATGTGGACCTGTCTGTATTGAGTCGCTTTCAACATGGTCCATGGCGCTACCTAGCGTGTGATTCCACATCTGTGAGGTGATCTGTGGCTCTGGTCAGCATGTGGTTACATCTGGTTTTTTATAGTTTAGCTTATTAGCTTAGTGTACGAACAGCTTTGCTGGATTTTGTAGTTAATCCTTACTACTAGTAGTAGACACTCACTAGTAGGAACTTGAACTGTACCTAGCATGTGATTCCACATCTGCAACGTGATCTGTGGCTCTGGTCAGCTTGTGGTTCAACATCTATCTGGTTTTCTATAGGCTCTGGTTAGCTTGTGGTTCAACATCTTTCTATAGTTTAGCTTATTAGGTTTTCTCTGTACAAAGAACTGTACGATCAACTTTTCTGGATTTATAGTTTGTCCTTCTAGTAGTAGTAAGCACTTACTAGTAGGAACTTGAGCTGTACAACCTTTAGAACAGATTCTAGCTAATCATCTTTTCTCTGTTCTAATCACTGTATGAACGGCTGTTCTTGTTACTATTCAAATATTAATCTCGGGTACAGTGCCTAAGAGAGTGTGCATGAGTGAGGGCTGATCAGCTTAGAGCATACATGAGTTCTCTGTTCTAACTACTGTATGAACAGCTGTTCTTGTTACTTCTCTATGATTAAACTAGGGTACGGTGCCTCATATAGCATACATGAGTGAGAGAGGGCTGTCTGTTGCATACTGTGTGATCTGTGGCTCTAGCCTAGGGTACAGTGCCTTGTAGAGCAGAGCTGTCAGTTGTTGCATACTGTGTGGTCTGTGGCTCTAGCCAGCAGTGGATTAATGATTTAATGTTGTTTGCTGCACATGGCTTATATGGCTTACACACGTGTGCATGCATTACATGTAGTTGTTCCGTCAGTTGTTGCATACTATGTGGTCTGTGACTCTAGCCAGCAGTGGATTAATGATTTAATGTTGTTTGCTGCACATGGCTTATATGGCTTACACGTGTGCATGCATTACTTGTAGTTGTCTACACGAGTTCTCTGTTTGAGAGATGGCTTATATGGCTTACGCATGTGTATGGCATTACTTGTTGTCTACATGAGTTCTCTGAACTAACCACTGTAAGAATAGCTGTTGTGAATTACTTGTAGTTGTTTACACGAGTTCTCTGTTTGAGAGATGGCTTATATGGCTTATGCATGTGTATGGCGTTACTTGTTGTCTACATGAGTTCTCTGAACTAACCACTGTAAGAATAGCTGTTGTGAATTCTCTATGATTAAACTAGGGTACAGTGCCTCGTAGAGCTTACATGAGTGAGAGAGGGCTGTCTGTTTGAGTTGCATACTGTGTGATCTGTGGCTCTGGCCAGCAGTGGATTAATAATTTACTGTTGTTGGTTGCACATGGCTTATATGGCTTACGCATGTGTGCATGCATTACTTGTAGTTGTCTGCATGAGTTGCATGCAGCATGATCTGTCTCTCTAGCCAGCTTTTGATCTGTGACATGAACTGTGGCTCTTGCTAGCAGGTGAATTCCACATGTCTGGATTTATAAGTTGCCTTTTTAATGAACAGTCAAATTAGTGTGATAACAATTGTAATCCCTTATGTAGATGCTAATCACTCAGCTTAACTGCCACGCATGCATCCGGACCTCTATGTACTGGGATAACTTGTGAGTGTTGCCACACATGCATCCAAATGGCATATATGGTATTTGAGACCCCAAGGGTTTACATATTTGTTGATTTCTGGTCTATGTTTGACTCTACATCGTTCAACAAAGGTAAAATGCCACTTTTTCAACACCTCACACTATTGCATTACACCTGTAATAATGCAAGGATCCTAAAATGTATAGAGATTTCTTTGTCATTGATGAGATTCCAGGCCAGGATAGTGCCACTTTTCCATGGTAGATTTGGTTCCTTATGCCGTATCATAGCGTTCCTTAACTGATGATGCTATGGGACCCTAAGCTTTGAATTCTAAGAATTCGAAGTTCGTCTTGCCAAAGCTACATATGCACTTGGACTTTTGTAGAGCCTTTAAACCAACACCCCTCCTTTTGGCCTACAGAGTAGCAATAGCAGTCACTTGAGATGACAATTGATATAGCCATAGAGACCCCACCCTTGGTGCTCTATAATGTCCAATCTAGCTACATGAGAATCTAGGTCATTGTTTTCCATCCTGATGAGATATTCTTGCAAAGACTCGTGCTGATGGGATAAATGAACAATAATGAAAGGCCATATTGGCATATGCAATAAATGAGTAGACATGAGGTAATAGAAGGTTTCAAACTTGTGCATAAGGAGGTTGTAGCTGTCACACTATACCAAAATGCAACTTTATTTGAATTTAGAAGAATGTGATAACTAGACTTTCATGATTGACAAACTTGTGTATAAGGAGGTTGTAGCTGTCACACTACACCAAAATGCAACTTTATTTGAATTTAGAAGAATGTGATAACTAGACTTTCATGATTGTTAGATTGTAAATGAGAGCAACTTAAAATGGGTTTTGATCACCTTAATGAATAGGGCACTTGGTTGTGCTAGACTTTGATGGTTGTTAGATTGTAAAGGACAAACTTAAAATGGGTACCCATCACCTTAATGAATAGGGCAATTGATTTGTTTATTACATGGGAAATCTAATGATTTAATGCCCAATTTGAAAATGACGTGTTATCTATGTGATCCCTTGAGATAAAATCTATTTATTAAATATTTACTTGTTCAAAGATTTAGTTGTAGGTTGTATGTGAGAATGTTGATATTTTGGACTAGATTTTCATAGGATACAAATATCCAAAATCATTAGAGAGCTAAAAAGCAAAAGATCTTGGAGGTGGAAGGATTTGTACAATATAAAGTGCAATGGTATTAAGTAGGCAATCCTAATACTTTGAAACATGTGTTCAATGGTTCAAAGGGTGATAACCCAGGTACATATTTCATGTATAGTGCAAAGATGCTTGATAAGAAAAAAGAAAAGAAGGGATTGGATGGAGGCAAAAAGAAAGAAAAGAAAAGAAGGGATCAGATAGGGACAAAATAGACCCAAATTTCAAGCCCATTCTAGATTATCCATTGCTGAGATGCTGCTATATTTGCACAATGCATAGTTTATGTGGAATCATTGAGGGAGTATTGTTCTTATGCACATGCATTGCATAGACCCTATAACCTAACATGACAAAGGACAAGATAGTCATATTTGCTAGAGAAGGCTTTTTAGACACTTGTTTGCATAGTGAAATGTGAAGGTTGAACATGATGAGAAAAATGTCAAAAGGATGGCTAAAACCTACCTCACATGCATGTCATTGGAGTTTTGAAAGTGAAGTTTTTTATCTATGCCAATTGTGCTTAATAACCCTAATCCTATTTATAGAGAAGGCTTTTTAGACACTTGTTTGCATAGTGAAATGTGAAGGTTGAACATGATGAGAAAAATGTCAAAAGGATGGCTAAAACCTACCTCACATGCATGTCATTGGAGTTTTGAAAGTGAAGTTTTTTATCTATGCCAATTGTGCTTAATAACCCTAATCCTATTTATACAATTCATGCAAGCATTAAATACACCATATGGAAGTACATACACATTTAGTTAGAGACCACACGTTATGGTGAATCTAAAGTTTTTAGATTTAATTATTTATTGAAAGATGTAGAATAGGCATGATCATGAGACCTTCCAAATAGCACTAGACAAGTTCAAAGCATCGATGGTTTGTGCTTGGGTAGATTAACACATCATTCATCACATGGTATTGTACCTTCTTCAACTTAACTAGTCCAATTATGGATTTACAAGTGCTTTGGTAATTCAATTATATTTTTACATTTTAATAACTTATTCTATAAAATTACACCTCTTGGTTTGCAAAGGAATATGATAATATATCAATTTGGCGTGCGCGAGCGCACACACAAAAAAAAAATATTGTATGTTATCGTATTATTAATAAATATAAGATAACACTTGCATATATATTGATATGTTTGTGTGTATAAAATGTTTGTCTATATATATTTATATTACTTTCATGTACTATCGAGTATTTATATTTTATTTGTGTATATAAATATATTAACACTTGTATATATATTAATGCTTATATCACACACACACACACACACACACACACACACACACACACACACACACACACACACACACACTCACACTCTCTCTTTTGTTGGGAGTAAAGGCGTCTCCGCTTAGCTGCCTGTGTATTACTACATTGACAGTATCTGCCACTGCACAATGAAAGTGGCAGTTGTTGGCCACAGTCACTTATTCTTTATTCTTTTAGTGACAGTTTGAATAAAGAAAAGCCCGGCCACACGCTGTGGTTGTTGGAGTTCCCACTTTTGAGTCTCTCTCTCTCTCTCTCTCGGCTCTTACTCTCCATCCGCCATAGCTCTCACTGCTAAGCTTCTTTCTCTTGGATTCCACTTCCCTTTCAACTGGTATCAGAGTAAAGGCATTAGAGCTTGCCTGGCATTCTCTTCAGTTCGGATTTGAAGAGCTTCAACCCGAGCTTCAATGGCAGCCACGACACCTTCATTTGTAGGTACGTTCTGATCTCCCGCCTCCTCCCCGAGCTTTTGGATCTTCATTGGCTTCTTCCCGGGCTGCATTGGAGCCCTCTTGGCACTGCCAAGTGCCCTCAAGGGCTGAAGAAGATCCCCCAACCCCCAGATCAGGCAACATAATTTTCGATGCATTTTTAGGGGGCTGGGCTAATCTGCTCCCCGACATTTCCTTGCTTCTCCTTGGCTTCCGGGCACTCTTGGCAACCTTCCCGAGCATTGCTTGACTCCCTGGCATTGGTGCTTGACTCTCGGTGATCGATTCGAGTGCTTTTCCCTTCAGCCCTTTGCTGTATACACAGTCCCAGGACTGTCAAAACAAGATAGCACTCGACATTTACTGTTTAATGCTTTTTGGCATTGCTCGTTTGATGCCTATTGACGCTCGGTGATGCTTGGACGTTATGGGATGCTATGTCTATGCTTTGGGGGACTGATTTGGAGCAGATTTGAGCACCGGTTGAGCTTCATATAACAGTAACTAGCTTGCTGTTATAAAGTGGGACGAAGCTCATTTCCTTGGTGTATGCATTGGTTCATGGATACAGAGTGCTCACTTGAGCTTTGAATGATTATACCGATGTATCTGGAGGTTGTCAAATGCTTCTTCTTGGTTCCGGAATGCTTTTGAGCTTGTATTAAGCTTCGACTTGGTTGTTCCTCTCACTGGCATTTGGCTTTAGTTGGCATGCTTTGGACCGATCTATGCCTATTGTCACTGCTTGACATTTAGGCTTCTTGCATTTAGATATGGATGCCACGTGGTTTGCCCATGCTTGACAATTACTTGGAGCTTTATTTTCAGATGTATTTGAGCATTTTGGATCTACCGGGTATTACATTTGGTTGTCAGTTACATGCTCTTTGAATGCTTTTAACCTTATGCTTTACGAGTCTGAGATAGCTTGGGATTTATGCTCCGGATGTACCCTACTAGGATTTGGCATGTCTGATGCTATGTATTTGATATATTAGAGCATTGCTTGCTCTCTTTGCACTTGACTTCACTTCCAGTGGGAGCCTCTTGGTATATTCGGATGTACATAGAGTCTTATTTACAGATGAGCTTGAGCTTGTGGGATAGTTACATGCATTTGCTCTCTTGAGAGCTTTATGTTTGTAGTGTGTCTGTAGTGGACTAATTTGATATGCCTATTGGGGCAGGCACCTATCTCTCACAGGTTTGTTAGTTTTGTATGCATCTTGGATTTTTATGTCTTGAGCTTCTTGCTCTATCAATTATGCTTGTGCTTGGTCTTCTCTCTTACCCCGAGACCCATTACATGCATGACTTCTGGACCTATGAGATGTCTCTTGCCTGACAGGTTATCGGTTTAACAGTTCTTGGTACCTTCTTGCCTCTAGAAACTCACTGTTGGATGTATCTTGCTACCTGGCAGTTGCAGTGACATATGTATCAGTGATTGCTTCATTTTGGGACAGTTTTACATACTGCTGTCATTTATCACAGCAAGTTGAAATCTGCAGATTTTGAGCATTTCTATGAGAGTAATGCTTACTATTTGATGTTATCTTGGTCATATTTGGTGGATATGTGTCTATCTTGGTGAAATTCACCATTTCAGCTAGTTTTTGCAGTGATTTTAGTGCATTTTTTGCTAATTACAGCAACCGCAATTTTGCCATTTTGCTTTGATTTTGGACAATATGGCTGGTCATCTGAAAGATACAGCTCTCTTTAACATTGCCAAGTTGGATGGTACCAACTATGGGTATTGGAAGTCCCAGATATGGTGGGTTTTGGTGCAGAAGTTGTAGATTAAACCCTTGCATTTCAAAGGTGTCAAACTCGAGGATATGGATGATGATGTTTGGATGGAAGTTGATGAGCTATGCAAGTCTACCATTATTTTGTCACTCTCAGAAGAGGTCCATCATAACGTTGTTGAAGATGAGAATCAGAGTGCATGAGATTTATGGGAGAAGATTCAGGAGCTTTATGCGTAGCAGAGTCCTGTGTCACCGATGTATTGGCTGAAGCAGTTAATGGACCTTTGCATGAAGGAGGGAACCTCCCTTTCATCTCATTTCAGTCAGTTTCATGCTATCATGAAGAGCCTGTTGTCATAGGGTATTGAGTTCAAAGACAACTTGCACCCGTTGTTTCTGCTTGGCACCTTGCCTGAATCATGGGATGTCTTCTGTACTGCCATATGCACGAACAAGCTTGATGGGCTGAAAATTAAAGATGTTGAGAGTGCTTTATTGATTGAGGAAATCAACAGGAGAAACAATGATGCTTCCCGCTCTTCACATGCATTGACCGTTAGAGGTGGCAGATATGGCATGCATGATAATGATCATAAGGACATGGAGTCTCAGAAGTCCAAGTCTAAGTCACGTGGTCGCAGTAAGTCCCATGGACGGAAGTCTGATCTTACCTGTCATTATTATGGGAAAGCATGACATATTAGGCCGCAGTGCCATAAAATGTGCGATGATAAGCACAAGGAAAAGAAAAAAGAATAAGTGTAGGAAAAGTATTCTGAGCGCAATATTGTACTTGCAAAGTCCAGTGTGAAGGTAGAAGAGGTTAATGTCATGCAGGCCACTGATTCAGATGATGATTACATACTTGTAGCTTCTTCATGTGATGCCTTACAGACTTTTGAGATACATTCTATGTATGCGCAGTGCTGGCTCTTGGATTCGGGTGCATCCTTTCATGTGATACCTTGTAGAGATTGGTTTCATATCTATCGTACCATGTCTGGTTCTGTGTGTCTTAGTGATGATAGGTCTCTTGACATTGTGGGCATTAGAGATAGACTGCAGTTTCCTTCTGGTAGCTCTTTTGTTTTGCATGATGTAATGTACCTGCGTTGACTCAGCAGCCTTATGTCAGTTAGACAGCTTGATGATGCATGGTATTTTGTGTCTTTTGGAGACTCTGCATGGAAGATTACTTGTGGCAGACTTGTACTTGTAAGAGGTGCTAAGTCTGGCAGCCTCTATCCCTTACTTGTATCTGGAGCTACATTGGATCATGTTTTGTCTGTGGGTTCAATTCCCCATATATTCCTTTGGCATGCTCGTTTGGAGCATATGTCTCTTAAAGGAATGAAAATGCTCTGTGCTTTGCAGTATCTTCCGCCTTTTGACTCTTTGTATTTAGATTCTTGTGATCATTGTTTGTATGGTAGGTCGGCTAGAAATACACATAAAAATTCTGGTAAGAAATGCATGGGGGTGAGCCCTTGGTTCTTGTGCACTCAGATATATGTGGGCCCATGCCTTGTCAGCCACTTGGTGGAGCAAAGTACTTTGTTAATTTCATAGATGATTACTCACGTAAGGTTTGGGCTTATCCCATAAAGAGAAAATCTGATGTCTTAGACACATTTATGCGTTGGCTTGCATTGGCAGTGAACCGGTCTGGGAAAAGGCTCAAATGCCTAAGGTCAGATAATGGGGGTGAGTATGTATCACGTTCTTTTGAGCAATTTTGTGATGAGCGGGGTATTAAGTGTCAGTTGGCTGCCCCTTACACCCCACCCTAGAATGGTATGACTGAATGCATGAATAGGACCATTTAGGAAAGGGTCCGTAGCATGCTTAGCCAGGCTGGCTTACTGCAGCACTTTTGGGCTAAGGCAGTTACTACTGCAGTACATCTCATTAATAGGTCGCCTAGCAGTGGCATTGACTTTTAGGTTGTAGAGGAGGTATGGGCAGGCAAGTCTTCCTCTTATGATAATTTACGTGTCTTTGGATGTGAGGCATTCTGCCATGTGTCCAAGGACAAACGCAACAAGCTGGATACTAAAAGTGTTAAATGCATTTTCATTGGCTCTGGAGATGTAGGAGAGATGGGTTATCGTCTATGGGATCCGCAGGCGCGAAAAGTGATCCGTAGCCATGATGTCATCTTTCATGAGGACAAAATGCATATGCAGCCTGAGAAAGTGGTTGAGGTACACAGAGTTATCTTTCATGAGGAGCCACCTGCTCCCATTCAGTCCGCTCCACGGCTAGCTAGATAGCATGCAGTATCACTTGATGCCCATGGTCCAGATGCTAGACATGTTGATGTTAGACAAGATGTTGGTGCCCATGGTCCAGATGCTAGACATGCTGATGTTAGACAAGATGTTGGTCAGGCAGCAGAGCCTGGATTCAGGCGTTCTACTAGAGATCGACAACCTCTTGACCGTTTTGTGCCCTCTATGGATTATGTTCAGGTTATAGATGCAGGAAAGTCTCTCACTTATGATGAGGCTATGCGCAGGCGTGATTGCCACTCTTGGGAGAGGGCTATGCAGTTTGAGCTTGACTCATTGCATAAGAATCACACTTGGGATTTGGTTTCCTTGCCTCAGGGTAAGAAGGCTTTGCCATGCAAGTGGGTATACAAGCTGAAAAGTACCCCTGGACACCCCAAGTCGGTATACAAGGCTCGATTGGTTGTTAAGGGTTTTAAGCATGAGCATGGTGTTGACTTTGATGAAGTCTTTTCTGCTGTGGTCAAGATGGCCATCCTACGCTTAGTCTTGGCCTTGGTTGCATAGCTTGACATGGACTTGTACCAGATGGATGTCAAGACGACTTTTCTACATGGGGACTTGCATGATGAGATTTACATGGAGTAACCTAAGGGCTTTGCAAACCCTAGTAGGGAACACCTAGTGTGCAAGCTAAAGAAGAGTCTATATGGCTTGAAGCAAACACCTAGGGAATGGTACCATAAGTTTGATGCATTCATGCAGTCACAGGGCTACAGCCGCAGTGCTATGGATCCGTCCTTGTACACCAAGCAAGCTCGTGACAGTTCTTTACGAATTTTGGTACTCTATGTGGATGTCATGCTTTTAGCATGGACAGCTCATGAGGAGCTAGATGCTCTTAAGACTCAGCTTAAAAAGAGCTTTGAGATACATTCATAAAGTCCTTGAGCCCCTTCGCATGTAAGATGTTAAGCCTATTGGCTGCCCATTACCTTCTCACATGTGAAGGTTTCACAGGCCGATTGTTCGCAGACAGATGAGCAGAGGGCCGAGATGGCCAAGGTTCCCTATGCATCAGTTGTGGGCAGTCTTATGTATGCCATGATAGCCACCCGTCCTGACATTGCTTTTGTAGTTGGGGTTGTGGTAGTCAGGATACAGGAGTCGTGGGGTACACTGACTCTGATTATGCAGACACATAGATAGTAGAAAGTCCACTTCTAGCTATGTGTTCACTTATGTTGGAGGGGCTATCTCTTGGATGTCCAGGGCGCAGAAGTGTACGACTCTTTCTACTATAGATACCGAGTATATTGCAGCCACAGAGGCTTGCAAGGAGGCTATCTGGTTAGGCCGTTTAAATGTAGACCTTGGTATGATAGATGCTATGCCTACATTCCATTCGGAGTTTATGAGTGCCATTCAGTTGGCCAAGAATCCTGTCTTCCATGTGAAGATGAAACGTATTGAGATGAGATATCACTTCATTCGTGAGGTCGTTGAGGATAGGTCTGTTGACCTTGTCAAGATTGCGATTGAGCAGAATCCTGTAGACTTGCTCACGAAGAGCCTCACTACTGAGTGCTTTGCCTTCCTTAGGAGATTGATGGGCATTGGATGAGATGATGTATTTTTCCTCATCCTGTTGTACATGTGTACATCTTGTACTGTGTTTTCTTTTCTCTCTCTCACTGGGGTAGATTCCCCTTTAAGTGGGAGGTTGTTGGGGGTAAAGGCGCCTCTGCCTAGCTGCCGATGTATTACTACATTGACAATACCCGCCACTGCACACTGCAAGTGGCGGGCGCCCGTCACAGTCACATATTCTTTATTATTTTAGTGACATTTTGAATAAAGGAAGGCCCGGCCACACATTCTGGTTGTTGGAGTTCCCACTTTTGAGTCTCTCTCTCTCTTGGCTCTTGCTTTCCATTCACCATAGCTCTTATCGCCAAGCTTCTTCCTCTTGGGTTCCACTTCCCTTTCATCTCTCTCTCTCTCTCTCTCTCTCTCTCTCTCTCCTATTACATTCGATGCCTTGCAATTGGTGTAGTCCTTGTTTTTCAACAAGGCCTCCCTATGCTTGTGTTATAGTAGTTTTGGATACTAGATACAAAGAACTTTAGGATATGACTATTGGGGATGTTACGTCTCATCTTTCCAATGGTTTCATTTCTTTTGAGCTTCGCCCAAAGTTTCATATTTTGTGAATGATCCTTATCTTGATATTTTGACCCTTAATGTTTGGACCACTCATCTAGAGATGAAGCAATCATCTATACATATTATTGTCCAATATTGGTTCATGCTCATCTAGTCTCAATGGCCATTCCTCTAGTCATTGAAGGGATCAACTCTAAGAAGAATCAATGCTAGAAAAAATATTATGAAAAGTGATGACAAGACCCAAAAGTATCTCTTGGGTAGATGTCAAACTCCCCAGGAATGGTAGATGAATATCTCTTGCTTACAAGTGTGGAGCTAAAACAACCTCAAGATATTCAAATCTACTTCCACACTGTAAAAGGCAAATATGTTATTGGTGCCCCTTCGACAACTAAATCCATCCAAAAGGAGAAGAAAACCTTCCAGGTACAATAGGATTTGTTCCCTTCCTTTGCCCACTCAATGGCAATCGGACTCTAGAGGAGCATGGCCTAAATTGGATGCATCTCTCCCGTCACCAACTCAGGGAACAAGTTGATTAGACTCATTGAAGTATTCACTCTCTCAATACCCATCTTGGTACTATTGAAGACTCTCTCAAACCGGTGGAATCCTTTGCGCTGTGAAGTCTGTCCACCCAACTTTCTACCACCACCACTTCCTCTTCTAAGAAAGTCCATCCCACTAGTATTGATAAGGGGTAGGAATTCCAACTACCTAACCTCCACAAAATTGACACCCTTTTAGCTGAAGACCATCTAACTCCTTCCTTGCCATGAGTGATCTCATGTATTGGGAATTTGAAATGGAATCTGAAGAAGATGATGAGGATGGGGAGGAAGAAGAAGATAACCTCTAAGCTATACCAAATATTAATTCTATTGCAACTATTAATGAACATGTTGTCTCTAGTTCTACTTCACCACGGGACATCCTTGAATATACCCTTGATACACCATTACCTATCCTTGCTCAATGGAGGACTTTTTGGGAAACAATGCAAAAATTTTCCATGTCCATTGCCCCTAATGAATAGACATTATTAGAAAGATCATGACATTGAAAATTTCCTTATGGAGGAGACTCTATGGCATCCAGATGGTATTGAAGAGAACTACTATGAAATCGATGATGACTATAGGGGCATCTATGGAGGCTATCTAGATTCTTTAGTAGATGATTAATATCGGCTAGATGATATTGCTAATATTGCTCTCAATGATGAAGATGAAGATGACTCCTCACAAGATAGTAATGAGTTTTAGGTAGTTTCCAGATTTCTTTATATAAATGCTCACTCTATTGCTGATGTGCTAGATAAAAAAGAATATGGTTCAAGTTTCTTCATTGAGCTTGATGCTATTGAAGCCAACTACCTTGATGCACATGGGGTAAAAGAGGAAGCTTCAACCTCTAGTATATCAAAGAAACTAGCTTGCACGGTCTTTCCAAAGTTCGAAATTTTCCCATCTGGAATTTTGATGACAAATCATAGAAAGAGATTAAAACTATCTCTCTCAAAAGCTTGGGAAAAATTGACCTGATTAATGCTCTCACTCATGGATTTGTGGGTATGCTTCGACTCTGGTGGAAAAGCATTTCCCTAGATCTCAAAGAAGAAATTGCTAGTAGTATTGATCATGTTTTCCCCTTTTTTGAACTTCTCCTTGTGGACTTTGTTGGTGATAGATATGATGATAAAACCAAAGCTAAAGAAGCATTCCAAAGGGCTTAGCTTTGTGATGTCAAAAGATACAAATAATACCAAATTTATATGAGTGACCTATTGTATGAATGGCCAGGGGCACATGATGCCACACTTAAGGAGCATTTGTTAAATTCATTCCTTGATCCTCTACCTACATTAGCCAAAAGCAAGATGAGTGAAGAGGGTTATGACTTCTTTGAAAGTTTTGGGCAACTTAGTCAGATTATGTGGAAAGGTGATGAAGGAGGTTTGCAATCAACAAAAGGTGGCCAAGTTACATCACCAAATCACCGATTCCATTTGTAAGTATGAACTAAAATTTCAAAAAGATTTTGGCTTCCAAAGATATGGTCATTGCTCTTGTCCGTGTTCTTATACCCATTATAAACACTATTCTTCTCACCATAAGAAGATGCCAACCCATTAAAAAGATTCACCCGAATAAAAAAAGGAAACTAAAACTCTATATTTGTAGAAGCTCTCACCATCGTCTAGCCCACCAATGCCCTCATCGCTAGAAGAAACTCAATGCTCATCAAGTTCACAAACCTAAAAGGCCTCTTTATCACTCTTTTGATACTGAGGCCATCAACTCCAAAGATACTTCTCATGATTTGGGTTCTGAATTAGAAGACATTGAGTCTTCTTCTTCTTCTTCTTCTTCTCTTGACAAATATAATCTCAATGCTCACTATTTTTCTTGCCACACACAAGCTCATGGTTTCTCCTCTTCCTTCTTTGATCGAGATGCATCAACCTCATTCTCTAAGAAAAGATTTGACCCCCAATACCTTGGACCTTCTAGTTTCCCCCCACAATCATTAAGAGAATTAGACACTTTGTCCAGTGACCATACTTCATCCCTTGCAGAACAGTGGCAAAACAAAAGGAAACAAAGAGAAAGAATACAATAAGAATTATTACAAACACCCTACGATCTACCAAAACCTCAAAGCATTCTTGGAACATTGAGTGAAAATACTCTCAGAAGAGGAAATCAATTTCTCTCCCCAATTCTAAATGAGATGACCAAACCACGATCTTCTGCAGTGATGCTAAGTCATAGACAACTTTGGATTATTGAAACTAATCTCCAGCAAATCGCCTTGGAAATCAGGCATCACTGTTCTCCTCCAATCCTTGGTGATTATACTGCATCTGAATTTGAAGTAGTACAAAGAATATCTTTCTACCCTACATAGTTCTGTTTAGCAGGAGACAACCCACACCAAGGAGTGAGTACTAGCCATTGCTAAAGGCAAAGAAAAGATTAAAGAATCCTTTCCTCTCTCAAAATCAATGCATTGAATAGAAATGGCTCAGCATGTTTGTGATCCTCAAAGATTCTAGATACTTCAAGATATTCGCTGATGCACTTATTAATATAGGCTCTATAATGGTTGTTGCCCCATAAGAATTATTCCCTCATGCAAGCTAGTAGAAAAGAGGTCCTCTCCTAGTAGAGTTCTTGAATTAAAATGATGGGTTGTTAATACTAATATAGTAGGAAATACTTGACTACATGGATAAATCTCAATAACACAATCAAACTCTCTTTAGGTTGAGCATAGCCTTCTGGATAGGCTCAATGACATCCTCTACGAGATTCAGATTAGCTTTAGGACACATAGAAAATCTTAATCCTAAGCTTAATACAATGGTGAAAGAGAGCGCAATTTTATAGATGGCATGCTTCAATATTTTTCAATGCACATAAAAGTGTACCATATTCTAAGGACGCTTGACATGAATCAAGTTAAAATACACCTAGTTCTAAGCATATGACTTGACAAGATCTAAGTACTATAAAGAGCTAAATTAGGGGCATATAAAAGGGCAAAGGCCACATGTATAGGCAATCAATTTTTACACAATAATACAACTTTTTCCTTCTTCTCTCTCTAGCTCCTCCTATCCTTTCATGGCTTCCAACCATCTCTCTTCTTCTTCTCAGTCTCTCTCTCTCTCTCTTTGTAGTCTTCTCTCTCCTCTTTTCCTCTATCCAATTCACTTCTTGACAAGGACAATGTTAAATTAATTTTCATGACATCAAAGTGAAAAGTGATATCAAAGTATACCCTAAAATATGCAATCAATTGATGATGATGAAGATCATGAAGCTGATTATAATGATGTTTGGTTCCTATTGTTACTCTAGATGATAGAGATGATGATGATGATTGATTTGTTGGTGATGATCACAAAGATAAAGAACAAGACTCTGGTAGGCTGAGCTTCTTCAAAGTCTTTCCCTTCTTTGTGAAAGCTAAAATCATGAACATCAAGTCTTGAATGACCTCCATCAAAACTTAGTTCACCATTTATGATTGATTCCATGTAACCTAGCTAATCTGAAGTTGTATTTTTCAGTATAGCTTGACTACTCTTCAGTTATCTAGTCTCCGTTGATCCAGTAGGATTTAGATCAACATGTTTCAGCTCTCTAGTGGAAACAACAAGCATTGAGCCAATCACCATCTGACCTAGGCATCTGAACGGAATCAAGAGTCTTATCAACAACTCAAAAATGGTTAGAGACTAGGAGGAAATGAGTTCAAGTGAAGAAGATCGCATTATCTGCTTTGTTGGTGCTGTCAATCTCTCATAAGGATTTTTTTTTTCTAATATTCAATATTGAAAGCACTTTAGAGTGTTGGCTCCACATAATGTAACACGCTTTTACATCAATAAAATGAAGAGATGTCTTTCCTATACTTTGTGCACCTGGAGTAGTTGATGTCATAAGGGCAGTTGTACTAAGCTTTCTAGGCATCACAAATCATTTACCACAGACGTTGGAAGCAAGTTGGATATTTCTAGAAGCAAGCTGGATATTTCTAGAAGTAAGTTGGATATTTCAAAAGAACTAAGTGGATTCTCTGACATCTGCTTCAAATTTGGAAACATAATTTCCAAAAGCAAATTTGTCTCCTGACATACTACTTGAGCTACAAATTTGAAAAAACATTTGCAAGAGCAATTTTGTCTCCCGACATGCTACTTGAGCTATTCTAGCAGATATGAGATGTTATAAGGGCCGCCATCATGTTTGGTGTTAAATGGATGTGTCAGAAGTGCATTTGCCCTAGGTCTGTGAGTTGGATCCTTCACCACGACTCTGAAGTGTCTTATAGGAGACAAGAGGCATCCAATAGCAATATTAGTGGTGCAAGGATCACTAGTCACTACTTTGGAGTAACTAAAGGAAGCAATACATGGGCGATACCTTCAGATGCCCTATCACACCAAGAAGATGAATGAGTTATTTATCTTGCACCAACAAGGATTGAGCTTAGAGTTATTTACCTTGCACTAGCAAGAATTGAGCTTAGAGGCTTATTACTCAAAATTCATTACACTCCAAAAATATGCACCATCCATGGACAATGCTCTAAATTTGCCATATTTTGTGGTGCCAAAATTTATTCATTTAATTAGTGACTTTTATGTTTGATGGGATTGATGTTTTAAGCTTAACCCGTCCTTGGATACCCAACTTGAAGTGATGCGACCCAAGGATCTTCAAGTTTTTTCACTTTGAGCTAAGCCTTTGTAGCAATAGATCTAATCTAACTCAAAGTAGAGAAGATGTTGGGACCAAGGCTCCCCAAACAAAGGACCACATGCATTCATCAAGATAACTCAATGTCTCCTGACCCAAGGAAAAGGGCTATGGCAACTGCAATAGGTAGTTTTGTTTCCATAATAAGAAACACTCAATGGTGATATCACTATAATGGGATGTGAGATTTCAAGAACCAATGCCTAGAATTGAACCAAACTATTTGCCAAGGGAAGATATGCAACCAAAATAAGAGGACAATGGTCAAAGGAAAGAAAAAGATTGCGGTAATTACCTTCAAGGGAAAGAAGAAGACTAACCCAGATTGGAAGCTAAAATTGAGAAAGAAACTATTCATTCTACCCTCAACAAGGACCAAATCACTATTTTTCGGCGATTCAAACCCCCACAAACTATCAAGGTAAAAGTTTCAAAATTCTTGTTAATTGTGGAAGCACTCATTTCTTTGTTTCACGAGATAGCAATTGCATCTACATCCAAGCTTTTGGTTGAGTTAGCCAATTGGAAAAAATTCTTCTCCACACAAATTTCTAGAGAAGTTGGATTCAATCTAGGTAGTGAGCCTACCAATATGAGGTTCCACGTCATGAATTTAGGTGCATGTGAGTGCCTTCTAGGGATGGATTGGTTAATCCCCAACAATGCCCACATCCATCGTGGGAAAGGCCAAAGTCACATATTGAAATGCAAAGGGAATTCAAGTGACTACATAGGGTGAAGCTAGAAGACCAAAGATACAACTAGCAAAGGCGTCATGAATTGTCCAAGGATGAAGAGAAGGGTTACCAATCTATTTGATCTGTTAGAAGATAGGCATAGGAACCCACTGTAAGCAAGGGTGCATGAGGGCAGATGCGTGTGAATAGCCTTAGGGGCAGGGGAAACCCTACCCTAGCTTGGCAGAGGCTATATAAACAGCCTATGGGTCACTATCAAGTGTGGGAGAGTGTATCCAAGTTGTACTTGTAAGCAACTTAGTAAACAAGATGTTGTTCTTGTACTTTGAGCTCTCTCCTTTCTCTTGTGCATGCATTCCAATACTGCAACTCTGATTTCTCACATGGTATTAGAGCCTTCTCTGATCTCTTCAACTTCCTATACCCTCAGCCTCACTAAGTGCACATGATTTTTTTTCCCATCATCTTCATCTTTTACCTCTTGCCTCCATAGCCAGCCAGACCCCTTGACCTTGGAGGAGTTGGTGTGGGCAAAAGGAGTTTCAGCTCCTGATTCCTTCTGGATATTTTCTTCTCAGCTCAGAGAAAATCATCCTAGCACAACAAAGCCTGGGATTAGTCGACGTGGTGGGTAGCATTCTCCAAATCTCAGAATTGACGCAGTTTCTGACAACGTGACGTCTTCAGGCTTGGAGTGGGCAGCAGGCGGCGCAATCTCCTTGGCCACCATAGGGATTCCATAGTCCCCTAGTTGGCCATCTCCTCCTAAGAGGGCTTGGGGAAATTTCATCTCTGTTGGCTGCTAGAAGCCAAACCATAACTGTTAGTCTGGCAACCATAGCCAGGAGCTTCAAGCTTCATCCATCTTCAATTTTTTTTCAATGTTTGGTCATCAATAGTGATTTTAATCACTGAATTAACTCTTCCAGAGTGAGTTATGAACCTGGGAACTTCATTTTAGTGGTTTTTCTACTCGAATGGTCATCATCAAGCTCATAAAGACCGACATTTACCATCTCTAGCAACATGAGCTACAGATGAGTGCTTGTAAGCACTAAGGCACATTGCCTAATCATCATTGTTGCTAATACTTACATAATCTGAATGTTTTTCATTAGGAAAATAAAACAACTAAGTACCCTGCATCAAGTTGTAAGGCTATGTGTACAACTTTAAACACATAGACCATCATACACTAGAAGTGTATTGCATAGCTTGAGCGATTTCTTCTTAAGTATATTGGTCAATGAAATTAGAGGGATGAGTGTCATTGTACTCTCCTCAGAATCATCAACAACAAGCATTGAAATCATAGACCATCCTTGTCCTACACAAGGGTCATCCACTGAGCCATACCACAAAGAGGAGCCCAAAGTCCAGTCTAGGTTCAAATCATTGAAGCCTAAAAAGACCATTAAACCTCAGAAGAAGATTGCCCCTAAGAAAGGACCACCAAAGTCATATTTTGAAATATTACATATATTGTTCTAACAAGTGGTAAGACCTTCCCAATAGCCACAACATATGTTGATGTTCGTCCTCAAATTCAAAAATTTGATGGCAAATATTTCCACCCATGGCAGGTACTTATCAAGTATAAAATGATGGAGAGAGGGTATTGGCCTCTCATTCAAGGCACTAGAGCTGCTAACTCTGCAAACCTAGTTGATATAGAGGATGACCAACATGCCCAAGCAATCATTATGTTACACTTAGATGAGTCATTGATTCATCATGTTGATCAACTAAGTACTGCTAAAGAAAAATAGGATTAGCTTGAAAAGATCTATGGAGCCACTGGTGGTAAAAATAATAAAATCTTCCTTAAAATTGAATTCTTTAGCTTGGAATATCGATCAGGAGAAGACTTGGGAGAATTCATCTCTCACATGAAGGGACATGGCACAACTTGCCTCAGTACAAGCTCCAATACATGAAGAAGATGCTATTGCTATTCTCTTAAAAACTGTAAAATAGGTGTTTCCTACTCTTGTGACCACTCTTACCAACATTCTAGATCCTACATTGGCAAGTACCATCCAATCCTATTTGGATGAAGAAAAGAGAAACCACAAAGAAGGCAACAACAGTCATGCATCTTCAACTTCCCATGATCAAGTATTGGTACATACAATTCTCACTAGATGTTCTTTCTGTAAGAAAAAAGGACATGGTGTAAACAACTATTGGAAGAAGTATCCTGAGAAAATGAAATGTAACAAATGCAAGAAGACAGGGCATATCACTAGTAAATTCCCCAACACTCCTGATGTACCCAAAGAACTGGAGGCCAATTATGCCTCCAATTCATTTGAAGATCGACCTTTTTGAGTCTTTAAACCATCTACCTAAAAACACTCTTGTAGCCTGATTTATAAAGGCATCCCGGTTGTTTAAAAGGGGGGACATCTTACATGCCTTGTAATCCAATGCCACCATGGCATTGAGGGGGGGTGTTAGAAGATAGGCATAGGGACCCACTGTAAGCAAGGGTGCATGAGGGAAGATGGGTGTGAATAGCCTTAGGGACAGGGAAACCCTAACCCTAGCTTGGCAGAGGCTATATAAACAACCTATGGGTCACTATTAAGTGTGGGAGAGTGTACCCAAGTTGTACTTGTAAGCAACTTAGTAAACAAGATGTTGTTCTTATGCTTTGAGCTCTCTCCTTCCTCTTGTGCACACATTCCAATGTTGCAACTCTGATTTCTCACATGATCAAGCTTAACAAGTTTGATCAAGATAAAGGAGGGGAGGAGGAACCTTCTTGGATGAAGAAATATGCCAATGCCTTCCAAGTAGAATTGACAGAGCATCCTCCACTAAGGAAAGTTGACCATAATATCTAGACCAAGGATACATTAGACCAAATAATTCACCATGGGGAGCCCCATTTCTATCTCAAAAAAAGAAAGATGGTACTCTCCATCTTTGCAAAGATGAGCATGGGCTAAACTAGGTAATATTCAAGAATGAAAATCTAATTCCTAGGATTGACAAGCTTCTTGATAAGCTTCAAGGAGCAAAGATTTTCTCAAAAAACAACTAAAGATTGGGCTATCACTAGATTAGCATCAAAGAGGAAGACATCCCAAACTACCTTCAACACAAGGTATGGACATTATGAACTCATTGTAATGTCTT
Organism: Lygodium microphyllum; assembly: GCF_053477565.2. Lineage (NCBI taxonomy): Eukaryota > Viridiplantae > Streptophyta > Polypodiopsida > Schizaeales > Lygodiaceae > Lygodium > Lygodium microphyllum. Next base: position 76,096,794 of record NC_141157.1, on the reverse strand, counting down.
TTGGGTTCAACCACTTTCAATAGGATGATGCATGATATTTTCAAATCCTACCTTAATGAGTTTGTTTAAGTCCTCTTCAATGATATCTTAACTTATTCTAAAGAAGAAGAAGATCACGAGGCACAATTGAGGATTGTGTTGGAAACCTTATAAATGCACAAGCTCTATGGCAACAAGAGCAAGTGTATATTCTCCAAAAGGCAAATAGAATACCTTGGATTTATTGTATCCAAGAAGGGGATTTCTAAAGTCAAGGATCTGAAAGAGTGACCACCTCAAAATTCAATCAAAGAAGTATGAATCTTTCTACGCCAAGGATCAACAAAAGGCCTACACTAATCTACGGAGGCAAGCATAAAACTTCAAGGAGGGAGAATGGTTTTTCTCCATGTCTATTCCCTATCATTGGGAGAATTCAAGCTTAACAAAGTGCTTGATGTAATAGAGAGTCCTTAGGAGTAGAACTCTTAGAGAATACCTCATCCATTGGAAAGAATGTATGTGGTCCAAAGACGAGTTCCCTATCATTGGGAGAATTCAAGCGTAACATAGTACTTGATGTAATATAGAGACTCATTAGGAGTAGAACTATTAGAGAATACCTCATCTAGTGGAAAGATTATCCCCAAGAGAATGCTACTTGGATTGAAAAGGATATCTTATTTTTGAAAGGTGAGAAGGATCAAGCAAGAGAGCACGGAGGTGAGAGCTATGGCAGATGGAGCAAGAGCAAGAAAGAGAGAGACTCCAAATGTGGGAACTCCAACAGTCACAATGTGTGACTGGCCTTCCCTTTATTCAAATGTCCACCACTGAAAGAATAAAGAATGAAGTGACAGTGATGGGCACCCATCACCTACAGTGTGCAGGTACAGGTATTGTCAATGTAGTAATACATAAGCGACTAGGCGGAGGCACCTCTACCCCCCAACAACCTCCTACTTAAAGGCGAATTTGCCTCATTAAGGAGTGAGAAGAAAAAAGAAAAAAGACAATACAACATGTACATAGATACAAGAGGATGAGAAAAGACATTATCTCATCCAATGCCCATCAACTGCATTTTGTAAAGAGGCTTTTTGTGAGAAAGTCTTCAAGATTTTGGTCAGTTGAGATGTTAACAAGGTCAACAAACTTGTCCTCAACAACCCCATGAATGAAGTGATACCTTACCTCAATGTGTTTTGTCTTCGCATGGAAGACCGGATTCTTGGGTAACTAGATAGCACTCATAGAATCCGAATGCAGTGGTGTAGGGATAGCATTTGTAATACCAAGGTCAACAAACCAAATGACCCAACCAAATGGCCTCTTTGCAAGCCTCAATGGCTGCAACATACTCGGCCTCTATAGTAGAACGAGCTGTGCATTTCTGTATCCTCGACATCCATGAAATAGCACCTCCAACAAAAGTGAACACATAGCCAGAGATGGACTTCCTACTATCTGCATGTCCTACATAGTCAGAGTCAGTGTATCCCACGACTCTTGTATCTTGGCTGCCATAACATATGCACATATCAGTAGTGCCCTTCAAGTACCTCATGATACCCTTCACGGTATCCCAATGCCTCTTGCTAGGTGTAGCCATATAGCATGCCACAACACCAATTGCAAAAGCAATATCTGGACGGGTGGCTATCATGGCATACATAAGATTGCCCACTGTGGATGCATAGGGAATCTTGGCCATCTCGCCCCTCTACCCATCCGTCTGTGGACAGCCAATAGGCTTTACATCCTGCATACGGAAGTGCTCAAGGACTTTATGAATATACTCTCTTTGCGATATATAGAGTAGTCCTTGATGCCTATCACACGTAATACACATACCAAGAATATGAGAGGCCTATCCCAGATCTTTCATCTCAAAGATTTTCTTGCACAGAGCCTTAAGAGCATCTAGCTCATCATGAGATTTCCTTGCCAAAAGCATGTCATCCACATAGAGTACCAAAATCAATAAAGATCCATCACGGGCTTTCTTCGTGTACAAGCACGGATCCATAGCACTATGGCTGTAGCCCTGTGATTGCATAATGCATCAAACTTATGATACCATTCCCTAGGTTCCTGCTTCAAGCCATAAAGACTTTTTCTCATTTTGCACACTAGGTGTTTCCTACCAGGCTCTGCAAATCCCTTAGGCTGCTCCATGTAAATCTCATCATGCAAGTCCCCACAAAAGAAAGCCATCTTGACATCCAACTGATATAAGTCCAAGTTAAGCTGTGCAGCCAAAGCCAAGACTAGGCATAGGGTGGTTATCTTAACCATAGGGGAGAAGATCTCATCAAAGTCAACACCATGCTCCTACTTAAAACCCTTTGCTACCAAGCTGGCCTTGTATGCCAGCATGGGGTGTCCAGGGGTACTTTTCAACTTATACACCCACTTGCAAGGTAAAGCCCTCTTGCCACTAGGCAAGGAAACCAAATCCCACGTATGATTCTTATGCAATGAGTCAATCTCAGACTACATAGCTCTCTCCCAAGAGGGACTGTCATCCCTGTGCATAGCCTCATCATAGGTGAGAGGCTCTCCTACATTTGTAACCAAGACATAATTTATGGAGAAACACCATATTGGGGAATATGGGGATTTCCCATAAGTTTGGAACACATGGTCGAATCTTTGGATTTGTCATAACTTGAACACTATAACTCCAAATCAAGCGCTCTATAGCTTAATAGATTCCATTTTTCAAGTGCTTTCCAATGATAGGTTAGATCATATGGTTTTGAGAAACTTATCGGCACATTATTTGGGTGCCACATTTTTAGTATTCAAAAAATGGGAATTGAGAGATTCCCAAACTCACTAATATTGCGTTGAGGGCTCATAGCGGTTAGGAGGTCATCTATCTCTAGTAAAATGCCTCAATGCAGGTTGTGCTGCCTATCTAATATCCTATCTAACATCTTGGCCATGAGGATTAGCTAGTGCAGGCTATCTGGCTAGCTGTATGAGAGAAGGGGCTCCTCTTGAAAGATAATCCTGCATATCTCAACAACTTTTTCAAGCTGCATATGCATTTTGTTCTCATAGAATACAACATCATGGCTGCAGATCACTTTCTGTGCTTGCATATCCCAAAGATGATATCCCATCTCGTCTACATCTCCATAGCCAAGGAAAATGAATTTCACACTTTGAAGCTCAAAAGGTGTGGCTATGGCTACCAAGAGTGAAGACAAGAGTGTAGGTATTTGAATTAATGCTCAAAGAGTGCCCAACCACATTCAAGACCTCATAGAACCAAGCTTTGATACTAGTTGAAAGCTGAGAAAGATCAAGTAAGAGAGCACGGAGATGAAAGCTATGGCAGATGGAGCAAGAGCAAGAAAGAGAGAGACTCCAAACATGGGAACTCCAACAGTCACAAAAACACCATGCCTACAATGTGTAGGTGCGGGTATTGTCAGTGTAGTAATGCACGGGTGGCTAGGCGGAGGCACCTTTACCCCCAACAATGTTAATAAGATCCCCAGTTTCTCTTGACATAAGGACATCTCAATTCCTCTAAGGGGGACAGGATGTAATATCCTCATGTCTAAAAGGAGATAATAAAATCATAATCTTGTAAGATTATCCCAAATAATTTGAGTAAAAAAACACAACACACATCATCTTCACCTTCATGCCACCATCATCGTAAATTTTGTGAGATTGTCATCTTCTTGAGAGAGAGAGAGAGAGAGAGAGAGAGAGAGAGAGAGAGAGAGAGAGAGAGAGAGAGAGAGAGAGAGAGAGAGAGAGAGAGAGAGAGGGAGAGGGAGAGGGAGAGGGAGAGGGAGAGGGAGAGGGAGAGGGAGAGGGAGAGGGAGGGAGAGGGAGAGGGAGAGGAGGAGGAGGAGGAGGAGGAGGAGGAGGAGGAGGAGGAGGAGGAGGAGGAGGAGGAGGAGGAGGAGGAGGAGGAGGAGGAGGAGGAGGAGGAGGAAGAAGAAGAAGAAGAAGAAGAAGAAGAAGAAGAAGAAGAAGAAGAAGAAGAAGAAGAAGAAGAAGAAGAAGAAGAAGAAGAAGAAGAAGAAGAAGAAGAAGAAGAAGAAGAGAGGAGGAGTAAGAGGGAAAGAAGGAGAAGGAAGAGGTAGGAGAAGAAGACAAGAGGAGTGAGAAGAAGGGTAAGAAGAAACAAGTACCATCGCCAACCATCGCATAAGCAGCAACACCTCTCTGATGTATGGGAGCTTCATCCACCTTGTCTCTAATATTTGTGGAATCCTCCTTCTCTCCACAAGATTTCCATCTCATAAGGAATCACCTTTAGCTGCTTCAGGTTGCTAATCAAGATAATCAAAGTTCAAAGCTAGTGATGCGGACTCTCTACTCATGATGGCCCCGAAGAGATGATATTCTGGAGTGGGGAGTGCGAGAGCTACAAATGTAGCCATGAATGTGGATAATACACAATCACACACAATTCCATCCCAAGTTCTTTAAAAAATTAAATTAGTTCAATATAAGGATTAAGAATGTAAGACAAAGATTTTTCAATAATTGGTGAAGAATTTATAGTTTACAAACTAGGTGAAAGTGAAAAATTCAGCAAGTAGGAACCATCTATTTAGATGTTTTTGAAAGTTAGAATAGATTGAATGACATCATAATACATTGAATGATTGCATGTAAATAAATAAATCAATTTTGACTCAAGAAGGATCATTAGAAAAGTCCACAACAATCTAGAAATCAACTAATAGCAAGGATATATTTTTTGGCTGTTATAAACCATGTAAACCTAGAGAAATATTTTCTTTGTATTCATAGATCATGTAAACATAGTGAAATATTTTCTTAGCCTTTATAGATCATGCAAACATAGATGAATATGATCTTGATATTTATAAATCATGCAATGTGTATTAAGAATATTAAAATAGGATATTAAGTTCATCAAATTAAAAATCATTCTTTAATATAAAAAATTCATCCATTGTTGATTAAGTCCAAATTATTAAAATCACAAATGTAGCTATTAGAAAGTTATGGAATGGCACAAGTAGCTATTAGAACCTAGGATATTCGAATCAATTCATTTTGATGACATGGGAAAGTGAAAATACGAACCCTAGAATTGTGAAGCAACCAAAGAAATAATATAATCTTCTTTCAAGAAAATTAGAAGCTTAAAAAAATTCCTAGAAAAAAATACTTGCTTGTGACTTACATATCTTCCAAAGAAAAACAATCAAGAATTCTAAGATTCCATTCCAATAACTAAGATTAAAAAAAAAAAAACTAATTTCCAACACATAGGAGTATAGAAAGTTAGTCAAGACTGGTAATAATGTCCATCGACCAACCTTAGATTATGAGAAATGACCATAATAAGATAGAAAAAAAAAGTTAATACTAGCCAAAGGAAGATCCAACAAAGGAAAACAAATTAGAAGGGAACTTACAGAATATAAAGGGAAGAGAAATCTAGAAAAAGGAGGGGGTGGGTAAGACCAAGTTGGAAAGAATTGCCACTAATTTAAAATCCTTACTCTAATTACCTCTCTATTTTGCATAAAATTATTACTTGGGAAAGAAGTATTTGTGTTTGCAAAATGTGCATACAAGTTTGCTTGATGCACTTAGGAAGTTGATTAGATTAACCAAAATTCTAATATACACCATACTTACCACAATGTAAAAAAAAAGCATGCTAGACCTTCCCTAAGGCTAGCGCGGCAGATCCCCTTTCCAAGGGGGATTTGTATTTGTTCCACCTCTGAGAGTTCAGATGGACCTCGATAGTGAGAGGTCACTTCATAGGGTGATTCTTGGGTAGGAGGAGTCGAGGGTGCGAGGGAGACTTTGACTAGTAAACTCTTAGACTCTTAGGATTCATCCAAACCCTTGCGTGACTCGGGATAGACTTCCTGAGGGCCCCGATTCTAGTTAGGGGTAAAAATCTTGGTAAAATAAAGGCCTTCAAGTCATTTTTCCATATGGACAAAAGGTAAACACTTGTATAAGAATTCTTTATTAAATAAAGAAGTTGACCTCCAAAACATTGTTTTCATTGTTTATGTGTTGTGACTTAAGTTACATGAACAAATATTGTGACTAAAGGAAGTATTTAAGAAAGCTAATTTGATATATATAACATAGATGTGATAGGATAATTAGATAACTAAAAACAAAACCTAAGGAAAGAAACAGGGTGAGATCCTCAATGGATCCATCCTACAAATGGGCGGTCTTGGTGAGTCAAGTGTTTTCCTCAGCACTAGATTTAGAAAGTGACTAACCATCTAGTGTAGATCCCGATCAAATGCTTGTTTAGGGGAAGAGAGTTGAGACTATATCCTATGGGTAGAGGGGTCAATGCATATTGCTCCCCCTCGTTTCTCACTTACTATGAACCAAGTGGGGCATTGATCTACTTCAGTTAGAGTTGACTTGCAAACATAGTGGTTTAAAGACCTAGGTTAGTTAACCTAAATAGGAGACCTTACTTTACTTGGAACCCAAAATTCAAGTCAATTCTCATGGGAACGGCCAAGGTCTTCCGATTGCGAAGTGGACTCGAGAGAGTATAAGTAGCAAACCTCATGTTAATCGAAAGAGTAATGAGTGATGTCGCCTAAAAAATCATCTTGATGGGTCACTAGATTGTGCCATTGAGGTTGTCTCAAAGTGGGTGTGTAGCATTACTTTCTCTACATTGTCTATCTGCCCCATTGTAATGGAGCATCCAAGTCTGCTCTCCTGCAATCAGGCTTTCCTCATCTGTCTCATGGGAAGATACCATGTAGTCGGGTTGAGGACCAAAAAGGCTTTTCTGCAATCGCTTAGAGTCCTAGTCGGAGATGTCGTACTCTGGTGTTGCATCCTTAATTTTCTTTTGGATGCTCACAATGGCAAAGATGTCATCGATATCGAGCTACCTCATCCACATGTGGTGGGACATCATGTACATCAAAATCTATAAAATCATCTGGTGCATCATGCACCATGATACAATATACTTCTTCTTCCCTTATCTTTGGAATCTCCAACACATCTAGCATGAATAGGTTTTCAACCCCCTCAATGGTGAAAGCATGGAGAGAAGCAACGAGTGGTTCATTGCTCAACATCTCAATAAGGCAAGGAGGTGAGTATACAATAGCTAAGCTCTATGCTGCCTCCTCACTTGGATTGAGAGCAATCTCCTTAGGCTCCCTCTCAAAATATTGTAGCTATAGTGAGAGGGTGCCTCGATATCTTCCTCACTGTCCTCGTGCACATCAGTGCATAAAACATAGATGGCAAAGGCTACATTATGCTCTCGATGAGATCCATTGTGATGTGGTCTTGGGATGAGGTGAGTATAACTCTAGCACAAAGTTGTTGCCCACATGCACCAGAGCTCGATCTATTACCTTTATATGGCTCGATCAGGTATATAGACTATATAAAAAATCTATTAGAATCCACCTAAGAGCAGAGTTCCGAATGGGGCAAGTGACAAGGTCCACCTTCTCACAAAAAATGATGCCAATATGCTTGAGCTAGGATCTACCATGGAAAGTGAGCTCTCTAGATTTAAGATCATACAAAACCTCAGGTAAATCTAGCCTCCTATAGGCACATAGCTTGTGGAGCTGATCCACGTGGCAAAGGCGAGAGTAGTAGCCATGGCACAGAGAGAGAGAGAACGAAGGAGAGCACATGTATAGAAAAGTAGAGAATGAAAGTAAATAGACAAACACTTCATTATATCCTCAAATATGTTTGGATCGTGCTGAGTATGTTCAAGTCTAGCTAGAGAAAATATTGGATTTTTAAAAGAAAAGAATCTAAAAGACCTTCAAACACAACTACTAGAAATCTAAATACTTCCAACATTTATTTTCATTTCTTTTAACAACAGAGCAAGTGCTCAAAAAGTGAGTAGAAGAGATGAGCTACAATATATGGTTGTGCAAAGGCAATATTCCAAAGGCTATAGAACTCCAGCCTGCAATTTAATCGTGATTTTATAACAAGTGTGATTGACTAATTACAACATATATACTCACATGCTTGGATCACAATAAACCAGTTGTATTCGCTCTTTATAAGAATTTTTACAAGAATTCAACTACTTCAAGGATATGTGGAGAAGCACATTGCTTACATGTCAAGGATTGTTCACTATGGGTCCTAATCTTTCTATTATCTAACTTGAAATAGAAGTTGCATAGGGGCTCATTGGGGACATTAATTGGATTTATTGTCTTAGAAAAGAAATGGGCCAATGACTCTCTACGCTGACTACAAAAGGATTATGACCATTCCACAAGATAACCATATATATGAGAGATGTATGTGTCTCATCTCAGGTATCTTGATCCAAGCTGATCTACTCCCCTTGCAAAAGTCGTCATCTTTTATATCGAAAGCAAATGCACAAAGTTTGTCTAACGATGAAATACCTATAAGTAAAACAAAAAATATGGTAAGTAAAAGTGACTAACACAACAATTCATCTAAGCAATACTTATATCAATTAAATCAAGGCATACAATTCAGTAAAAAAAGATTTACGTGAATGTAAGATCTGATTGGTTAACCCTTTACTCAATCATCTCATCAAGATGTGTTCTTTTGACCTGCCATGACTCGCCCAATAGTTGACTCATCCATTTCTTAGACGAACACTTGCATTGATAAGTAATCTTTATTTTTTTCAGAACCTCATATGAACCAAATACATGTGCAAACAATAAAAATGAAATAAACCAACTAAGATGCACATCTTTGGAGCATGTGGTTGGTTTTATAGCACTATTGATGTCAGATTTTATCTTTGACTTACATGCTCTTAACAACTCCAAGCTACCAATCAACCATTCATAACTAGATAATATCGGCAATGGGACATACTACAATCTCTCTTTCTACTATATACAATGAATTATAATAAATGATATTTCAAGTTGCAAGTTGACTTGCATAGTTATTATCATAGATCAAAGAACCAATGTCTTTATGCCAAACATGTATTTTTCCACTCAAACATTTCACATTTTGCTATTCATGCAGAGTCCATGGGGATATAAAGCTGTCAGTAAAACACATTTGAATTAGAACATTGCGAAGATTATAAAAAACAACTTTGATGCAAAAGAATAATCAATGATAAAATTTAGAAGCTATTTTGTTTATATTTTGCAATGTAGTTCTCATCGTACACATATTTGTTTATGCATATAAACATGTTGGATCAATGCTTCTGTTATTGTACTTGTCCCATTAAACACTTTTTTGAACTCTAAATTTCTACCTTTCCAATGTTTGCTCGGGTCTGCAATATCCTTATGCTTAACCTTGAAAATTTCTCGAGTACTTGGATGCATCAAAATCCAATCTAACTTATAGTATTTATCACAAATCCAATTACTGTAACTATCTTTCTTGTTGAAGATCTCCATTGCAAGTTTGCTACTGATGTTTTTTCTCTGTGATGACATCTACATTAACCAAATACAAAAGTTACCTATTAATGAAATTTTATGTGCTTTTATTATTATATAATAAATTAGAATTCTAATTAAAAACAATGGTTTTATAATCACATGATCAAATACATTGGAAATTAATACTCCGTCCCTCATGTAACTATGTAGATAATCATTGACTATATTTTTATGAGCCCCCTATATGAGGAGAATATATTTATGAGTAGAAAACTTACTTAGCAAGTTCTAGTTTCAACCTTAGATGGTGGCCAAGTTGGCTAGATAGCTAGAGGCAAACCATTGACGTCTTGCCACATTGCCATCTTGGCTTCATGCATATAGTCATTACTACACTAGGTCATTATGAGGAGGGTTTGTCATGTGTGGCTTTTTCCACTAGAATCCTTGGGGGGAGGTATGAAGGGGGGATGGAGCCCTCTTTGTGGGGATCCCACAGGGGGAGGGGGTAGCAATAGGTCCCCCTAGCCCAAAGGACCATTATTCTAAATACTATGCATAATTAATGGACCTATTGAATATACATTTGGTGCTTAGTTTTAGTCACATGCTCAAAAAAGTATCCATGGAATGATCTATTTAACATATAAATTTGTGGCTCATTTTAGTCACTCCACAACAATGTTTTTTTTGTATGCACAACCTTTGCTCTCATCCATTTTCTATGTGATATCGAGGCACATGATTGGAAAGCATTAACTATTTATTATACTCATCTATAATAATCAAAGATTTTATTTCTCTTATTCTCTATTCATGACTTTCTTACAAATTTCCTATATTGTGACGTGTCTTATTGTCTTGTAAATTGTATATGTGAGACTGCGTTTATTTGTTTTAAGGTATAAAAGGGTTAATATTTCATTATATTTTTTATTTGTAAGGATCAATAATTGCAAGTGAAACCCCTCAATCATCAATCCATATATTATTTTGAAGAGTACATTTTAAAAAATACCTAGCCATACAAGAATACAGTGAAACTTCACATGTCCACCCATGAATGCCACACTTCAAGTCCTTCATAGTACTTTTTTGACCACCTCACATGAGTATGGTTGCGAAGTTCTATCAGATTCTGATAAAAATTTAGGACCTTACAATCACATGATCAATTATACATATGAAACTACATTTAAATATTTTGAGGTATAAAAGGGTTAATAGCTTATCCTCCTTATTTTCACTTTACCAGTTTCATTCTTTTCTCCATTCTAGTATTCTTGGCTTCCATATTTTCTCTATTCTACTTTTCAAGCTTCTATGGCATGCACTAAGCAAGCTACTCACCGCTTCTCACCATCCAACAAACAATAGCAAATGAATACTTAATTGATATATTCAAGGATACATAGTTGGCCTCTATTAATGCAGAGCAAGTAAAATCACACATTGTCATCCATACACATATCATGCATGATCACATGTACATGTACCACATCTGTATTCAATGTATTTGGATGATCTTATTTCATATACAAGTACCCCACATTTATCTAATTGATTTGGATAACATGGTCAAAAGTTCACATACAATATATTTATCTAATCAAATTGTATTATGTTATCACATGTAGATGTATCACACATTATTGCATGTAAATATACTACATGTTATCATACATACATACGCCACATTATTGCATGTAGATGTGTCACACATCATTGCATGTAAACATGTTGTGTGTTATCATTTCATACATATACCACATGTTCATTTAACAAATTTAGATTTAATGAGATTAACCGAAGTGTCTTGTATTAATAAGAAACATGCAATATATTAGCAAAATATAGTGGGTTATAAGGAGGGGAAGTGCCCCTCCCTTGCCCCCCCTCTCCAATGGTAGGAATTTGGGTGTATGAATCCTATCTCAAAAAGGAATGCATGTATACATATTCAAAAAATTTAGAATGAAGTCTAAATATTGTGGGATTGGTATAAACCAACTTAGATGTACATTCATTGAGCTAGTTCTTGGCTTTATAGAGTTTATACGTCTACTAAAAACTTGTGTCTCTTTATAATGCATATGTAATAATATTATTATCAGAGAAAATATTCACAATGCCTATTTAGGTAGGTTCAAGGTACAATTATGTCATACCTTACATAAACCTTTCTTGAAAACCTTGTAGACTTTGTCTCCCATAGCTCTAAAGCTCTCAAGTCCTACCAAAATCTCTCCTTTATTCCTTATCCATCTATTCGTAGGAGCCTTAAAGCATTAGCGTATGATCCTCCGTTGAGATAGGTAGAGAGGAACCTAAGTCGACTAAAGATTAATAGACAACAAATTGAGGAAATATGGAGCTCATGACCCCAAGAAGAATGCAAACTTGACATGGGTAATTCTAATTTATTAAGCTTTATGAATAAGTTGCCAAGAAGGAATCAATAAGTTGATCACGATACCTTCTCTATAGGAGAGAGAATATATGTAGAGGAGATTTTCGTGATACAAAATCAAGGGATATTTTTCCTATAAGAGAGAGAATAACATCTGTAGAAGAGCTTTTGGTGGTATAGGGTTAAGGGATAGATTTTTGGTTCACACAAAGTAAGGCAACCCAACTAGACACCCTAGATACTATCCTTCTTTTTGCATCTTTTGTTGTTTTTTTGATAGGGTTTGATATTGATTTTAAGAGAAATGAGAATTTTGAGCATTGCTCTTAACTCTTGCTTTTATTCTTCTTGCAACAATCAAAATTTGAGGAAACATTTCCTCTCTCCTTTCCAGATCTTTGTATTTGTAAGTTTTCACTTCCTAATGCTAAAGATTTAGAGTTTGGTTACTCTTTTTGGGTTTGTAGGAAAGTATTTAACTTTTACAATGTGGAAGTGGAATATGATATCATAATGAAGTTTTTCTTATCTTAAAGAGTACCCTTGATGTGGTAAGATTACTATTTTTATTTGATAAGAGCAAACTTCTCTCCCTCATGTCACTATCCTACCGATTCTTTGGTTGATTTAGATCTTTGCGCTAAGAAAAATTGATGCTTTGAAGTGTGCAATCTTTATTCATAGTTCTCTATCACTTTTTTGTTAGGTTTGATGAATCATCTAACATAAATGAGTTTTGGAGCAATAATCATAGCATTGGAAATGATTTTGTTTGCAACAAACTAGGCAAAGCACATATCCCATATTGTCTTCATGCTTATTTTCTTATGGGTAAATTACCCTTCAATAATGTTTTTTTCTTGGAGCCCCAACTAAAAAATAAGATGAGAGGTAGGGATTGGTCCATTGCAACTCTAATGGGACATGGAGATACCATGAATGTTAAGATATCGAGCTCCACTCGTGATATGCCAGGGTGACCATTGTGCATTTATGTCACCGACTTGTCAGTTGGCAGATGCGGTTGGTACACGGCCCATGAATAATAGCTACATGATAGCTATCCTTATCTACTCTAGTTTGTGGCTCAGTTAGTATGCCACCTTAGTTAGTTGAGTTTGGTTTGAGACCCATATATAGGATTCTTTTATTTCCTTGTACTAGAGTTCTTTTGGCTTACACAACTAAGAAGAGGAAAACTGTTTTCAGCCTCCACTTGTGTGTGTATTTCCCCATTGTGCAAGCAAGAAAGCTACAAGTGAGACTTCTTCCTTCTCTCCCACAATCTTGACATGGTATCAGAGCCTTGTTCGTGGTAAGGAGCTCAAGAAAGCAAGCCAAGCTTGCGGTGTTCTAGTAAGAGGAGCAGTGTTGCTTTCATTTTCTATTTTGGGAGCAGATCTTTGCAGGTAGCACAGTCGGAAATTGCAAGAGTGCATTGTCTCAGGTTGAGACGCCCTTCGCGGTGAAGCAAGAGGGCAGTATATGCTGCGGGAGAGGGCTTTAGCCCATGGCGACCCTGTTTTTTTTATTTGAGGCCATTTCGGGGCCTGTTTTGGAGGCGAAAGTTTTCTACACGCACTCAGGAAAAGGCCCAGTTTTATGCTGTGCAGCCACTATTCTACAGGTCGGTGAAAAGTTATTGTAGAAATTGCATCGTATGCTTGTGCGCAGAGACATTGGGAGTTACAGAATCATCCTTGTTGCTTGTTGATGCAAAATCGTCACTAGGAAGTGACTGTGTGGTCAAATACCACTTTCGTCAGTTTTGCAGATTTGCCTTTGTGAGGCTGAAGCTGTGTTCTTTGCAGTGACAGAATTTTTTGCAGTGTTCTGTAATGGCGTCTGATTCTCTCTCACAGATTGTCACTGAAAAGCTTGACAAGAACAACTTCCAAGCATGGAAGTTTAGAATGACGAATTTCCTTATGGGAAAATGATATTGGAAATTTGTTGCAGGAAATGAAGAAGAACCAGTTCTTCCTGATGTTCCCAATCAACAGCAAATGCAGGCATTTAAAGCATGGCATGAGAGAGCCAGGAAAGTTATGTACTGGCTGTCTATTAGCATTTCAGACTCTATGATTGTGCATATTCAAGATGCAAGTACGCCAAAGGAGGCATGGGATACTTTGTCAAAAATGTATAGCACAAATACGCAAGCCAGGAAAATGCAGCTCAAGCAAGAGTTGCATAATGTGCAAAGAGAAAGTATGAGCATCAATGACTACCACATGAAGGTGAAGAAGATTGCAGATGCACTTGCTTCCATTGGGTCGCCAGTGGAAGATGATGATTTAGTTTCTGTGACCTTGAATGGTCTAGGAAAGGATTATGCACAGTTTCGAACATCCATTTCCGTCCGTGAAAGATTTCCTGATTTTGAGGAGTTGATTGCTCTTCTAATTTCTGAGGAGTAGAGAAATGGTGGTGCATCCTCTTCAGGAGGAACTTCAAAAGAAGCTCTCTTCTACTCAAATGCTGGAAGAGGTAGAGGCAGAGGTAGAGAAGGCCGATTTGGAGGCCGTGGTAGAAATCAGAATATGCAGCAAACTCAAGAAAACCAGTCCTATGGAGGAGGACGTGGTAACTCTAGACGCAGGGGGAGCCAAAGAGGTCGTGGTGAATGGCAAAGAGGCCAAAATGCAAATAGTAATGTTGAATGCTACTATTGTGGTAAAATGGGTCATATGGCTAAAGACTGCTATAAAAAGCAGAATGACATCATGAATGGAAAACTGCAACAAGGGAATTATGCATCTTCTAGTAGACAGGGTGATGACAGAAATGAGCATTTGTTTATGGTACAGCACATGAACAATTCTGTGACAAGTGCAGAAGAAAGCAATGATGTATGGTATGTTGACTCAGGTGCATCAAACCACATGACAGGTCATGCAGAATGGATGGAGGATGCAAGGAAAATGGAAAAACCAGGATTTGTGAAGACTGGTGATGATACTGCACATCCTATTGTGCAGATTGGAAAAATTCCTTTGTCTATGCAGGATGGGAAAAAGAAATACCTGTCTGATGTATTTCATGTCCCGAATATCACCAAGAATCTGGTTTCTGTTGGTCAAATGGTTGAGCAGGGCTTGCAAGTTAGATTTAATCCTCATGGATGCTTTGTTGAGGATATGAAAAATAAAGGTCGCTTGATAGCAAAAGGAAAGAAGAAGGGCAGAATGTTTACGTTGGATGCAGACATGTCTGAATTGAGTGCAGCAATGTTTGCACATGGGACCGGTGTAGTTGCAGATATTGATATCTGGCATAAATGCATTGGTCATGTTAATGTACAGCGACTTAAATCAATGCAGGCCCAAAATATTGTTGCAGGATTGCCAAAATTCAAGGTTACAGAAATGCATAAGGTATGTGAAGCCTGTCAATTTGGAAAACAGGCAAGGAAACCATTTCCTAGACATGTTCAAGAGAGTAAGAAGCCATTGGAATTAATCCACTCTGATGTGTGGACTACTAAAGCTGCATCTCTTGGAGGCTGTCATTATTTTGTCACTTTTATTGATGACTATAGCAGAAAAGTTTGGGTGTATTTTATGAAAAAGAAAAGTGAAATTTTTGGGCATTTCAAAACTTTTAAAGCTATGGCTGAAAAAGAAACAGGTCTGCAAATAAAATGCCTAAGGTCAGATGGAGGGGGAGAGTACCTCTCAAATGAGTTTGCAAGGTTCCTGCAGGAGCATGGCATAAAGCAGCAATATTCATGCAGTCATACCCCACAACAAAATGGAATTGCAGGAAGGAAAAACATGCATATTGGAGAGGTATCTCGTGCCATGCTCAATGAAAAAGACATGTCAGATTTTTATTGGGCTGAAGCAATTGCTACAGCAGTCTACATAATGAACAGGACTCCCACTGCAGCAATACATGGGATGACTCCAGAGGAGAGGTATATTGGTAGGAAACCAGAAATTTCTCATTTGAAAATTTTTGGTTGCATTGCCTATGGAGATCCAAGTTGGATCCAAAAGCTGAGAAGTGCATCTTTATTGGTTACTCTCTGCAGCAAAAAGGGTATAGATGCTATAACCCTTCTACTCGTAAGTTTACAGTGAGCAGAGATGTTGTTTTTGATGAGATGAGTAGCTGGTATAAACCAGTAAATGTGATTGATGATGTAGATGCACAAAATGGTAATGCTGCACAGAATTCACATCAGCAGTCACAAAATATTAGTGGACCTAGAGCGTCCTCTAGCAGTGGTTCACATTCTTCGCCATGGACAGGCAGATTGAGATCATGAGAATCTTCTCAAAGCAATGCAGATAGTGGTATGCAGGTATCACGAAAAGAAAAAGAGAAGGTTGATCAGCCCATGTTTGATGTGAATGCAGGTCACTTTTATGTGGATGGTGAATCCAGTGGCTCAGAACAGAGCATTGATGATCAGTTGGGTATTCCTTCTATTGTTACACCTGGAGTAAGGAAGACCAGGGATGTTTTGAGAGCACCTGGGAGTGAACCTATTTTGTGCAGGTATATGAGAGCTAGGTATCTTGTGGATAGGCTGAAATATGATGGATTTACAGCCATTCACTATGCATATATGGTCAAAGTGATACAGTAACCAGAACCCACTTCTTTTGAGCAAGCCATGGGAAAAGAAAAATGGGAGAAAGCCATGGATGAAGAAATGGATGCCTTGGAAGCAAATGCTACATGGGAATTGGTACCTTTGCCTAAAGGTAAGAATGCAATTGGCTGTAAGTGGGTTTATAAGGTGAAGCACAATGCAGATGGTTCTGTGAACAGATACAAGGCAAGATTAGTAGTCAAGGGGTATGCACAAACATATGGCATTGACTATGAAGAAACATTCAGTCCGGTTGCAAGGATGGCAACCGTAAGAGCAGTCATTGCTATGGCTACATCAAAGGGATGGTCTTTACATCAGATGGATGTAAAGAATGCCTTCTTGCATGGTGATTTGCAAGAAGAGGTCTATATGGAGCAGCCACCAGGTTATGTGCATGCTGTTCATCCTGAGTTTGTTTGCAGGTTGAAGAAAGCCTTGTATGGCTTGAAGCAAGCACCTAGAGCATGGTCTGACAAGATAGGACAATATCTTGTCACTATTGGCTTTCAGATTTCCAAGGCAGATTTCTCACTTTATGTGAGAAAAACAGAGAAAGGTATTATGCTACTTGTCATTTATGTTGATGATTTGATTATGACAGGTGACAGTGATGAAGATATCCTTCATGTGAAAATGGTATTGAAGCAGAAGTTTGAGATGAAGGATTTGGGAGAGCTGCGTTGTTTCTTGGGCATTGAGGTGATTAGATCACCAAGTGGGATACAGCTCTTGCAGAGGCAGTATGGATTGGACATGCTGTCCAAAAATGGGATGACAGGCTGTAAGCCTATTTCAGTTCCTTTGGAGCAGAATGTGAAGCTGAGCGCAGATGCAGGTGAGCTTCTGGAAGACCCTACTATGTACAGACGCATAGTAGGAAGCTTGATTTATATGACTATTACCAGGCCAGATTTGAGCTATGTTGTTAGATTGGTAAGTCAGTTTATGCAGGCTCCAAGGAAACCGCATTTGGATGCGGCTAGACGCATACTCAGGTATGTGAAGTCCACATTGCAGTATGGACTATTTTATGAGACTGGGGTTCAGATACAGTTGCATGGATACACTGATGCTGATTGGGCTGGTAGCATTTCTGATAGACGATCTACCAGTGGATATGTGTTCTCTTTTGGGAGTGCTGCAGTCACTTGGAGCAGCAAGAAACAGCCTACAGTTGCCTTGTCCAGCACAGAGGCTGAGTACAGGGGTGCAGCAATGGCTGTATGTGAGGTAGCTTGGTTGTATAAACTACTTTATGATATGCATCAGCCTACAGATGGGCCAGTTGTCATTTATTGTGACAACATGAGTAGTATACACTTGGCAAATAACCCAGTCTATCATGTTAGAACAAAGCACATTGAGGTGCATTATCACTATGTGCGGGAGAGGGTTTTACTAGGTCTTATTGATCTAGTTTATGTCAGCAC
Organism: Lygodium microphyllum; assembly: GCF_053477565.2. Lineage (NCBI taxonomy): Eukaryota > Viridiplantae > Streptophyta > Polypodiopsida > Schizaeales > Lygodiaceae > Lygodium > Lygodium microphyllum. The sequence goes on along the minus strand of NC_141157.1, from coordinate 76,078,974 downwards.
AGAGGATCAGGTAGCTGACATATTTACGAAGGCATTGGGCGTAGAGAAGCTGTGCAAGTTCAGAGACCTACTTGGTGTGCAGGAATTGGGATTGAGCTCGAGGGGGAGTGTTGAGATATCGAGCTCCACTCGTGATATGCCAGGGTGACCGTTGTGCATTTATGTCACCGACTTGTCAGTTGTTTGCGGATGCGGTTGGTACACCGCCCATGAATAATAGCTACATGATAGCTATCCTTATCTACTCTAGTTCGTGGCTCAGTTAGTATGCCACCTTAGTTAGTTGAGTTTGGTTTGAGACCCATATACAGGGTTCTTTTATTTCCTTGTACTAGAGTTCTTTTGGCTTACACAACTAAGAAGAGGAAAACTGTTTTCAGCTTCCACCTGTGTGTGTATTCCCCCATTGTGCAAGCAAGAAAGCTACAAGTGAGACTCCTTCCTTCTCTCCCACAATCTTGACAATGAATTGTTAATATGGGGGCAAAGCATGGAGGGTGCTAATACATAGCCCATTATGTTGGCACCATGTCAGTGAGGGTAGCATGTGAATTTACTTACCTTGCCATCATCACACTTGAATAGATAGCTAGTAGGCATATTCAATTCTTGTTAATTTTTCAAGTTCATTTCTAATGACATAAAGAGCTAATTGATCTTACATTAATTACTATTAAGAGCCTATCCTTAAACCAAAACTCTAGCATAATTTTATTGTCATCCTATAAGTCTCGAGCAATTTCTATAAGATTTCCAACTACGCAATGGCATTGCATATAATAAAATGTCAAAATTAATATTCATGATTCATTTTTATAAGCTATGGGGAATAGATTTTTGTTGTACTTTGGAAGTGACCCCAAGTACTTCACATCCCAACTTTGACCTGACAAGTCCATGCATTTCTCCAATTTGCATACAAACATCGATTATGTTTCAAACCAAGAAGTCCACACATGTAATGGCATAAACATTTCAGTCTTCATATGTTGACTTGCTATAATAGGTCACAAAATTATTTGAATATTGCTACAAAGCTTTAATCTAAATTACTCATTTTTGGCTCCCTTGATGTTGACCATTTTACATTGGCCAAAGGAGGGGGTGGAAGAGGCTCTAGAGATCTATATCATGTAATGCTTGGGGGTAATGTGTACGTCATAAAAGGAAATCTCTTACTCATCCAAGGACCTATTTAATCTTGCTCATCCAAGGACCTATTTAAGAGAACCATGAAATGCATCGAAAATCCCAACTATACTATTGATAGGTTGTTGATCTTCAAGGTTTGGACAATATATATCTACAAATATACACATAAGAGAACTTTAGCAAAAAGCTCAAATACACAATCAATATGATGCCTTATTGATACACTTAGAAATCGGTCTATGGAAATGCATTTTAATGGGCCAATTTTGTAAGTGCAATCCTAAGTGCATATAGGCTTGTTGTATAAGCACTTGGTTAATCTTATCTCTTGTCTATTGGCCTTGAAGTCTCCTACTTGGCTCTTGTAAGTATCGATGAACTCGTTTCCATGTATGCTCCTATTTCATTGTAATATAATCCAACCACTAATGGAGATAATGGTAGGAATCCACATGTGATTATCAAAATCAAATTTATCGTATATTGTGATGAGCTACCATTCATAATAGAAATCTCTTTGGTCCATCTTCTCCTTGCGTAGTATGGCTACGCCCCCAAGTCCACTTCATAGGGAAGTGTCAATGTGACTAGTGTATCGAAAAGCCACATCTTTGCTGTGGATTCTAGAACTTTCCATAGGTGCATTCTCTCTCAAATACACTAGTGTTGCAAAATTGCATGCTAGCTTGGCCCCTGTTGCCTCTCACATAGAGAGTTATGACCCTTTGAGGTTAACACAATTATGCATATCATTTGATATCTCAAAAGGTTCTCTATCAAAGTGACCCGGTGCTTTAACTTGGTTGCCCAAGCTTGTATAATTAGATAAAATGACATTGGTCTTCCCAAGATTCATTGAGTGGTCTTTACATGTAACAAATGGTTTATAGGGGATCTTAGGTTTGTAGGCTCTTAAGAGGATTTGGAGAAGCACATTGTCACTTGCATAGAGCGAGGTGGGAATTTGCACTTTAACAAGGCTTACACTAAAGCCTCCCAATTTGTCTATAATTTGTTATCTCAGCAACATAGAGACCAAAGAAAGTAGGTGACAATGTGCATCCTTTCTTTATTCAAATGGTGCTAGTCACTGTCTTACAGTCCTCTAGGCGCTCAGACTCTACTTGCCACTAGCTCATATAGAGTGTGTATCCTCCAATGAGGCTTCTTCGACATGTGGATTTCTTATAGTGTTGTGGTAAGCTTGGCACATGGTACAATGTCAAAAGCTTTGCAAAAGTCTAGAGAATAACAATAAATCCTCCTAGCACATACATGTCCTAGCTATCGTGAGAGCACATATAATCAAGAGTAAATAGTGACAACACCCCACAATATCATTAGAGCAAAGTTGGGCTCTAGCATGGTTACAAAGGACCTCTTCAACGCAATGCCATTCTATCATAACCAATGGGAGCTTCCTTGACAAAGATGCCCTTGCTTGGTACTGATATCTTCCTAGGAAATTAGCAAAGGAGGGTCATACTTAATGTTGGTACACCCAAATGCGGACTTTGGATGAGCTTGCATGTGATGAGTATAGGTGCTTGTTTGACTACAAGCTTGCTTGTGTTCTCAACCTGATCTTAACCACCCAAAGCCAAATAGAGTGATTAGGATGGATATTGTGATATTAGATACTGAGTATACTTGGTTAAGCCCCATGCAACAATACCAAATACACTTCTTACAGCTCTCATGATGGATTTGTTACACTCCTGGCACACATGGATACATGCCTCACACACATATCAAATATGCCATTTGCCAGATCCACTACAGGACCCCACTACTCGCACCCTCTACACCCCTGTACAGACATAGGGTTTTACAGCTTGATTCATCTTTTAGATATAATTGAATTGTCTTTATGCTGGGCATCTGTTCATTTACACTATATGCACACAGGTCTCATGTTAATATATCCTCCCTTTCTTTCTTTCCTCTGTGTGCACATGTTTGCACATGGCTTAGTGATGCATGGCAATGTTTCTAGTATTGCGAAGGTTAAAAGTTGAACGATGTGCTATCATTAATGCCTTTTTCTGATCAACATCATAACCATGAATGTAAATAGATGAATATTGTCATGCTTACGTACTCAACCATGTATGTCATAGGCACTTAAAGCTAAAGCATCCCCTCAAAGAAACTCTCTTAATTTTGTCTTTAGAGTTTCTGCATATGCTCAAATGCAGACACCAGATAAACAGAAGTGATTGACCTGTGCCCTAGCTTAAAAGTCTTTGCACATGATATAACTGCAGTGGACTTTGCATTCCACAAAGTGTAACTCAAAGCACTTGCACTCTATGAACCCAAAAGGTGAAAGGTGCATGACCTTGCAATTGTGAAATTGAATAATGAGTAAGGACCATCCCATGTCCTTGTAAAAATCTACAAAGTTCAGTTTTGGGCCTGTCTTGCAGGTTCTCCTTTTCTACAAATGAAAAGAGCATATAAATAGACCATCCAAAATGTTACAATTTGCCCCAATCTCTCTGGGGATCAATTAACAAAGGAGCAATCACTGCACGAGGCATAAAATTCATAACTGGATGTTCACATGTTCCATGTATAATCATCCCTTTGAGTAGCTGAGGTCTGCCAACAGCACTCTATAACTCAGTCTTTACGAAAGATCTCATGTTCCAGAATGGCTTTCCGCTGGGCTGCTGCAAATAGGATTTATGAAAGACTGTTATGAACACAGTTAGATTGTGGCAGAAACATGTACACAGGCACATTCAGTGGTGTATTAACTTCGAAAGTGGGTGCCAACTGCATGGGAATCATCACATCAGGTCTCCTGGTAATTGCCATCATGCACACTTGAGCCGTTTTCTAAAAACAGCCTTTGTAGTTAAAATTGCAAAGAAAGATCCCACTGTTAAAAGAAGACCCATGACAAAGACTACAAAATTAAATGTAGAACTTTCTTTGGCATACACCCTCACTCCCAGTGTTTTCCAGTAACTCTCTGTGTAAACAGGATCCACCTCCCCCATGACATCACCAGATGCTGCTGGGACAACTCTCCAGCCATTTGTTCCGTACTGCAGCCTTGTTGAATAGGCTGGTACATACCTGCAAATGGAATATTCGAACTTTTTAGACTATAAAATGGGAGTGGACAAGAATGCCACCCGAACAGTATGCAGTTGAGCCTTGGGTAGGTGTAACAAGCAAATAAATGGTTTCCCCACCTTGTAGTAGAGAAAACACATGTTCCTTTGTGATCTATGGTTGATCCAACACAGACTTGCTCAGAATCTGTGCAAGTTGTTGAGCATGCTGAGCTTACATCAGCAGCTACTGCTGTGCGATTTGCAAGAAAGTTCCAAATGAATCGGCTGGTATCCTCGATATTCTCAAGAGCTGGTTCTGCAGATGGATCTCCAAGGAAGACTCCCACATAATGGTTAGGGCATGTCTGGGTAGGGGTAATGAATGTCTTCACAAGGCTGCAAGACATCCCTGGGTCACAAGTCAACAAGCAATCTACTAATTCCTCCACTAATGAGCTGTTCACAGAAATTGATGTTAGCTCTGAAACTGAGCTGGAATTTGTCACGAGTAGGTACAAAGTGCGTGCTACCAGTGAAGCTGCTGCAACTATTGAAGATATGTTTATATGACCTACAAAAGCACATTCAAGTCCTAAATGAGAAAAAAGGCCATGGCTGGAAGCAGGTGAAAGAAAAGCTGTTTAATAATAACCTGCATCATCCAAGCTGCTATAGAAATACTTGTTCAGAAAAGCAGTGTCATATTCTGTAAGCACCATGCCTGCAACTGACATATTCTACACAGAACAAGGATTTTGAAAATACCAAGCTGTTCTTGAATAAGGAGCATATGTATGGGAATGAAACTAACAAGTCATATATTTATAGGAAGCTACCTCATGCAGAAAAGACATCAACGATGATGGAGGTACACCAGGGTTGGTTTTGCTTGCAGATTTTACGGTTATTTGAGTTGAATTTTCCACAGATAAAGAGGATGCTGCACTTTGAAGTGCCTCTAGCAGTTCTTGTGTAGCAATTGAGTCCTGAAGGTAAATGTTTAACAGACAAGTGTTATCATGTAAGGAGGTACCAATTCTTTCCCTGCACCTAAAATACCAAAGTTCTTCTAATCAAAAGAGCAAATAAAAAGGCCTGATATCAATCTCCAACTAAATACCTGGCTGTGTGCATAGAAGCTGTTCTCTACAGCAAGACCACCCACAGAACCAACTTCCAGTATCTACACCAGCTTTGGGTACATGCAAATATTAGAAAATTTATAAAACACCAAGCGGTAGAAACAGAATCAAAACAGAAATGATAGAATCTGACCTGATATATAAGCGAGCTGTTCAGACCTTGGACAGAAGAACCCCCATTGGCAAGCTCACTCAGAAAATGGCGACTCCCCAAATAACCCCATGCTTCTCCAGTAAAGATAGTAACTATCAACTGAAAATGACAATATGGTAAAATATATAGCAAGCACTACCTGCATATAAATGCAGTACATTGTACTGAACAAAGAAAATGTACAAGAAATTTGAGGTTCACACAAATGCTTTTGTGCTTGATTTAATGAAAATAAGCTGGAGAAATATCATATTTGCAAACTGTGTTACCAGGACAAGAACCTGAAACTTCAAAACGAATCCCACTGTTTAACCTGTTGGCTTCACTCAAGGCCAATCAGGTGGCCCCAGAATGGTCCTCCTTGGAGCGATAGGTTTGAGTACATCTCTTACAAGGTGACTTTAGTAGCAGCTTTTATTTTCAAAAGAGCAATTGCCATCTTAAAGCAGACGTTTCAGAAAACTCTAGCAGCTCCAAACCATGATGTTCCTAGAGGGCCTCATGCACAGTAAGTGATCTTACACTAGATTCCATGAATCAATTTGATCTATAGGCTGATGGTATTCAGAGCTCTTGCACTAAGTTTGTTCTGTTGCAAGCCCCCCAATGAATCAAAACCCTAAAATGATGTACAGTTTGAGAGAGTTTTAAAACGGTGTGTGGTATGAGGTCCCAAAACTTTCTATGAATAGGCATGCTGCCCTCCATTCAGCCCAATCTCGTTTTTGCATGTTTCAAGCTCTCTAGCTTCGCTACCCAAACCCAATTCACAGTGGACACCTTAGCCAAAGCTGCCAATTGCTGTCTACATCCATTAGGCACCTCTTTCCAACCTCCATCACGTATTCTACATTGATTTCTGCTATGTTTGCTGATTAGCCACATCATCTACTGCTGGCGAACTGCTGAACTGCTGCGTTTGTGATCTGCAGCTGCTGTACAGATTGCCACATCATCATACCTGCATTTCTACTGCCGTCAGTCTGCCACCATCATACCTTCGTTTTTGCTGCTGTCAACCTGCCACTTCATCCTAGTGCTTGCGTTTGCACTCTTGTTCTGTCACCCAGTTTTTCTTTCTCCTCAGGTACCTGCGTTTTTATCTTTCTCTCTCCTCACTGCCTATCTACATTAGATCCAAATTCCAAAGCAGCGTTTGCTGGTGTTGGACCCTTAAGAGGCTACCTTGTTGCGTTTCAAGTTCCGTTCAAAGTACGACACTCTCTCTAGCTCATTACCTCTATCTTGGTCCTTGAGACATAAGGGTTTGAGGTTCAGTATTCATTCACTACATAGTGTGTTTGCTGCATAAGCATTGCATTTTCAATAGACATTCACTTCAATATTATCCGTCTTCATTGTCTCTTACTTAACGTAACCCTAATTGTGTTCTATCAGTTTGTGCTTTGTCGTACAATTGCTTTTATGTTTTCTATTTTAGAGCATTTATTCACATGTATCAAAGGCAAGTTCTCTTTGAGATACCTAGGAATTTGATCGGAAAGCTCATCCACAAAAACAAGAACAACAAAAGGGTCAGGACTCAGATGACTTCATATACTTCCACACCACTTCAATCTCCACAACCAAACATGTCCAAAAACAATCACAAGTGGGCCTCGTAACTTGCCACTAGATCTGGCATGGCTAGAGAAACTTCATACCACCATGGAGTCCACCGATCATATGAGATTTCAGCTGCGGAGTATGATCTCATCCTTATGCATAGGGCTCAGTAGTAGATTGAACGTAAGACTGAGTTTTCTCCTTTAGATTCGATACGTAGAACTAGTGACCATGCAGAAAAGACGGAATCTTCACCACGGACTAGCCGTCCGCGAGTGGAAACTGCCATGGACTATACACCACTTCTATCATTCATTTTTAGTCCGGTGTTAAGTATAAACACATGTTTTCTATTCAAGCTAATTCCTCTTTTTCTCAAGGGTCAGGAGATCCTCTTGATGAAGAGATTATCCATAAGGACTTTTGGTTTATGAGCAATGAAAAAGACAAAATTTTCTTTCTAAACTCAAAAGAAGGTAAGAAAAAGAAGCAAGAAGTTGTAAGCATCCCTTTTTCCTTTTCCTTCAAATGATTTTGTTTCTCATGGTCAAACTGGAGTAGATGCATCCACATCCATATCACAATCATCTTTTCAATTTGATGCACTTAATGGACAAAAGGAATGCACTTGGTTTCCTACTATTACACCCATCATAAATCCATTTCGTCTTAATTTTCACAAGGAAACCGCATCATTTCCCACTTCCATACCAATCACAAATCCTTTTGGACTCCCAACCATCCCGCTCTCATATTCCACCACACCTTCCTTTCAGCCTCCATTAAGTGCAGTACATGTTCCACCACACACTACCTTGGGGAGTTCCGCACACTTAGGCATAGCCTTTAGGACACCTTACACCTATCCAAGTAGTGTACTCGTGATAGAGGCTCGACCTTCCCCACACACACTTTCGGGCTATCCCTTTGGAAATGCCTCCCAAACATACTTGAGTGTGTGTTGAGCTAAAAATACATTAGCTTGACTTAAGCAACTCCAAATCATCTTAATTAACAAAAAAACCATCTTATTTTAAAAAGAAATGCGATCCTAGAGAGTTACCGTGTTCCACATGCACAACCCTAATTTGGGTACCCCAAACTTTCTATAAATAGGCATGCAATCCACCACTCAGCCATATCTCTACTTCCCACACCTTGTTCGTAGAGAACATTGTAGTCAGAGCTTCCCCTAGCCATCTACTACCATCTAGCACTTGATTCTAGCCTTCGGCTTCACTCTACAACAAGTACCCTAAAGCTATTGCATACTATCAAATTGTTGCATTTGTTGTGCTGATGTCATCATCCAGTACTATCCCCATCAGTCAAACACTGTCGCCATCTCCAAAATCTACATTTGCTGAGTTTCTCTCTCCTCCAATACCATTATTATGATTTTTGTATTATGGATGTCGGTTCTGTCACCTGCATCTTGTGCACAATCACCTGCTGATTGCAACTATTACCTAGTTTTTCTCTACTCAAGTATCTGCGTTTTTAGTTTGTCTCTCTCCTGCACTGCCATCTGCATCAGATCCAGCCTTCCTTGGCTGCATTTGTTGATATTCGACACACGGAGGCTGCCTTTGCTACGTTTCAGGATCCGTTCAAAGTACGACACACTCTCCAGGTCATAACCTGTGCCTTGTCCTAGAGATACGAGAGTTCGAGGTTTGGTATTCATTGCATAGTGAGTTTGCTGCATGAGCATTGTATATTCAATATTTATTCACTTCATTATTCATTGTGTTCATTGTCTCTGAGTTACCCTAAACCTAGCCCTAACCGTGTTCTGTGTTTATCAATCTTTGCTTTATCGTATGATAGGTTTGTGTTTTCTGCGTTTAGAGCATTTCTTTACATGGTACTAGAGCTAGATACTCTCTGAGAAACCTTGGCCTTTGATCGGAAAGCTCATCCACAAAAGTAAGAATAACAAAAGAGTTAGATGACTTCGAACACATTCACAATACCGCTCTAGTCTTTACAACCAAACATGGACAAAAATGACCAAGAGTGGCCTTCCCAGCTTGCTTTTGTCCGCAAAAGCGAGAACAACAAAAGGGTTAGATGACTTCGAACACATTCACAATACCACTCTAGTCTTTACAACCAAACACGGACATAAATGATCAAGAGTGGCCTTCCTAGCTTGCTTTTGCCCAATCTAACATGGGCGGTCTACCATAGAGTCCGCAGACCATACCAAATTTCTACTACCAAGTATGATCTCATCCTTATGCATAGGGCTCAACAAGAGGTTGAAGATAAGTCTCTGACTTCTCTACTTCAGATTCAGTGCACAAAACTAATGATCTTGCAGTATCTTCAAAATCTCCACTACTACGGACTAGCCTTCAGTAAGTGGAACTTGGCTCAGATTACACATCACTTACACAATACAGCTTTTCTCCAATGCTGGGTACAAATCCTATTATTTCATATTCTATGCTAACTAATTCTATATTTTCTCTTGGATCAGGGGATGCTCGTCAAGAAGGGACTCTTCAAAGCAACCTTTGGTTTCTAAGTAATGACAAAGACAGGTATTTCTTTATGAACTCAAAACTAGGTAAGAAACTGAAAAAAGAACTTGTAAGTATTCCCTCCCTTGCTTTTCCTTCAAATGATTTTATTTCATCTAATGCATTTAATAAACAAAAGGAACCAACCATGTTTTCCACAACAACATCCATCACAAATCCATTTGGTCTCCAAACCATCCCTCCCTTATCTTCCGTTGCACCTTTCTTTTCACTTCCATTAAGTGCACCCCATTATCCACTACACACCACATTAGGGGGTTCTACACATTCACGCATAGCCTTTAGGATCTCTACATACCCATTTCCAAGTGGTGTACCTGTGATGGACGCTTAACCTCCAACACATTCATTTTTGAGTTATCCCTCTGGGAGTGCATCGCAGACATACTTGAGTGTGGATCATTTGGTATCATACTTTGCCTCTATGGCATTACCTAGTGGACCATCTAGTCATTATGTTGTGCCCCAACCGACATTTGCATAGGGCTATCCTATCCCATTGCATCCACCTCCACTTATGGTATCGTATGGACCCATGTCTATTTCGGTACCTCTGCAATGGTCGGCACTCATTGGATATCAACATCCTATTTCTGCCTATCCGTCCTTACCTCCTCCTTACGCATTACAAGTTGATGCCACCATTATGGATGATACATAGTTATAGCATGCCCAATTTGGTTATCTCAATTATGGCAATTTGCTTCACTTGAGAACTAAAAATATGGTGCTTGATCTACCTCTGTTGAAAGCATCTACTCATAATGTATGTGAGAGTTGTATACTTGGCAAAATGCATTGCGCTCATTTCCCAAAAGTGGATCTATGCATGCTGATAAAAAATTACAGCTTATAATAGTGATATTTTTGTGCCTATACATATCAAACCCATTGAAGGATACTTGTTTTTTGTTACCTTCATTGATGATATGACACGCCATTGTTGGATATGTTGAGATGGCAAGCTCAACACGTGCGGACATTGATGATAGACCGCCTGGCTAGATGAGTCCGCATGTCTACACTTAGCACGTTGGTGGTCATTATGATACTCACATGGCCACTGACTTATCACTTATTATATTTAGTTTGTTACACCTACCTACAGCTGGCAAAGATATAACGCCAGTCGATTAGTGTAGTCGGTTATGCATTGTTTGACTTAGAAGGCCACTTTCCTTTATGTTGTATCTTATCTATACTTGGTGTACATTGTATAGTATGTGGTAGAAGAAGAAAAAACCAGCAAGAAAACGTTATTGCCTCCATCTCTCTTCTTGTGTTCTTGAGTGAGTTTCCTCTTGTGTATACCGTGTTTGTTTGGCGTAGCAGCTCAAGCATATCCCCCCATCACGCGATTCTTGACAGGATATATACTTTGAGGCACAAATTAGAAGTGTTTGCATGTTTTAAAACCTTCTTGGCCTTGGCTAAAAATGACAATTGATATAAGTTGATTACACTTCGTACAAATCGAGAGGGAAATATATGTCATGCGAGTTTAACTCTTTTTTGACTGAAAGGGGCATTAAACATCAATGCATACACCTTACACACCTCAACAAAATGGTATGGCTGAAAGAAAGAATAGGACTTTGATGGAGATGGGACATTGTATGCTTTCACACAATAAGCTGCCAGAGCTGACTACTCGAGTGCTAAGATATGGCCTTCAAGAACGGGAGCTTCCCACATGCACGGGAATCACGAAAGAGCAGCAATTTCACTACTTGCGCCGTGCCGGGATTTCTACTATTGAGCTTAAGAAACTAGGGTTCGAAGAACAGGAGCAGCCAACACCACCACCACAAGTGGGCCCAGCAGTGGTGAGCAGAATGCCGAAGAGGGTCTGGACTTGGAGCAAGATGCTGAAGAAGAACACGAAGAATGCCCAGTCTGCCTCTACCAGACCTCCCGCCTGAAGAGCCCGAAGGTGCCCACATGCCTGAGTGCATTGTGGTAGCCAGAAGAAGAAGGTTGGAACTGGTAGAGGAAGCACTATGCAGAGCACGGTCACTACCCAGACAATTCCTTAAAGAGCCGGTGCCACTATGAGAGGATCCCAACCCTATCGATTGGCCTCAGGAATTGATCATATGGCGTGACCGAGCGTTCCAGACGAGACCATTTGAGCTTTCATTTGCTTATCCATGCTCGTTGGACCGTGCGTTGCCTCTAGGCATTCTAGCCAAGATCAAGGACCTGGCCAATGATCTGGCGAACAGATGGATAGAAGAGAGGAGCCTCATAATAACCAGGTGGAGGCAAGAGCTTGCAGATTACTAGCAAGACAAGGTAAACAGGGTTCCCAAAGTTTTGGCTTGATGTGATTATGAGTGCAGTGTATGTGCTAAATTGCAGCCCCACTAAAGCATTGGCTAAATGTATGCCTTATGAGACTTGGATTGGCTAGAAACTAGTGGTATCACACATTCCTATCTTTGGTTGTTTAACATATGCTTTGGTGCCACAACCACAAAGACATAAATTGCAAGACAAGGTTGTCGAATGCATTTTCACTGGTTACAGCACAGAAAGTAAAGGGTACCGCTTGTATCAACCCTCCATAAACAAGGATTTTGTTAGTAGAGATGTGGTATTTGCTGAACATGCTAGTCAACCCTTCATAGACTGCAAAAATCAGCCCAATGTGGAGCCTATGCATATATATAACTGTTTGTTGCCATTGTTTCAACAAAATGTACCCCTTTTTTGTCAATTTCAGCACCCTATTGAGGGTTTACAACAATAAACACGTGCTAAACAACAGCCTGATTTTCAGCCCATTGATCAAGGCATTGCTGATGATGACGTGGCCAATGAGAGGGTTGCTATTCAAGAAGCTAAAACAATCCCTAGATGGTTATTGGATACATTACAAGACAGCAAACAGTCTGTTCCACTTCCTAATAGAACTATAGTCGCCACTCGCCATGCACAAGGTAACTTAGTTGCAGATGCACTTGTAGCTATTGCATGTAATGAGGAACCTATTTCTCTACATGATGCTTTAGAGGATGAGCATTGGATGATAGCTATGCAATCAAAGTTGGATTCTATCTATAAAAATGGCACATGGAAGTTAGGTGACTTGCTTGCTAGCAAGCGTGCTATATGCACGAAGTGGGTTTACAAATTAAAATGCAAATATTATGATAGCATTGATCGCTTCAAGGCATGTCTCGTTGCCAAAGGGTATGCCCAACAGCATGGAATTGACAATAACCAGCTAGCTCTAGATAGTAATTACAATAGTTTGAAGGATGTGATAAAAACTAGAGTGTGTTGAACAAGTGTTGAAGCAATTATGGAGGCTAATTGAGATGATGACAGCAATTGAATAATGACTAGAGTGGGATGCAAAAGGGATGCAAGTGACCTAACACATACACTATTCATAGAGATGGAACCAACAAAAGTATGTGGGTTTCTTCATAGGACATTGAAGCACACTTAGTGCATTTGGGTTTTGGGGCTGTTTAATGAGCTAATGATGGTCTAATGCATAATGTCCCTTTTTTAGCTTTATAGTTGGGTTTGTAATTAGTTGTACACTAGCCCCTTGACCACTTTTGTGCAAAGCCCCTAGGGCTATTGCATACTCATGAGCTAGATCCTCTATTGCTGCGCTTGCCTTGTTTTGGAGCAACCCAACTTGCTGGTCACCTATGCTACCTCTTGCGATCATCATTAAATAAAGCCACATCTGCCATTTCCAGCCACTACTCATTATCGCCTAGCTGGTAGACTGCTCTGAGAGACTGCTAATCATGCCGCCCTAACTGCCACATCATCATCCAAGCTGCCAACTGCTGCATTTTGAGTTTTCTACATCAGCTTGATTTGTGTTTTCATCTATAGCAGGTCATTTTTGCATTTTCAGCACTTTTCTTCATCGGCCTCTGCTCAAATTGGCGGTAACTGCACTCTGGATTTGTCTCTAGTGGATGTATGACACACTCAAACACCTTCCCCAACCCACTCCCTCCAGTCACATCAGCTGTCAGCCTACTCTACCCTTGAGCATTGTGTATGTACATTCATTCACTTATTTATTCATGATTTAACAGGCCTCATTCATTCAATTTATCTTAATGCTTTAGTTTGGTTTTTGCATTAGTCTCTTTGTTCAATATGTTTTAGTTGTGGTTGTACACTTTTTTTTTTTGCAAACCCTAGCATATCTTCACATGGTATCAAAGCCAGTGCTCTATGAAGAGTATCCTCTGGCTACCGTGGATTGCTTGGTTTGCTCTTAACTACATTATCAATCACACATTGACTAATAATGGCTAAGGTCACTCCATCTTGGGATCCTCTTGTGTATTCTACCACCACTCCTTGAATGGAGGTCCTATTGAGGCATTATGGTCTTGATGTAGACAACAACACTCCCATCATCATCTTCTATTTAATTTTCTTCTAGGAATCATTCACCAAAGCCCAACTCTTATTTTTTTCATATTCCTTCACAAGGTGCCTCTTAGTTGAGGCACTCAGTTAACAAGATTGATCACCTCTCAATCGAGGGAAGACAATCCACTTGAGATACAACCGGAAGCCTCAAGTCTTCATCACAGTCAAGCTTAGAGGCAAGTACATACAATCCGTTTTTGTGAGAGCCTAATCCTGTCCATGTTGCTCCTCCTAATTGCAAGAACCATTTGTAAGTCACCTTCAAGACCCAAATTTGTACCAGTATGGACCGGAAGCCTCAAGTCTTCATCACAGTCAAGCTTAGAGGCAAGTACATACAATCCGTTTTTGTGAGAGCCTAATCCTGTCCATGTTGCTCCTCCTAATTGCAAGAACCATTTGTAAGTCACCTTCAAGACCCAAATTTGTACCAGTATGGATATGGAGAAAACTTTGTATCAAAGGTGCTTCAAAAGGTAATTGTATACCTTTTGTTTCATCCGACTATGAGTTTGGAGCTTCACACTCACAATTCCCACCCTTTTCTCCCACTTTAAGTACACAATTAGATTCGTCTATATTAACTTTAGGACCCTATTTTATGGTAGCCTGCCATTTTGTTTTGTCAGTCTGTCATCTCCAGGTTGTGTGCTTCGTCAGAGTTTGACAGAGACATTGGAGCTCTAATTATATTTCCACGTAGTTTTGTGTGTGCATTTCTAAATTCTTCCCCTGGTTAGTGCCAGTCATATTCACACAATGTATGCAGCCATTTTCTAGCCCTGTCAGAGGCTGCACTGCCATATGATTGCCATCAGCCCCAATTTGTGCCACATCATTGTTTTGGTGGGATTTATTGCTAGTTGGCTAGTTTCTGATCTGGGTAACTTGTAACTACGGCCTGGCTCCTCCTATAATGTTGTGGACACAACTTGACTTGCAGATGAGGCCTCCTAGCTTTGCATAGCTCTAGCTCTTTCTAAGTGCCCCAAAACAGTCTTATATTATATGAAGCTGGTGCTAGTGGTCCAACCCATGCTGGTAGTGCTGTCACCTTGAAGATGTTTGGAAGTGTTTGCTATCTCATATCCTATACACCTACTACCACCACTGTTGCTCAGGTCCATGTCAATGGATCTTAATGCCAATGAATCCTTCATGGGATTATCCTAGAGGGATATCAAGTCCTCTATGATAACAGTAATGAATTGAAATGAATCTCTCTCCAGAACAGCCAGCTATGTTGAGAGATGATAGCCAAGGTCCTATACTGTCGTGGACACTACTTGGTAACTCGTAGAGGAGGCATTCATGAGGACCCAATGGTGTTGACTAATCACCTAGATCTCCAACTTTATTTGAATATATTTACTTGTGAGAATATGTACTTTAGAAACATTATATAATAATCATATTTTTTTCCATACATTTCCATATGGCAAACACACTTGGAGTATGATTGAGCCCCTAGGTCTTAATCATACATGACCCTAACCCTATCTATTAAGAAAACAAGGATATACACATTTTCCAAAGAGTTATAAATCTTAAACTTCAAATTCCATCTTTCAAACTTCATCGTCCTTGCATGAGACATGCTATTGCAAAAGTTGCAAATTTATTATATCTGGGACCCTGATCTGTTAATCTCACAATGATTGAGTATGTTTGTTCTTTTCCATACCGGTATGAGATTATTCATTTCCTGTGCCAGTTCAATCAACCATATGAGTATGATTCCTACTATGTCATGTTATATATAAATATTGTTGTATGAAGCTTGATTGGTGGAGGAAACCAATAAAAATTAGAAACCTGTCCTTTCTTTCCTTTTCCTGCTTTTTGGATATCTAAAATGTGTTTCTATGGCTGAATGGTTGTCGAGAGAATAATGGGGTTGCTGTCTACTAAAGTTAAGTGCCTGTTCTCCTCTCCCTCTCACTATTCCTTTGTCTCCTACTGCTGCACCAGTCTGATTTTGCCCTTGGATAACGTGCAAAGATTGTCCAATAACACTAGGCTTACTTTCCAAACCTTGATTACAGTATGTAAACTGTTTTGAAGAGCATTTCTAATGGCTGTGACAGTGGGGCAGATTGCTCTTGGTCCTGTTTTATGTCCCAGTGGTCAACAGTGGGTGGGCACTTTCAGGACAGAATATTGTTCCCCTTTGGTTCACCATTATAGATAATGGGCCGTTTATCGGGAACTCTCAATGTTTGCAGCCTACATCTCTATCTTATGTTGTTCTAAGGCTGAGAAGTGAATAGTAGAAAACATGCAAATGCCAATGGGATTGTGTAATGCCATGCCAGGAGCTTGTGTGTTGCAATCTTAATTTAATTAATAAAACCCACAATGGAGTCATTCTTCGGCTGAGAGTCAAGACCAGTTTGGTATCTATATATGCCTAGGGGCTCCCAGGCCACCTTGTCACCCTTGTCTCATGTGTTTTATTGATGTTATAAATACCCAAGGGATGTAATTAAGCTGTGAAATCAGCAACAAAAGTGCTGTGACTTGTAACAGATTCATAGCTGAAGCAAGCATGCTCCCTCAATCTCTTTATTAGTCTCTCTAAAGTTGGTTTTAAAGACTTGGACAGGCATTCAAACTTGCGAAGAAGCTTTGCACACTCAAGCACGCCTACATGTCTGAAGGATGGGAAGATGAACCCAATGCCCGTCGTTATCTTGGACACACCTCAAGATAACTTCAGAACATGGAGACTCGAGAGGAGTGGTTTAGATTAGATTTTGTTAGAAGCTGAACAAAAGGCATTGCCATCTCCATCTATAACTTGTAATTTATCATTTCAGACAAGGACACAAGCTCCTCCTGAGGGCAACTCATTTTGAGTGCACTTTACATTGTTGTTCTTTCGGTATGTTCCAAATTTTCTAAACAAAGTTAGTTCTTTCCTTTAGACACTCTCATAAAAGGGAATACTGGCAGGCTGAAAAGAAGAGTAAACATCACAACACTACACAAACTTTTCAATCTCATGACAAATGCCATCAATTGTGACTTTTAATATCTTTAGCATAGAGCATCTAGTACTTACTTGTTTTTCCCAGGCTTCTGAGTTGAAAATTTTTGATAGTGCATCCACAGCTACAAGCAATGCTATCATTCCCTGTAGATCTAGAGTTTAGATACTAAGATGAAAGAACTATACAAGATTTTAACTCACATAAGTATTCTTGATACTCTAAGAAAGAAAGTCCAAACCTACAGAAAGTCGAAATGACAATTGAAGTAACTCTGGATGCTTACAGAAAGTGGAGAATCTGCTCCTATAGTCTTGTCCCTAAAAAAGGAGGCAGCATCCATAGAAGCAACTGCTAATACGATTTGTTTTTCCAAGGACGCAGACGTGTTGATAGGTGGCAATGAAGACCAAACACTGCATAAACAAATGCAATGAATTGACAGAGTCCACTTTTTAAAATACACCCAACACATGAGTATGGGCAGAACCAAATCTGAACCTCAAATCGGCTGCTCTGCCCTGGTTTGCCTTCAGCTGCACTTTAAATCTTTGACTGATGGACACAAATATATGTACAGTGAAACCAATTTTGTCCTCATTATTTGTAGACTGACCTATAACCTCCCAATGGTAAGCAGGACCATTCTTGAAGGCATGCATCCGAAGTGGTAGTTCCCAGCTTTGTTGTCTGAAAACAAGTGACAGCATGCAAGTCAATCTAAGAAAAACTAGACATGACATCAGAAAAGACAATGTTTAAATGCCATCGCAAGTCTTACCTGCATCACCATGTCCAGTTCAGCTACATTGATGGGGTACTTGAAATCTTGTTGATTCTCTATTGCAACCTTTAGAAGCCAGAAATATGATGGTAAGAACCAATTTTACAGTTAAGTTTATCAACTAGCTCCAGCCAAGTGCACAATGTCAGTCTACCTCTTGAATCATTGAAGCACTATCCTCAGAAAGAAGGTACACAGGAAAATTATAACCCTGCCTTAATATTCCTGATCCCTGCATAGATATGACATTGTGAGCTACTTATTCTGAATCATCAGCATGCTATAATAACTGGAACATGTCAAGGCAACACAACCAAAAATCAGATATTGCTCTATGCATGCGTGGAACTAAATCACGAAAGATACTTGAAAATCAAACATACTGCCCTGACTGGACAACATGCAGTCATAAACACAAATGCACGAGCTAAAACTAGGGCATCGTCTATTGGAAAACCACATACAAATTTGAATATCTGTGATACTCAAACACTGACTCTACACGCATATTCATGTCTCATGCATCTTCCAACTTACTTGACTTCAATTGTGGCACATGATACATGCAAAATCTTGACAAGTGAGCTGGGTCTTTCTAACGAACCTAATCGCTTTGCTGCCAAGCACATTTTAAGAATAGCAACTGAATTCATGTTTGGTAGTTAGTATAGAGAAGTCACTATGGCAGACAACTACGTTGTGCTATCATCTTCTCTCTTTCCCCTTATAGGGGTTACTAATTCTTATCTACAGAGGCATCCTAGGGAAATGTTTAGGTCAAGAAGTCAAATAGGAACTAGGGCTGTGCGACACTTTTTGAGCCATGGATCTTGGACTATGGACCCTAGGCAGGTCCATGCACATGCTGGGATGGTGTGGGCTGGTGGTATGGGACATCAACCCTTGGAATGGCAGACATGTTGTTGGCTCCCAGGCTCAAGGGTGAGCCTATTAGGCTCTAGGACTTGGAGGTGTGCTTGTATGGCTTCTGTCATGTCGTGTGCAGGTAGGAGATCTCCATGGGGATATCAAGAGTGCTTTAGTGAGGTTGGTTGAGACATCTCTAGAAGTGTTTCCATGTGCTCTTGAATGCTGAGCTTTTCAAAACAAGGCTCAAGTATCAGTCACAAAGCATCCAAGTTTGGTGCCATGTAAGGAAATGCTCGGATAAACAGAGAAACACGGAGTGCACAACACACAATAGACACAATCTAATGAATGCTCAATGAAAAAGAGGGTGTATAAAAATGTGAATGATACAATGGGGCCTCAAGCCTCTATCTCAAGGAGTAGGCCAAAGGCAAGCTGAAAGATGTGTGAAAGATGCTGAGAACAGGTCCAAGAGTCTGTTGTACCCAAGAAGGATCCCAAACACAACAAATCAATGTCACTCAATAGTTGGGGATGTGGATGAAGACTCTAAGGCGGAGAGAGTGCAAAAATCTGTCAAACGGAGCCTTCGGTGTTAAAAGTGCTGAGATTGCAACGGAGCCTATCACAATAGTTAGAAATTGGGTTGGGGGCCCTACACCTCCCCTTCCCGAGAGGTCACCCATCCCAAATATTGTTCACACCAATGTACACTTAACTAGAAGATTCCCACAAATTGGATTAGCCATCTAGCCCCAAACCTTAAGGTGATGGATGACCTCTAATCTATCCAATTATGGAAATCTTCTAGGTAAGCACGCACTACCATGAACGAAATTGGGATGGGTGACCTCCCAAGAAGGGAAGGTGTAGGGCACCACCCAGTTTCTAGCTTGGTATTAGAGCATATCATTTTGCCCTTCAACATGGTATTAGAGTAGAGGTGCTCAGAGAGTTAAAGATGTTAGCAATCACGTTTATCATGCCTTGTTATCTCCTGCCTGTGAGCCTCAATTTGAGTCAGATGAGGACTTTAGGAGCTCTCACCTATCTATCACTTGTTTTGACAGGGAGGTAGCTCATTCTAGAGCACTCGGTTTATTGCATTTCAGTGCATTTTCTCCTCCAGTCAGGATTTTATGTGCATTTCCCGAGCAGTTTCTGCATTCTTCAGCCAGCCTCACTTGCCAGACATTGTCCACCCTTTTCGGGATTTTTCTGAGCATTTCTGACATTTTTACCAAGATTAAATGCTGGTCAGCCATATTTTTTGCCCCAAATTTCAGGTCAGTCAGTTTTTGGGATTTTTGGCTATTCATAGCCATTTCCCACTTGGTAGTCAGTCAGATTATCATCTTCCCTCTTCCTTGGCAGGTGCACACTCTGGCTCCGTCATCCTCCTCCGTCTCCGGTGCTGCCATCATCATCAGCTTGATCTAGTACCCTCATTGACATTGTGGGTTGCATGCAGGGACTGGTCAGTCCTTCTATATTCAGCATTTATTCCTTGTTCAGTGCAAGTTTCTTTTCTTGCAAATTGTCTCTCTCTCTCTCTTCCTCTATGTTTGAGTTTCTTCTTCCATTACACACTCTCACATGGTATCAAAACATGGTATCATTGTCTAAGAGAGGGACAAAGCTGACTTCTCGTGGAGGAGACCACCCCAAACTGCCAGGCGGCCTTGCCACATCAGCGTTTTGCTGAAAATGTAGCTTTTTGCTGCCCACTTCCTCTCTTGCTAGAGGCAACAATGTTCCTTGGTTAGGCGACAACTCTCCTCAACAAATGCACATAGTCATTGTGCAGATGATAGTCTATCTCTCCCAGGCAAACCCTCTACATCAACTTCCTTGTGATCCTGTAGCTGTTTCCTCTTGTTTCGGGGCTGTCTATCGCCAAAGCGCAAATTTCTTGTGGGTGTCTTGCAGGACATGAAGATGTCGTATCACCAGTTCTCTGTTGACTCAAAGGATGAGATCTTTGTTCCTTCCTCTAAGAGACGAAGAGATTTTCGTGCAAGTTCACGCAACGACCGAAGGTCACCAAGCCCGTTTGATCGAGATCCCTCTCCTCCATAGTTGTCAGGTATGAAAGGTACGATACGATACGATGTTGGGAATAAAGGGCCATCGTGCCTTTTATATGCACACGGGTGTGAACACACCCTTAGCACATTTGTACTTTCATATATATCTATCTAAAACCTAAAGAGGTACACACAAAAAAATTGTACCCAAGAACATCGTACATCTTTCTCTCTCTGACTCTGACTCTCACTCTCTACTCTTGCTCACGTTTTGCACTCTACCTAACATTTTTATCGCAGGACATTGCATCGCCACTATGCATTGTTCACTTCATACGGTACGATAAAATACAATACTAAATGGTACCTTATGATTTTATAAGGTACGGTACGATATTAGTATGAAAAAAAATTATGTTGATTTTTTAAATAACAAAAACCATAAATCATTAAATGATAGATCATAGAATACATGTTTAAAGTGGAAATAGCCATTTCATTACAGAATAAGATGAATACATGAGGGTGACCATCACGGTCACTTGGGCTGCGCAAAACATTTGATACAACTACAGTCTAGTATATCTGATACAAAAAAAAAAGGAGACCTATGTTATATGAATCTATGATGAGGCATCACTATCATCATCATCATCATCAGAACCATCTGAGTGCTCATCAAGAGAGTCTAAAGATGACTCCTCGGCATCTGATGATGAGACACATTCATGCTCATCCTCACTAATGAGGTTACCATCATCATCAAATGATGGCTCCCTAGGTGGTGGTGTGTGTAGGCAAAGGGGGGGGATTGTTGAGAAATCCTTCACCCTTCACTCGTAGTTTGCGTTTTTATGTTTCCTCATTTTGCGTTTAGGGTTTGCAGTCCCAAAAAGGGGTGCCATCCTAGACTAACTCTGCCTATTTATAGGCGGCTCTCTCATTCATTCCTTACGGCTGATTCATTCAGTCCGTCACTTCTTCTCTCCAACCTCTCCACTGCCCTCACACCCCTTCAGGAGGACATTGTGGTTCATGGTTCGTGACTGTCTTCATCATTTTCCTTGCGCTACGGCACCCTTGTTCCCTTGTATCACATTCACTCCATGATTCAGATCTTCATCATTCCATTCATCAAAGTTTCTTCTCTCTTCTCTTTTCTTCTCCATGTTTGCCGAGTTCATTCCATGTTCCTCCCCACAAACCCTACTGTCTCACTGGTACGTCATCTTTTGACATGGTATCAGAGCTGGATCTGCTCAAACATCAGCAAAGATCCTCCACTCCAATGAAGGCAAAGACTGGTGGCGGGTTCGGCATCCACTTCTCTTCTTCTTCCGCTGCATCAAAGTCTCGTTTTTGCAAGTTTCATGTGTTTTCAGCTTGCTGACTACACCTCTTTCACGGAGGACATCGTAGTCTCAGCTGTCCCTTGTTGTCATCTATAGTCTGGCGCCTGTTTCCAACCTTCCACCTGCAATTTGCAATTGTTTACAGCAGACCGACCGACTGTTGCTGATCACTCTCCATTCAGAAAATAATCTCGTTTTTGCAAATTTCAGTCTTTCTCTCTCCTGTAACTTGCATTTTTAGTCTTTCTCTCTCCTCCTCATCAAAAAAGGCAAAGCCTGGTGGCGGGTTCGGCATCAACATTTGATTTCTCTATCATTTCCGTTGCACATTGGGAGATATTCTTATTCTCCCTCCCACCCTCCCTTCTCCGATTTGCCACATCGGTACCATGGCGTCTCCACCGACAGATTACCCTTCTACTAAGTGCTACTACTGCGGCACGAACAGTCATCCCACCGAAGACTGTCGACATCGACCTTTGCTCTCCACCCCTCCGGAGTATATGCGTCTTCCACCAAGCACTCCTTGTGCCACCTCTCATTTTTGGGCCATAGAAATCATTCTGCTTCAGCTATCAACGTATTTTGCTCAAGGCAATAAGCCGCATCTGATGCGCACTAAGTCCTTTCGAGCACACGGAGGCTCTAAAACCTTACGAGGCGATAAGCCCTCCTAGAGACCACCCCACTGCGCGGAGGTTTTCCCCACCCACTTTCGGGTACAGTGGCTTCCCCAGCCCACATCTCCTCCACAGTCCACTCTTCTGAGAGCTCGCAACTGTTCCCCACCCTTGGCTCATCCTGAGCCCCCTTCTTCCCCACCCTCTTCCACTCAGGTTCGAGAGGCCACTTCTGGGTGCTTTTCGGCTTCTTTTTCCGAGTACCAGATACCTTCTTCGGCACAACTGGTGGCACTTCCTTCATCATCAGATGCTTCGCAGTCCATGAGCCGTGAGTGGTTGGATTCCCTTTCTCTCTAGGACTGGGATTCAGAGGGGGATTTTCTTACTTCGCCCTCAGAGAGGGCTTCTAGTTCTTCTTCGGCTTCACAGAGGGCTCCTACTTCTACTCCTTCAGATTTAGAGAGGGACCCTATGTGCCATGAAGTTCTCCACACATCACCACCTTTCACTTTCGAGGAGTGGCTCTCCTTTGAGCAATCATTTCCTCTACTCATACCCAAGATCTAGAGGATCTACCTAGATTGGGGCCCTTGGGTCTTCAACAGCAGCTTCGTGGCTAGGCCTTCGTATTCCTTTCACCGTGGAGTCACGGAGCGAGTGGCTTCTCTCCCAAGGTTGAGTTTCGGGTTCTACAGCTCATCCAGTCTCCTCACAATCTTCAAAGGTCTCCTTTCAGGTGGTATTCTCAGATTACAGGGTGGATCTTCTTCGTCCCTTGGTCAGCATGAAGCCACCTCCCGAGATCGAGTACGGGCATATCCTTATGGTTCTCGACACCACACAAAGTCCAACATTCCTTCTATGCATTGCATGTTTTCATCATCTTTGTACTAGGGGCGCTTGGGCAAGTAAACAATTTTCCCACGAGGGACACTGTCCAAGTGGCACCTGTTGCTACATGAGCATTCTTCAGCATGTAGCATTGCATCTCCAACTCACTCTTCTCGTTCCTCTTTTTGGGCCTGAGAGGGGGTGTTGGGAAATCCTTCACCCTTCACCCGCAATTTGCATTTTTGCGTTTTGCGTTTAGGGTTTGCAGCCCCAAAAAGGAGCGCCATCCTAGACTGATTCTGCCCATTTATAGGCCATTCTCTGATTCATTCAGTCCATCACATCTTCTTTCCAACCTCTCCACTGCCCTCACACCCCTTTAGGAGGACATTACGGTTCGTGGTTCGTGGCTGTCTTCATCATTTTTCTTGTGCTACGGCACCCTTGTTCCCTTGTATCACATTCACTCCATAATTCAAATCTTCATCATTCCATTCATCAGAGTTTCTTCTCTCTTCTCTTCTCTTCTCTATGTTTGTCGAGTTCACTCCATGTTCCTCCCCACAAACCCCTATTGTCTCGTTGGTATGTCATCTTTAGATAGGAATATCATCATGAGGTACAGGATGTGAGCTACTAGAGCCCCACCTTACATATGTCAGCAAGCCACTCAAGCTACCCCTCCTCGATGATGGAGGGCGTCAAATGACCATGCCCCTGCTACCACATACTCGAACTCCTCGCTCGCGAGCACGCTGAGTGCGAGTGTCATGAGTATCTGCTGCTATAAGCTCTCTATAGAGCTCTGCAAAAATTGTCTCCTCCTCGTCCACCTCCTTATGTATACTCAGAAGAGTGCTGCCTATCAACTTGAATGTATCAACATTCACCTACACAATGCAATGATATACGTAAGATTGATCATTGTAAATGCTCAAGTCTAAATTGTAAAGTATAAACTTCAAAGTTCAAAGTTTAAAAGTTAAAACAACAAATTTTAAATGTTATGGTTAAGTGTTTACCTGCTTCGGACTACCCATACTCATCATAGCCCTCATCGTGCATAAGTTAGTGTGGCAATAGACTAGCCGCTCTAACTGTCGTGTGCTAAGTCGATTGCGAATCTTTGTGTGAATGAGAGAATAGGCACTCCAGTTTCTCTCACATGCACCCGAAGAGCAATCTTGGGCAAGGACCCTCATGGCTAAGGGCTGAAGGGTCTCCAAAGTTTTGCCACCAAAATAACGGCTTTACAAGTGACTCTCTCCTCCAACAAGTGGGAGAAGCAAAAGCCACATGCCCTCTCTGATTTGTATAGCATTCTAGCTCATCCAGCACTGCATTGTGGTCGTCCATAGGGACCACACGAGTCAAATAAGCAAGCTGGTCCGAACGGAACTCTCTATCATCCATGACCGCCGGTGACTTATAGGCCGTATGTACCAATGCAGCAAAACCATGGATGGGCTTATACATCCACGCCCATCTCCCCTCTGTTATCTCTAAAACATGTGCACACTGTGTGATCACTGTACAAGTACGTGCCTTCGCCAATGCCGTTCTAAAGAGGTGAACGAGAAGGCCCATGGTGGACACCTTGCAATCACTCATACGTAACACCTTATAAAAGGGAGTCATGACAATGACAACGGTATGGAGTTTTTGCCAAAACTGCTCATTAAGGCACAAGCGTTGTATGGCTTTGGCCTCTTCTATCTCATGCTCGTCTCACTCATTCCATAGAGTCACCACTATCTGGACCACACCTCATAAAGGCACTCCAGTAATAACCACATGTAAGCAAAGCGAGTTGAAGAAGGCTTCTTCAACTCCAGTGTGCTATGCTCATGATACATCACAAGCACCTTTACCTTTATCATGAAGAATGTGATAATTGATGTAGCTTTACGAACCACCCTCTTCACCCACTTGAGCTTCCCAATGTCCTCCATGAGCAAGTCGAAACAATGACTTGCACATGGAGTCCACACAATCGTAGGGAACTTGGTCTCAAGCAAATGGCCCATACGCCGACAATTCGATGCATTATCGATAACAACTTGCACCAGATTTGAGGGGCCCACCTACATAGTACAACCACAATTTACAAATTACAAGTATACTTATTACTAACAATACTTGAAAATTGGAGGTTAGAGAGAGAAAGAGTCTAGAGAGAGTTGAAACTTGAGCCTTTCAAGTTTCAAGTTTCAAGTTTCAACTTTCAAGATTCAAGAATAAAGAGAGATGGGGCCTGGGGGTTGGGGGCCTTGCGGCCCGCGGGGAAAGAGAGAATCAAGATAGATCATAGATACTAGAGAGAAATTAATTATTAGAATAGGGAGATAGATAGTTATGAATAAATCAAATTTCAATTATGAATCATGATTTTATCATAATGAAAGAAAGTGAAACAAATTTAAAAGGCAAATTGCAATGTATACCTCAATGATAGCTTGTCGAATGTGGTGGTAGATAAATGCCCCCGCCGTTTTTCTCCCCCTCTTGTCGGTATCTATGGCCCGCAAAAAGTAAGTGCTGAGTGGACATGAGACGAGTATGTTGATAATGCCCTGTTTCTTATGATCACTCCATCCGTCCGTGAGATTGGAGCAACCATATTTTATCCATGCGGCCCGAATAGGATCAAGGGCTCTATCAATCCTCTACTTCTATTCATCAATCTTTTTCGTCTTCATGTCATTGTATGTAACACCGGTCCATCCTTCATATAGACCCACATTGGCAATGGCTTTTACCATCTTCCATTGCTCTTGCTTTAGGACATTGAATGCAAGATTACACTCAATCACCGTGCGTACAATTTCAATGTCCACAAGTCGTTGCCTTTCTCTAAGAAAGGCAACAGATCCACGTACATGACTGGGAGCTTGAGAGAGAGAGAATTGTCTCTCCGGCACTGCATGAGCCTCCACTCTTTGTCTTTTACTGGAGCCGGATGCGAATGTGGAGCCCCCACCCCAATGGTAGAGGTCTCTCCCGCATCGGTTGAAGATATGCCCACATTGGATGCTTCCTCATTAATAGGTATAGGAGTTGGTGCCGATAAACCACTTCCTCCTCCTCTTGTGGATCCCCCTCTCATCTTGGCGAGAATCTCCTCCACAATGTTTGGAGGGATCTCCTTGCATGGAGCAACTTGCCTCCCCGACTTGGAAAGATGTTGGAGAAGCCGAGTTGCACCACTTATATAGCACTTCCCGCAATACTTGCATGTCCAATGGTGGGAGTTGGACTTCTTTGTACCCCTCTCCACATGGATCGCATGCAAATTGAAGGCCTCTTGCTTCTCACAAGTCATGGTGCCGATGACGGATAAAGAGGCCACAGAGAGAGAGAGAGAGAGAGAGAGAGAGAGAGAGAGAGAGAGAGAGAGATGCCTGAGTCTCGACTCTTTAAACTTGAGTCTTGAAAGTTGAAAGGGAGGAAGGCTCGAGAGGCCCCAGGGTTGGGTTAAAGTTGAAATAGCAAGAGTGAGAGAGAGGGGATGGAATGGGAGATGACAATGGCAAATGCTTTGATAGGGTGTGGGATTGAGGGGATGGGAGATGAGATTTAAGAATGGCAAATGCTTCGATAGGGTGCGGGAAAGAGGGGATGGGAGGTGAGATTTGAAAATGAGGAGCACCTTTTGTAGATGAGAGAAGGGTCAAAGTTCAAACAATCAAAGAGGGTCAATGGTCAAAGAGAGGGCTTCCAGCTAGAAGGAATCCAAAGAGGGTTGGGGGAAGGGGGGGGGGGGGGGGGGGGCGGGAAGGGAGGGAGTGCATGGCTGGAAAAGGGGGTGGGATAAGGTATCCAAGGCTTCCCACTCCCCCCCCCCCCCCCCCCCCCCCAAAAAGTGCCACGCAAGCAAGCGGAACGTGCAGGAGTAAAGGCGAGGGCGCATGAAACGCGGGACGTGGGATCCAGGACGCGCAAACCAGGTGGCCCAAATAGGCCCAAAATCATGTACGAATTCGTACGGATACGTACCGTACATTACCGTACGAATCGTACCATACGGACAGTATTGTACGTCGTACAGAGGCAACTATGCTATCCTCCCCGTTCTCTCCATATTTCACAGAAGGCCCGTTCTACTGGCCTTCATATGCCTTCCATGGCATATATAGGTGTCTGTACTTCGTTGCCCAAAGAAGACTACTTGATAGTTCCAACTACTTGCTTTGGTAATGTAAGGTGAAGTATATCCTTGATACCTTCGATCTTTGGGAGTTTGTTACCCACTCTATTCTCCATCCAGTGGGAGTATATCCTTGATACCTTCGATCTTTGGGAGTTTGTTACCCACTCTATTCTCCATCCAGTGGAGGATCCCACTGTTGGATCATCGATGGATCGTGCGGCCTTATGGGATCAGCTCAACTCAACAGCTCGATCTTTTCTCTTTATGAGCTTACAAGCTTCTATCCTAGTGCATAAGTTACGCGAAGCACCGGAAGTGTGGACAAAGCTTACTTCTTTGTAAAATCAAAAGACATTTGCCCATCGGATTACTCTTGAGAAGAAATTACGAATGCTTGATGTTGATGATTCTTTTTCTATGAAGGATCATATCAACAGGTTGGACGTGAGGGATGAGCTTGCATCCCTTGGCAAGATGATCTCTTCTGAGGATATGGCCATGGTTCTTTTGACTCAACTACCATCTCCCCAATTTGATGTCTTCTACACCAACCTTCTTACATCAAGGACCCGTGAGAAGCTTCTATGGGAGGAGCTTGCCCCGCTTATTTTGGAGCATGATGAGCGCGCCAAAGAGGTAGCTAGTGGGATCCACCTCCACCAAAGCTTTTGTTGCACATTCGAGAGGGGGGACGAAGAAGAAAGGAAAGTCAAAGGCTAAAAGACAAGAGAGTTCTTCAGGTTCTGACTCCAACTCAAAGAAGCCTAAATGCCTATACTATAGGAAGGGGATACATCCAGAGGAGAAATATTGGAAGAAGTACCCTCACCTTCATCCAAGAGCAAAGGATGGAGCTAACACATCCGAGTCTTCTACCTCTACTCCAGCAATTACCCATGAGTCAATGTTCCTTCGTATTGTTGACTTGGAGGAACCTTCTTCAGTGGTTGCCTCATATTTTGAGAGGCCTTGGCTAGTTGATAGTTGAGCTTCTAGTCATATGCCTCCATTAGGTGATTTGTTGCAAGATCTATGCCCTTCTAAGGGTTCAGTCTCGCTGTTGGTGACATTGTATCGGTGCCTATTTGTGGAGTTGGCACTTTGCCTTTATTTTCACGACTGCACATCAAGTTCCCTCTCACAGGCCCTTTATGTTCCGAACTTGGGCTCTCCACTCCTCTTAGTTTATGGCCTCACCAGGCTTGGTACCCAAGTTGTCTTAACCGAACAGGCCGTTTGTATTGAGGATTCTACTACAAGGGTGAATCTCGCGACAGGTTGGCAGGAGAACGGGCTTTACAAGCTCCATTCCCCTTCTCTTATGCAGGGTCCTCCGAGGTAGTTGTCTATTGCTACACCCATTCCTCCTTGTGCACCCTCTTTTCTATAGGTTCCTTCCTATCCCCCACCCTCTCCTCTGGTGGTTCCCTCATACCCCCCATCCCTTTTAGAGGGGGACGATCTCGGTGATACAGCTATGGCCCCAAGTGTTTCAGAGGGGGCTTCCCAGGATCGTGAGGAGCTTCTTCATTAGCAGTCTTCATTGATGGACTTCATCGACATTGGCATTCCTCTTGCCACCCTAGGATCCAATTCTTGTTTGGCCTTTCGCTACATCCACAATCTTAGAGGGGGTATTAGCAGTCAAGTTTATCATGCCTTGTCATTTCCCACCTGTAGAGACGAGGACTTTAGGAGCTCTGACCTATCTATCACTTGTTTTAACAAAGGAGGTAGCTCATTCTTGAGCACTTAGTTTATTGCATTTCCGTGCATTTTCTTCTCCAATCGGGATTTTATGTCCATTCCCCCGAGCAGTTTCTGCATTCTTTAGCTTGCCTCACCTACTGGACATTGCCCACCCTTTCCGAGATTTTTATGAGTATTTTTGGCATTTTTACTAGCATTAAATACTGGTCAACCATATTTTTGGCCCCAAATTTCAAGTCAACCAATTTTTGGGATTTTTGGCTATTTATAGCCATTACCCACTTGGCACTCACTTAGATTATCATCTTCCCTCCTTCCTTGGCACGTGCACACTCCAACTCTATCATCTTTCTCCGTCTCCAGTGCTAACATCATCATCACCCTATATTGGTGCCCACACTCACACTGTGCGTTGCGTTCAAGGATTGATTAGTCCTCCTTCTGTATCCAATATTTATTCCTTGTTCAGTGTAGGTTTCTTTTCTTCTTCTCTTGTAGATTCTGTGTGTGTGTGTGTGTGTTCAAGTTCCTTCCTCCATTGTGTACTCTCACAAAAAAACCTCTTTATCAAAGAAGATCAAGAAAGGTGTAGGATTGGCAACACTTTCAAATTCCTGTTTATTTTTGTTGCGCCATCAAGGGATGCCATTATCTTCTTCTCCCACCAACCCCCCTTTTATACGTTTGCCACATTGACGTTATGGCTTCTCCAAAGATGGAAGCACGGACCACTAGGTGCTCCTATTGCAACAAGAACAGTGATTCTACTACAAGTTGTTATCATTGACATTTGCTCCCTACCCCACTGCAGTATACGCATCTACTCCCGACACTCCTTGTGCAACCTCGCCATTCTAGGCAACAAAGATCATTCTACATTGACTATCAAAGTTTTATGCTTAGGGCAATAAGATGCGTATGGCGTGCACTAGGCACTTGCAAGCAAAAGGAATCTCTAAGACCACAAGGGGATGAGTCACCTAGAGACCATTGCAATGCACTATGGACATTTTCCCCAAGTACTCTAGAGTCCACTAGCTTCCATGGTCTGTAGCTTTGCGTTCCGCCCCATCGAGAGACAAAGGCTGTTAGATTCCACCTTTTTGGTAGTGCGCTCCACCGAGAGACAAAGGCTATCCAACTCCTTTGGGTTCTAAGAGGAACCTTTTTCTTCATCTTCAAAGGGAATCTACTTCCTTCAATTTCAGAGGAGGTCCCTACTCATTGTACAGTTCTACATAAACCTTGGCGAAAATCCTTTGCATTCTTCATCTTCCCTTGGATGGGGTAGTTGACATCGAGCTGTCATCTTGCCTATTGATACCTAGGATCTACATGTTCTACCTAGGTCAGGGCCTTGGATGTTTCATCCATAACTTTGTGGCTACACCTTCGCGTTCTTATCAACATGGAGACACAGAGCTAGTGGCTTCTCTCCTGAGGTTGAGTTTTGGAATAGTTGGCTAGTCAAATTATTTATCTAAGCCATAAAATTATTAAATTAATTTTTAGAATCAATATTCTGAGGCTAGAGGAGAGAGAGAGGGGGGGGGGGGGGGGGGGGGGGGGGGGGGGGGCGATTCAAAAGAAGCATTGCTCTCTAATGTGCAGCGGGTTGTTTAGCAGTATGGGATCCATCATGCCTCTCTTTGTCGGCGGCGTCGACAAGTAGCGGAGGATTTACTGGCTTTGGTTCGTTCTCTACTGGTGGAGACTCCAGATGATGAATTTCTGTTGCCACTGGCTATGCGTTTGGCTGATCTTATTAAAGAGTTTCAATTGAAATCTTATTAGCAGGCCAAATTGCAAAATTTGACTGAGAATTTGCAAGATAGTGCTTGTCAGACTCATAAGTTCTTTCGAGCTCTACATGCATCTCCTGCTCGAGAAAATATGACTAGACTCCAAGATCCAGAAGGTCAAATGGTCATTGATCCTCAAACTATTGTGAATTTGTGCAGGAATTATTTTCTAGACCTTATTGGTTCTACTTCTTCACATTCTGACCAAGTTACTCATGCACGCTCAGTTTTCTATGATTTGGTCCGCAATCAGGTTCCACATGACATGCAAACTACTTTGGAGACAGATATTGGTGAGGCGGAGGTTATGGATGTTTTGTTACACTTGCCCAAGGATAAAAGTCCCGGTTGGGATGGTCTCAGCAATGAATTCTTTGAGGTCTTTGCGACCCAACTAGTGAAAAAATTGACGGCTATGTTTCAACAGGTTTTGATAACGGGGTTCATGCCTTCCTCATGGAAAGAAGTCTTATCAAATTGCTTCCAAAAGTTCCTTCGCTGTCAATGTTGAAACATTGGCGACCAATTTCTTTGATGGGTTCGATGTATAAAATCTTTTCCAACAAAGTGATGGCGAATCAGCTCCATAAGCATCTTCCTGCCATTGTGCATCCTCTTCAATATGGTTTCATTAAGGGCTGAAACATTCTACATAATATCTTAAATGTGCAAATGGCTATTGACTATGCAAGGCACTCTAATCAGGAGGTGGTATTGATTCAATTGGACCTAGAAAAGGCTTTTGATTATTTAGGCTGGTCCTTTATTGCAAAACTTATGTCTACTATGGGCTTTCGTACTCGGATGTCTCGTTTGATCTACACCATTAGTGCTGCGGCTTCTTTGCGAGTTATGCTAAATGGTGGTGTTACCGAGCTATTTGTCCTTGAACGCTCTGTGAGACAGGGTTTCCCTTTGAGTCCTCTCTTCTTTGCCCTTGCGACTCATCCAGTTCTTTCGATGTTATCTCATATGGCAGCTTCTACTCAATTGGCTGGATTGTCTCTTCCTTTTGGATAGCACTTCATTAGTCAATCCTTGGCTGATGACAACTTTATGATTTTGCGTGCGGACAAGGATAATCTTCGCAAAGCATTAGATGTTTGGACTCTCTTCGGTCATGCTTCTGGTCTTCATATCAATGCTTTGAAATCATCCATTCTCAGTTGCACGGAGTCAAATTTACAGTCACTGGACTGGCAGGGAATGGTTGTTCCCCGTGGTTTCATTGTCAGGTATCTTGGGTACCCTTTGGGTGTTGATGTTCGGCCAAAGCAACTACTAGAGTGGATTTCATAGAAACTCGCAGCTAAGTTTCTGAATTGGAAGTCGCAGGCTTGGCCCTTCCATGTTCGCCTTAAAGTGGCTCAGACAATTATGTTGCCAATGCTCACATATTTTTTGCCATTACTGCCTTGGACTACTACTACATTGAATGCTCTTACTCAGTACATTCGTTTCATGTTGTGGAATAAGGACTCCTTGCATGCAGGCATTTCATGGATTTCTTGGTCGCATGCATGTACCCCCAAACGCATGGGTGATGGGGCTATTTTGGATGTTGAAACTCATATGTTGGCACTTTGTTGGTCTCTTTTTCGTGCCATGTGCTTGGATCATCATCCGTGGGTCTTTATAGCCTGTTACTTTCTTGAGGATCACGGGCTTGTGCATGGTAATACTCAAATTCGGAGCTCCTCGTGGCATGTTCTTAATGTAGACTCTCGGTTTTCTAGTTCTTCTTCATCCCTGCTTGCTCATTTGGTATGCTCTTGGAAATTGGTTCTCCAGAAGGCTCGGTGGCATCCAACGGAGGACCGCTTAGATACTAACTCTTTTCAACTGGAATTGTTGGCAACCTCGTGATTACTTTCTTGGGAAGGCAAACATAAGCTCAGACCAAAATTTAACCGCATGGCACGTTTAGGCTTGACTTCCACCCTTGCCAGTCGCAATGTGTTGATATCGTTTCGTACAGCCAGAAGGCTTTTCAGGATCCCTCGTGGATACCGTGATTTATGGGAACAACTTTTGCTAGTGCTCCAAAGCAAGCAACCCTTTCCTGCCCTTGCTTTGGATTGTCCCTGGCAGGACTGGGACCTTGTAGATCGGCTGAATTTGGAAAAGGCCTCAGCTAACCAGGTGTATCATCATCTGATTAAAGATCATCAATGGCTGGTTACTAAAGCTAATACTGTATGGGGATTGCGTAAATCTCAGTCATGGTGGAAGGCAACTGTGATGGAGGGCTGGTTGAACAAGACACCTTTCAAATGCAAGGTCTTTCTTTGGAGGGTGATGATTGGTGGTCTTCCTCTTGCTTCAACCCTTTCCAAGCGTCGAATCTCCAACGGCAATTGTTTCTTTTGCACCACCAGTGTGGAATCGGCCCGTCATCGATTTATTTCTTGCTCTCTCGCTAAGAAAATCTGGTCACTCTTGTCAGCGGTTTGACACGCAGTGGTTGGTTTCTCGCTAAGCCCTTTTGATTGGGCTTTTGTACGGCCCAAATACCCCACACCGGCACAGTCGCATATGAAGATCTTGTTCCACTTTCTTAGATACTGGGGCTGCTAGCACAATTGGACCATTCGGAATGCTTTTCTTTTTGATTCAGCCTCTATTGTTCAGGGACATATTGCGAGGCTTAAAGGTCTCTTGCATTGGCAGATAGATCTCATTCGGTACTCTGACTTACTCCCTCGGGAGGACTTACTTTCCTGGCATATGGCAATTTCCTCGGCGTCTTTGCCATGACTTTTGTAACTCTTTTGTTGTGTAGTACTTTATAAATATAACATCCATTACGAAAACAAAAAGAGAGGGGGCGATTCCAACCTTGTGCAAGCTGAGAGAGAGAGAGAGAGAGAGGACTGCCATTGTTGCTGCAATAGTTGACAAGCCATTTCCAACCAGCAGGAGACCCTCTAAGAGGCTGACATGCCTAGAAGAGCCTGTAGCAGTAGATGACAACAATTTGGGGCCTTTTTCAACCAAGCAACATCATATTCGGGGTGCTCTATTAGTGGAGACAGCTTTCATGGCTGTCTAAACAGGGCAACAATTGATTTCTTCCATTTTCTCGTGATGAAAGTTTGACATTTCTCTCTCCTCAGCATTTTCTCTCATCCTCCAACCTATTCTCATCCTTCTTCAGAAGTTTACACCAAAATCAGCCATTGGAGATGGAGATTTTGACTAATCTCAGCTATAAACCCTAATTTACAGTAGAAATTAGGGTTTGACAACCACTTCAAGAAGCATGCTCAGAGATTGAAGGCCTAGAGGCTTGAATTTTGGTCATTGAAATCGGGGGGATTTCAAGAGATTCAAGTGATCATTCAATCAACAAACATTTGGGGTTGAATTTGTCACCCAAGGAGCACAATTGAAGGTCAATCCCCGAGCAAACCAAGGGGCGAATTTGTTTGAAGGCTTGCTGGTTATTTATGACAACAAGAGGCAATTGAAGAGCAAAGGAGATTTAGGAAATATCATTGTATTCCATCTAGATTGCAATTCAAGATAAAGAAATATTGCAAGGGGCGCCATTTTGGGGCCAACAGGCTGTCCATTGTCCAAGATTAAGTGATGACATTTGCATTTTCAGTTTATGTGAATTTGATGCTTGCTGGGATTATTATTAAATTAGGTTATTACCACCCTCTCCGAGGAGAAAGACTGGTTTCAGTCACTTACACAAAGAGATCTTCATCAAATACTCTTGTGTTTTCTTCTCCCATTGGCTGCCCCCTACAGTCGCCTTGATAGCAACCATCATCTCGGAGAGGATTGAACATATCCTTCATCTCCGATAGCAACGAAGGACTGTGTTTCTCTCCCTCTACTATTGTCCTTCATCTTTCACTATCTACTCTAACATTCCACTACCCGGAGGAGTGTGTTTCACTCCCTCCATAGAGCAGCCCTTTTCCTATTCATTGACACTTCTACCTAAAGGATTGCATTTCAGTCCCTTCACAATGCAGATCCCTTCTAGGTGCTGCCACTTGATCAACCAAGACAGTGCAATCATCTCCGAGCTCCACTCCATTGTATAAGCATGATTTAGTGTTCATCAATCTTCATTCTTCTTCTGTATTTTGAGTTTTCTTTGTCACAGTGTTTGTTGTACACACTAAGTTTCTTCCCACAAGCCCTGCTGCCTCTTGACATGGTATCAAAGCATACAATTTTGTCTTTCAATAGCAATCACTCCACTAGCTAGAGAATGAAAGAATGCAATCACAGCAATCTAGGGACAGCCGTTGATGGCACGTGGGAGTAACACATCGCCAACAAGACGAAACATAGTGATAATGATGCCATGAAAAAAGCTCCTAATGTTACCCAGCTCTTGAAGGTGTCACCTACAGCAACTCACACAACCAGTACTGCAATGATGTTGCTGATGATAACAGTGTGGTGCAGAGATGATAATAGACAGCAGGATGATGTGTAGGCTGATGGCATATAGCTATAATGGTAAAAGGGATGAGTAAGTCATTCCCAAAATGTAGGAGATTTTTGGCCATTTGTCCTACCATCGATT
The DNA here is from genome assembly GCF_053477565.2 of Lygodium microphyllum. NCBI lineage: Eukaryota > Viridiplantae > Streptophyta > Polypodiopsida > Schizaeales > Lygodiaceae > Lygodium > Lygodium microphyllum. The sequence continues at coordinate 76,043,236 of NC_141157.1, read as the reverse complement.
AAATATATTTTCCTTTTTAATAATTCTTTTTGGAGTTGTTTTAGTAGAGTTTCACTAGGCCTAAACTCATGATAATTTCTCTGAAATTGAGGCCCTGAATTTTACTTGCTCAACATCTTGGTCACAAGTTAGAGGATGATTGCAACTCACTAATCACGTTATTGAGGAGGTTCTTAGCCACATGCATGTGGGTTTCTACTCCCTTGTGGTAATAATTGTTCTAGTGGGCAATTTGATGGATACAAATATTATACAATTTACAGTTCTCGAGGAGGTTACGTCAACCGATCTTCCAATGTTAATGAGGACACCACATTTCCATAAGAGTGGGATATTGCAAAAGACACTACAGAGCATCTTAGAGGCTTTTGCAAGACTCTATAGAAAACATGTAAACAAGGCCGAAGTCCTTTGTATGCCATGGTGATTTACACTAGGTGCATCGTGACATACACACATTTTTTTTCAAATATCCTAAACGAGCACACACCACACACACTTTGCCTTGCTTGAATAATAATCAGCCTTTGATGGAATAGTTTTCCACTATCATGTCTCATGGAGGACATCATGATAAGGGGCATAATGAAGCAAAATTTGAATGACCTATGGATTGAGGCTATCATAAAATCAATCATAGGCTATCCATTCATGCACATAGATCATCTATACATATATCCCTTAGTTGTATGAGACACATTGTAATTTGTAGTTGTACACTTTTCATGATTAGAGAAGTTGTAAGTGTTCATGATTCCACTTCTTTTCTTCTTTTCACATTTTGAATACACACTCATCTTCATCTTGCTAAAAGTTGTCAATGCAATGACAAGGCCTCGCTACAAATTGTCAAGAAATACCCTAATGCAAAAACACAAATAAAAGCATACGAAAAAGCATAAACTCAATAGAACACAGAGGGTAACTCACAACACTAATAGTAGAGAGTGTGTCATACTCCTGATGGATCCCGAATCGCAGCAAGGCAGCCTTCAAAATGTCGGACAGCAGCAAACACAGCTAATGATGACGTGGCAGATTGATAGCAGCAAAACACAGGTTTGATGACATAGCATGCTGATGGCAGCAAAAAACGCAGGTATGATGACATGGCAATCCGTACAACAGTAGAAGATTGTTGCCAGCTGTAGACGATGTGGCTGATAAACAAACAGAGCAGAAATCGATGTAGACTGCACGATGGAGGCTGGAAACAAGTGTCGAATGGATGGAGAGCATGTTGGGCAGCCTTGACTGAGATGTCTTCTGTGAACAGAGTGTGGGCAGCGAAGCTAGATCACCTAAAACCTACAAAAACGAGATTGAGATTGCATGGAGAGTAGCATGCCTATTTATAGAAAGTTTTGAGTCCTCAACAATCTAAAATCTCTCCCCGTTTTTACTCTCTCAAACCACTCTCTGTTTTAGGATTTTTATATTAAATAAGCATTTTTGGGGCTGTTCAAGAGGCTAATCAGCATGTAATGCATATTTTAGCTCAAGACGAATATGTAACAGACAAAAAGCAGCTGCAAACATCTGTCTCACGTGATGGTTGGAGTCTATCTTGGAGAAATGTATAGTACCAACAACCAATCCCGTGAGGGTCCACCCAATACAGGATTTAAGAAAGCTATTCTCTATCACCTGCTTATTTACAACTCAAAAATCCAAACGGCACATATGCTGAGCTAAAAATACATTAGCTTCTTTAAGACAGTCCCAAAACATGCTCATTAATGAATTAAACCTCTTTATTAAAAAGAAATGCATTCATAGAGATGTTTGTGTCCCATAAGCACAAACCCTATTGGAAGGACCCGAACCAAGACTGCGGGTTTTGGAGTTCCTATTGTCAATTGCATCCATACAATTGCCACATCATCAACATATCTACATTTTGTTGATTTGCACACTCTGCTACCGTGTCCGTCATCATTGATCTAGCCTTCACAAGCTACATTTACTACTGCAAGACACATTCCAAAGTTGCTTGCTGTCAAAAGATGAGGTACCAACGAGACAGTAGGGTTTGCGAGGAGGAACACGGAGTAAACTCGGTAAACAACTAAGAAGAGAAAAGAAGAGAGAAGAAACTTTGATGAATGGAATGATGAAGATCTGAATTATGGAGTGAATGTGATACAAGGGAACAAGGGTGTCGTAGCACAAGGAAGATGATGAAGACAGTCACAAACCACGAACCGCAATGTCCTCTTGAAGGGGTGTGACGGTGGTAGAGAGGCTAGGGAGAAGAGATGATGGACTAAATGAATCACACATATCAAATGAGTGACAAAGGCAGCCTATAAATAGGCAAGAGACTGCTCTTCTATTTCCTCAATAACAACACTTGATACCACATTTGCTTTTTCTATCTCTTTAGGGGTAGAGCTGCCATCCTTGTCATTCTTTTTGCCTTTTGCATTAGCTTGCTTCTTACGTTCTTGTTCCTTTTTAAAGTACCTGCAATTAGGCTTTTTATGCCCTTTGCGACCACATTGATAACAAGTTATATCTTGCTATTTTTCCTTGCTTTTGCTGCGATTTTTGTTTTTATATGCAACATTATATCTTTTTTCAGGTCTTCCTCTTACATTATAGGCTGATCCACTGTTTTCCCCACTTGCCTTGCATCTAATCTCTTCATTCAGAATAGAACCACGCACACCATCAAATGCCAAGTTGGGGTTATTGCTCAATGACACAACCAATGCTTCCCATGAATCGAGCAAGGTCATGAGCAGGAAGATAGCCCTCAATTTAGGATCAAAAGCTGGCAAACTTGCATCCTGTAACTGACTCAAAATACCAATGAAAGCATTCAAATGCTCTGAGGTAGATTTGGACTCATCAAGCTTCAAGTTGACCAACTTCCGCATGAGATGTTCTTGATTGACAGGAGTTGTATTCTCATAAGTAGCCTTGAGTTTCTCACAAACTACATAGGCAGTATCAAGCCCCTTTATATCAACCAAGATATCATCTGTGATGGCCATTTTAATGTAAGTAATGGCTTTTTTATTCATTTTAGCCCAATCCTCATCTGACAAAGCAACAGGCTTATGTTCTTCTAAAGCATCATCACAATCCTTTAGAAAGAGTATACCCTGGATACGATCTTTCCAAAGATCAAAACCATTTCCGTCAAACTTACGGATCTCAAAGAGATTCTTTGTGTCAGATAAAGATGCACTGCCAGCCATCTTCAGCAATACACAACTGCAATAAAGGGCTCAATGCTTTCAGCCAATAGCAAGGTTTCTGAATGTAACAGCAAGTACACACTCTTGTACTTCCAAAGTGTCCAAGAAGCAGATGTTTAGCTGCAAATTTCAGTCTCAAGTACTAATTACAGCATATGCACGATTCAAATCTGATACAATTGCATTAAGGATAGCTCCCACTTCAGTAGTACATCACTAAAATTTCCAAATGCGATGACCCAAATGCTGTATTTACCACTGTTTCACTGCATAATGAATATTCACCAATACATGTACCAAGAGAAGCTGCCCTTTTTCAACATTTGAAGCATCCAAAACTCTAAAGACTCCCACTTAGCAATGAATCTGCTGCAAATTTCATTGTCCAGTCTCAAAACGACTCAAAAGTACATCACCAATGTGAAAAGTCCCAAAATTTCTGCGGTGAATCTACTCCAATTGCATAAATACATCTTCCTAAGCATCAAGTGCGGGCTAATGTCGCAAAAATTTCACAATTTCTGCAAAAGCCCCAAATTTCGGCGTCCAACAATGCACAATTTCAAAGAAATTGGCTCATCCAAGCAAAAATTTCACTTGCATTTGAGAATCCCCAAAAATTTCTGAGGCCTGTGCACTCAATGTCTGCAATTTATGGTCCAAAGGTCACTGCAATATGTGTCAAGCACCAAATTTGGGAAAAGCCCCAAATTTTAAGACACAAATTTGCACTCTGTGCTTGTATGTGTGAACACCTGGTAGAGAGGGAAAAATAAGGTGAAGAAAATTAAGGGAAAATGAGCTGTTGACCTTCTGCCCGTCATTCGTGCGTCCAAACACTCTATCGCTTGTCGCGTGGAAGCGCTCCGGTCCCATCGTGCAACGGTCGCCTCCCGCCCCATCATGCAGCAACGTCGTGCAACAGTTGCCTATCGGTTGTCAGTCCATCTGACGCCCATATGCTTGCATCCGACTAGTCGCCTACATGTTACACGCGACTAGTCACTCAACCAGTCATCGGACTAGCCAATCGACTTTATGTCTGCTCGTCTACTCCTCAATGGCTTGCGTGAGCCATTGGCTCTAATACTAGTTTACAGAGGCAAAGCGGAAGCAGATAGAGAAAGAGAGCTAAGAGCAAAGACAATGATTGCGGAGTTCAATGACTCAGAGCTGAACAGTGTTTGACAGTGATAGTTTGAGTGAGTCGTTGGATAGATGTGTACCAATGTGGTACACACAAAGAATAAAAGAATGTATTTATACTTAGGGTACGGTACACTTACACCCGTTAGGATGGGTTCGCATGTGTGAAGTAATATATACATGGGAGAGCACGTAAAGGGCCTTTACACCCAACACCTATGAGTGTTCAAGTCAGCTGCCATGTCTGCATCACAATAACCCTACAAACTAAGTGCACCCTGCCCATAGCAAATACACTTTCTTTGTGTACCCTTTAGGTATCGAAGAATACACTTGACAACCTCCCAATGTGTTTTGCCACGATTTGACATAAACCTGCTAACAACTCCCACTGCATGAGCAATGTCTGGACGAGTAGCAACCATAGCATACATAAGAGAGCCACAAGCTAATATATAAGGGACTCCCTTCATGGCATTTGCTTTCACATCATCTTTGGGTTGTTGGCTTTACTAAGCTTAAGATAAGGAGGTAAGGGTACCCCAAAAGGCTTAGCTTCAACCATGTTAAATCTGTTCAATACCTTTTCAATGTACTTTTCTTGAGATAAAAACAGCAATTTCTGCATTCTATCTCTACGAATCCTCATGCCCAAAATATGCTTTGCATTCCCCAAATCTTTCACGGAGAAGGCTGATTTCAGCTGATTTTTGAGAGCATCCAAGCTAGTCTTTTTTTCCCCAGCTAGCAACATATCATCCACATACAAAACAAGTGTGATCGGGCTGCCATCTGTAACCTTTTTCATGTACAAACAATGATCTGCATGGCTGCGTGTAAACCCATGAGATAGCATAAAAGTGTCAAACTTTTTATACCACTGCCATGGTGCTTGCTTCAGCCCATAGGCTGTGTTTTAGTTTACGCACCATCTACTCTTTTCCAGGAACTACAAAGCCCTCGGGCTGTTTCATGTAAATTTCCTCATCAATGTCACCATGCAAGAGAGCTGTTTTTACATCCCTTTGGTACAGCTCTAAGTCCAATACAGGAGTGAGAGCAAAAAGCACACGTAGTGTGGTCATCTTCACAACCGGTGAGAAGATCTCTTGGAAGTCAATCCCTTTCTTCTGTGCATACCCTTTAGCAACCAGTCTTGCCTTGTACTTGGGTTTCCCATCAAGTATCTTTACTTTGTAAACTCATTTGTTTGGACTTCCTTTCTTTGGGCAACGACACAAGATCCCAAGTATCACTAGCATACAAAGATTTAATCTCTTCCTGTATAGCTAGCTCCAACTTACTGCTGAATTGGCATGACTTGGCCTCTTTGTATGTAAGAGACTCACCCTCATCTGTAAGCATCAAATGATGCAAGGAGGGGTCAAACCTGTGTAGTTGCCTTCTTACACATGTAGACTTGCATACCTAATGATCAACATTTTCAGGAATTGGGTCTACATCTAGAGGTATGTTATTTTCAGCATTTATTCGCTGTTGTAAGCCATTTTCAGCATGCTGTTCATGCTGTACAACACCTTCATTTTCATTACCAGCACCTGCATTTTCATAATCAGTAAGTCTATCTTGTTGTCCATGACCTCCTTGTGCTTCTATTTGGTGTCCATCATCATCTGGCTCAAAAATAACCGGCTGATCATCAGTTTCAACCTGTGGTACAGCACCATGAGGCTCATTATATGAAGTAATAGGTGAATGCAAATTCTAAAATTTGACATTTTTCATATTTTCATCACAGGCTAAAGTACCTTTCAACAATTTTGCCTCATTAAACACAACATTATGGCTGCGAATAATTTTCTTGGACTGAGGTAACCACACTCTGTAGCCAAATTCACCCTCATCACCATAGCCCATGAAAATGCCTTTGGTGGATTTTGGGTCAAGTTTGTTCCTCAATTCATCTCTAACATGCACAAAAGCATCACATCCAAATATGCGCAAATGGTCATATGAGGCCAATTTGCCAAACCAAACCTCCTCATGGATACCATTATTTAAGGACTTGTTTGGAGAGTGGTTGCAAATGTGAACCGCAGTTTTGAGTGCCTCTTCCCAAAATTCATGAGGAAGATTAGTAGTGGACAGCATGCATTGCACTCTTTTACATAAAGTCCTATTATTTCTTTCAGCCACCCCATTTGAAGAAGGGCTGTAAGGAGTGTAAGCTCCCTCTTAATTCCATGCAAGTCACAAAAGAACTTGAATTCAGTAGATGTGAACTCGCCCCCATTATCAGTTCTCAAGCATTTCAGCTTTCTACCTATCTGAGTGGTCACAAATACATGAAAAGTTTTAAAAATAGCAACCACTTCACTTTTCTTTTTCAATACGTATATCCAAATCTTTTTGGAACAATCATCAATAAAGGAGACAAAATATGCAGCACCGCCCAACAATTTCACTGGCATACTACATACATTAGAATGCACCAAGTCCAAGACATTGAACTTACGAGAGACACCATAGTAAAAAGAATTTTTTATTTGCTTTCTAAACTAACACTCATTACAAAAGTCAAGTTTAGAGCCTTTTCCATCAACCCTCTTCAGAGAGATAAGAACATCAAGTCCTTTCTGGCTCATATGGCCTAATCTCTTATGCCATAATTCCAAGTGACTGCCAATTTTAGCAACTGCAAGAAACTTACCATTCAAAACTTTACAATGCAAACAATACAAAGTGCCCTTCTTGGTTCCTTTTGCAATCAGCATGAAACCCTTTTTCACTTTCCACAAACCACCACCAAACAATGTAGTGTAACCATGCAAGTCAAGCTGACCAACAAATAGTAAACTCTTTTTAATGCCAGGTACATATCTGACATCTTTCAACACAAGCTCTTGTCCATTGTCTAAAGACAAGTGTACAGTGCCAATCCCATCAATGCTGCAAGCATGGTTATTTCCAAGATACACCTTTCCATAACTGCCTGCATTGAACATAGCAAAACACTCCAAGCAAGGAGTTACATGGAAAGAGGCACCAGAGTCTACAATCCAAGTTTGAGTGACACCATCATCAACTGACAAAAGTGCATCAATCACATCAGCCTTGGTAATCTGCATATCCTGCATGTGGCATACAAGGGCATCATAATCAACTACACATAATACATCAACCTCTGTATCCGAAAGCTCCTCTATGACCATACTGGAGGCCACATTGGCATTTTCCTTGCCTTTGGCTACCTCAGATGCATTTGCCTTATTCTCCTCCTCCTTTTTGTCTCCTGCATTCTTCTCTCTCTTATTCCTTCTTGTAATACATGCAATCAGGTTTCTTGTGGCCCTTTCGACCACAATGATAGAAAATAATGTCACTCTTTTATTTTTCTTTGCTCTTGCTTCTGTTTCTTTGTCCTGCATTTGCATTTTTCTTTTCAGCCCTGCCTCTTACATTATAAGCTGAGTTGCTACCTTCTCCACTAGACATACGTCTAGTTTCTTCATTCAAGATTGAATCCCTCACCCCATCATATGAGAGATTGAGGTTATTGCTAAGAGAATCCACCAAGGTCTCCCAAGAGTCAGGCAGTGTCATGATCAAAAAGATAGCCCTCAACTTATCATCAAAATCCAAATTTGCATCCTTGAGCTAATTTAAAATGCCCGTAAATGCACTCAAGTGCTCAGCTGCAGGCTTTGACTCATCCAGTCGCATATTCACCAACTTGCGCATTAAATGCACCTAATTAACAAATGTGGTGATCTCATAGGTAGTTTTCAACTTCTCCCATAGTGCACAATTTGTATCTAAACCCTTAATTTCTGTCAAGATGTCATCAGTGACACCCATCTTAATGTAAGCCACAGCCTTTTTGTTTACTCTGGCCCAATTTGCATCAAACATTTGTGCGGGTTTATCTTTCTACAAAGCATCCTCACAATCCTTTAGGAACAATATGCCCTATATATGGTCTTTCCAAAGGTCAAACCCATGACCATCAAACCATTTGATTTCCATCAAACTCTTGATGTCTAAACTAGAAGAAGTTGCAGCCATTTTATTACGAACACAAGAGTAAATGCCCTAGACTGTAAAAACACAAGCTGAACCAGCAAGCACACTGCTGTTCTTCCTCAAACAGTAATAAATCTCTGCTGTTTGTACATGAACCAGCCACCACACAGGCAAAGAATGCAGAAATTTACCAAATTCTGCACAAAGCCCCAAAATTTCAGGTCCAAAAGTGCATAAATGTCAACCAATCTGACCCAGCTGAGCAAGATTTTACCAATACATGAAAAACCCCTTTTTTTTGGGATCCAATGTCAAGAAATTTTACTCAAAAGAGTGAAATTTTGACAAATTTGGCAAAATCCCCAATTTAATTTAGGTCACCACAAGCAATGTCTGCAATTTCTCACCTGAATGTCGTTGTCAAGCATGGACGAGATCAAATCCGGGAAAAGCCCGACTCAAAGTTGCACAGAATTGATGATTGTGCTTTCACATGTGAACTCCCATCAAGGGAAAGAAATGAGAGAAATTAAAGAAAAAATTTCTGACCGAAAGGGGGTTTGTTGACCCACCGACCTGTTGCGTGAGTCACACGACACGACCGGTCGCCTCTGTCCCGTGGCCCATCACGCCTGGTGCCTGCATGCCCTGCAGTTGTGCTGCCCCCTGCTGGATTGGTGATGGTGCGTGCTGCTGAACATCCCGTGCGCCTGTTGCCGACTACCTGACGGTCACGTCACGACCCAAATGCATGTTGCTTGACGATCACACACAACCCAGTCGCCTGTTGCCTGACATGCTGGTCACTAGGAACTCCAGCCGTCACACCAACTGGTCATGCTGACGACAGGTCTCCACATCGACCTGTCGCCAAGTCACTCGCTGGACGTCAACCTTGTCACGTGTCAGTCGGCTACACCTTGATCTTGAAAAGCACGCAGAACCTTAAGCTCTGATACCACTTGTTGAAGCTCACCTGAGGATGTGCAGCAGTTCGAGAAGTGAGAGAGACAGCGAGAGAGAGAGTGTGTGTGTGAAAGTACAATTAGATTTTGAGTGTACCAACAAAATATATTTATACTTAGGGCATATAAGGGTGCATTCACATGTACAATTGAATAGTGTGTGTGTACTATACATGGAGGTCAAATGGGCCTTTATCCCAACACCCTAGTACAAAGATGATGAAAACATGCAATGCATAGGAGGAATGTCGGACTTTGTGTGGTGGCGAGAACCATAAGAATATGCCCGTACTCGATCTCGGGAGTTGGCTCCATGTTGACCAAGGGACGAAGAAGATCCACCTTGGAATCTGGGAATACCACTTGAAAGGAGACCTTTGACGATAGTCAGGAGACTGGATGAGCTGTAGAACGCGAAACACAACCTTGAGAGAGAGAAGCCACTAGTTCTGTGACTCCATGCTGGAAGCAATACAAAGGCTTAGCCACCAAGTCACTGTTGAAGACCCAAGGGCCCCGATCAAGGTAGATCCTCTAGATCCTATGTATGAATAGAGGAAATGACTGCTCAAAGGAGAGCCACTCCTCGAAAGTGAAAGGTGGAGGTGTGTGAAGAACTTCATGGCACATAGTGTCCCTCTATGAATCGGAACAAGTAGAAGTAGGAGTCCCTCTCTGAAGCCGAAGAAGAACTGGAAGCCCCCTTTGAGGGCTAAGTAAGAAATCCACCTCTGAATCCTAGTCTGAGAGAGAAAGGGAATCCAACCACTCATGGCTCACGGACTACGAAGCATCAGATGACAAAGGAAGTGCCACCGATCGTGCCGAAGAAGGTACCTGGGGCTTGGAAGAAGGAGATGAGCCAAGGGTGGGGAACAGTTGCAAGCTCTCAAGAGAGTGGACTGTGGAGGAGATGTTGTAAAGAAGGTTGCCTCTTCAAAGGAAATTACACAAAGACTAACAAGAAATGCTAAATAACAAGAAATATTGAGAACCATAGCTTGCCATTTCTTGATTCAAGATGTCTTACAACCAAGAATTACAAGAGATGTTGAAGCCCTAGAAGCTTGAGAATCAATTGATGACAGTTGTGTCAGAGCGTAGCGATGCGGAAGCGTGGGACCAAGACTAAGAGAGAGAGAACGCAGAGAGAAGAGAGAGAAAGAGACAGTGGAAGATGAAGATCTGCTGTATAAAGTGTGTTGTATACAAAGATATGCAGATATGTACACGGGCGCAATGCGCGGGACTGCGTGTCTCCACCTCGACGATGCAACCTGCTGTTCACCTCGAAGTCCGTTGCAGTCTGCACGATCTCCAACCTGAAATCTGCAGACAGAGATGAAATCTGCACGAGCCTCCAACCTGAATCTGCGAACAGAAGTGGTTGAAGACTGCTGGAATATCGGCTATAAATAGCCACAAAATAGGCGCCCAGTAAATGCAGGTCGGCTGCATTAAATGCAGCTGCAGCCGATTGTCCAGAAACAGGTTGGACTGCCACATGGCAGTCCGACTATAGTCCGACAGGGTCTGATCGCTAACACCCCCTCTCAGAGCCTAGGCGGGGCAGAAGCCTGAGGGATCTGGCATGTCTCTGAAGTAGAGCCTAGGGAAGCGCCTTCGTAAACAAATTTGCAAGATTGTCCTCCGTCTTGCAGTACTCCACCGCGATGGTCTCATCTAGAGGCTTCTCTTTGATGAAGTGGTACTGGATCTCTATGTGCTTCGTCTGGGCATGGAAAACAGGATTCCGTGCCAAGGCAATGCAACTCTCATTGTCACATTGCAGCAAAGTAGGACGATTCTGGGGGCAACCAAGCTCCTCCAACAATCTCCGAAGCCACACAGCCTCACATGTGGTGGAAGATGCAACCTGATACTCTGCCTCAGTAGACGAAAGGGCTACCATGGGCTGCTTCTTGCTACTCCACGAGATAACACCTGCACCCAAGGTAAAACAGTAACCTGTTGTAGACCGCATGTGGTCCACATCACCAGCCCAATCCGAGTCGCTCCAACCTGCAAATACAAGATCTGAACCACCTGTGCCTGCTGGATAATGAATCCCTAAATCAGATGTCCCCCTCAAATACCAAAGTATCCGTTGGGCAGCCTGCCAATGCACCGTCTGAGGTTCACTCAGGAACCCCGCCAAGAGCCCAACAGCAAAACAAAGATCAACACGAGTGTTGAGGAGCCAAATCAATGCTCCAATCAACTGACAATAGCGGGAAGCATCCGCCATGGGAGAAGCTGAATGTGAAGTGGCCTTCCAGTTCGGATCCATAGGAGTAGAAATGGTCCGACAATCCTCCATCGCAAAAGAAACCAAGAGCTCCTGTACATATCTCTGCTGAGAGATGAAAATCCTCATCTAAGATTGATAAATCTCATGGCCCAAGAAGAAATGGAGTAGACCCAAATCCGTCATCTCGAAATTTTGATGTAAGGCTGCCTTCGTCTCTTTGACCTTCTGTGCATGATCACCTGTGACAATCAAATCATCAACATACAACACAAAAAGCACACAACCAGCCTCGGAAGTGTGTATATAAAGCTGCGGATCGGCCTTGAAGCGTCGATATCCCAACTGTGACTCAAGGAACAAATCAATCTTCTCGTTCCATACACGCGGAGCTTGCTTGAGGCCATACAAGGCCTTCTTCAACCTGTAGACTTTTCCATCTGGGGGAAAGCCTCTAACTTCAACTGCAAAAAATAAGCCCATATTATTTTACAAGCTCCCCTTAAGAGACTCTGTCCTCATAGGTCCACAAAGATCTGTAGAAACAAGCTCCAAGGGTAGTAAAGATTGCCGCGAAGGCTTGTTGGGAATGGCATCACGATGTTGTTCTCCACAAATGCAAGATACCCATGTTTGCTAGCTCACCACAATGTTCGGCGTACCTCGAACGTGATATTCCCTAGACGCCTTTCGAAGGTAATCATAATTAAGGTTGCCGAACCGAGCATGTTGCCAGGTGGCACTTACGCAAAGGGATGAGCGCCTTAAATGGTTCTCCTTTGTGTATACGTTGGCGGGATGAGCGCCTTAAATGGTTCTCCGCTCTCGATCCTGCATAACACAAGTCATCAAACAATAGTTAGAGCAAACAAGCTTCGTAGAATGTGCCTGGTGCCTCCGTGACTGCCGCGGACCATCCTGCGATTCCCGCTCCTCAAGGACCCCCTCGATCCTTGAATCACGGAGTGTGTCACGGGCCCAACAAGAAGGAGGCCGGACCTCTCCTCGTCTCTCTCCATCAGCTGAAGACTCTGGGATATCCACCGGTGGTAACTCCTCAGGGGTGATCAGTGGAACAGTAGACTCTGTATCGGAAACAAAATCGGAATCAAAAGGCGCAGGCTCCAAAGGAACTGTCTCGAGAGCCCAACTCTCCCCTGGATCTCCAAGAACGGGATGCTCCTCACCCGCTACTATGGCCGGAACCTCCACGAACCGCACATCTAGACTGGTGTACACATCCCGCTTGACGGGATCATACAAACGATAGCCTTGGGACTAAGAGCTGTAGCCAACAAACACCTGTCTTCGGGAAGCTACTTCAAATTTATCACGATGAGCCTTGGGAATGTGAACATAGGCGTCACACCCAAAAACCCTAAAATAAGAAACATCAGGCTTAGTCCCAAAGTAAACCTCAAAAGGTGTCATCCCATCAACGGCCGAAGTGGGGGATCGATTAAGAATGTGGACTGCAGTAGCCACAGCCTCGGCCCACAGAAACTGAGGTGTCTGTCGGAGCTCCATCATGGTGCGCGCCATCTCGATCACACTTCAGTTCTTCCGTTCAAGAATGCCATTTTCTTGAGGTGGTGTTAGCAAACTCCTGGTGAATTTCTTTATCTGCACAAAAACGAGCAAACTCATTAGAAACAAATTCACCACCCTTGTCGAATCGCAAGGTCTTCAATCACCGGCCTTATCGGTTCTCCTCAAAGAGAAGCCAATCCTTGAAGTGGGAGAAAGCTTCTGACTTCAACGCCAAGAGATAGGCCCAAGTCATCCTGCTGTAGTCATCTACGATCAACATGAAGTACGAGCTTCCTCTCAAGGACTCGTTCCTCATAGGGCCACAAAGATCCGTAGATACAAGCTCCATCGGTGAAGTAGACCGCCGCGAAGCTTCGTGGGAATCGCATCCCTATGCTGTTTCCCACGAATGCAGGAGACGCATGGCTGCTGGCTCACCACTATGTCCGGCAACCCTCGAACAAGCTATCCACGTGACGCCCTCAGAAGATAATCATAGTTGAGGTGACCAAACCGAGCATGCCATAGCTCTGACTGTGTCTGAGAGGTAAGAAGAATAGGGAGGGCGGTAGAAGACGTCAATTTGTAGATACCGTTCTCCTCATATCCTGATGAGAGAACCTTCCTTGACCCACGATCAAGGACTCGCACCGAATCACTGTCAAACTCCACCAAAAGTCCAAGGGAACAAATCTTATGAACCGAAAGTAGATGATACCCTAAACCTGGCACATGCAAGACCTTTGAGGTATGGGTACCACCACGTCCATCTGGAATAAGCTGCATCTCACCCCGTCCTGCAATAGACACCGAAGAGCTATCTCCGATGAGAATCTGCCCACGCGAAGGTCGCAACTGGGAAACACCAACTAATGAAGGAGTCATGTGCCGAGAGGCACCACTGTCAACGATCCACTCTCGAGCCTGGGGAGCTGTCATCGCAGCATCAGAAGCATTCGGTGTAGAGTCCTCAATGACAGCTAGATGAAGAAATGCAACTGATGAGGGTGCAACCACCGCTCCAGAATCCTTCGTGTCCTTCTTGTTGGTGTTCTTCTTGTCTTTGTCAGGGCAATCCTTCTTCCAATGGCCAGTCTTTCCACAAATATGGCATGTGGATTCTTTGTCCTTGTCCTTCTTTGACTTGTTCTCCTCCTTCTTCTTCTTTTGGTCCTTCCCTTTCTTCTGAGAGGCTTGACCTGTCAAGGCTTTCGACTTGGAAGCATGCTGTCCCTTCAATTGTTCCTCTTGGTCCAAGATCATAGGAACCAGCTCTTCCCACCGAAGAGTAGACTCGCGTCCCGAAGCAATAAGGGCGGAGTAGAAAGCACCGAATCGTGGCGGCAACTGGGACAAAAGTGTGATCGCCATGTCTTCGGAGGAAATTGGCTTCCCCGCATTCTGAACCTACATCTAAAACTGTCTAAGCTTGTTGATGTGCTCCCGTAACGAAGAAGACTTGTTCACGGACAAGGTCCGCATTTGCACCTCCAAAGAAACCCGCTTCATAAGGGTCATCTGGTTATACATCTGATCAAGCTCCAACCATATCTCCCGAGCCACCGTCAAGTGCTCGATGTGGGCTATCACAGCTGTAGTACAAGACAAAAAAAGGAAAGAACGAATCCAGGCATTCAATTTGTCCCAGTGAGACTATGCCTTGGCCAACTCCGCACGATCATCGGAAGAGAGTTTGGACTCATCTCTTACCGAGGGCCGGTCGATCTCCTCCTGTACAAGCTCCACCAAATCATAGGACTCAAGGATGGCCAACATCATCACACGCCATATGCGGTAATTGTCGCCATCGAGCTTTTGATTTGCGAGAAGAGCCAGTAAGACAGGCACCTTCCGGTCCATGATCGTCTGAAACTCCAAGTCAATCTCTGTAGACATCTTCACCTGTAATGCCTTCACAAACACAAAAGCAGCCCCCTCTGACTGTGAAAACACAGCCTGCTAGGGCTCTTTCTTCTGCGTCCCAAACCTTCTTCACCCGCCGGAGGCAATGAAAAAGCAAAACCTGCACTTGAAGACTGAAAACTCAGCCTTCCTCCTCTTCAAACAGCAGCAAACAGCAGCAAATCCACCAACTGGACTCCTTTCCCGCGCCCCCACACTCGCTTCAGCCTTGTTCCGAGGCGCAGCCCTCCTGCTCGCCCTCAAACACTGGAAACGCAGCCTTGTGTCATGATGGAAACTCCTCTTCAGGTTGGTTCTTCACTCAGTCAACCCTTCTACACTGCTCTGATACCATGTCAGAGTGCAGCGATGCGGAAGCGTGGGACCAAGACTGAGAGAGAGAGAACGCAGAGAGAAGAGAGAGAAAGAGACAGTGGAAGATGAAGATCTGCTGTATAAAGTGTGCTGTATACAAAGATATGCAGATATGTACACGGGCACAGTGCGCGGGACTGCATGTCTCCACCTCGACGATGCAACCTGCTGTTCACCTCGAAGTCCGCTGCAGTCTGCACGATCTCCAACCTGAAATCTGCAGACAGAGATGAAATCTGCATAAGCCTCCAGCCTGAATCTGTGAACAGAAGTGGTTGAAGACTGCTGGAATATCGGCTGTAAATAGCCACAAAATAGGCGCCCAGTAAATGCAGGTCGGCTACATTAAATGCAGCCGACTGTCCAGAAGCAGGTCAGACTGCCACGTGGCAGTCTGACCTGCTTCTGCAGTCCGGCAGGGTCTGATCGCTAAAAAGTTGCTGCAATGAACTCACCCCTTACAATGGTAGGGAAGGAATTACCTTCAAGCTCCAAGAAGTGGAGATGTGAAAAATGACTAACAAAGATGCTTTACATTGGCACCCTCTTGCCTTTTATACTCTAGTCTAAACTAGACTAATTTTCTAACTAAGGTAGCATGAAAATTGCTTTATTACAGATGTGGACCGTGGAAGCCACTGTACCCGGAAGTAGGTGGGGGAAACCTCCACACAGTGGGGTGGTCTCCAAGGGGGCTTATTGTGCTCCCTTAGTAAGGTCTTAGAGCCTTCGTGTGCTCGAAAGGACTTAGTGTGCGTCGGTTGCGGCTTATTGCCTTGAGCATAATACTCCGATAGCCGATACAAAACAATCTCTGTTGCCCAGAAAGAAGAGGTGGCACAAGGAGTGCCTGGTGAAAGACACATATACTCTAGAGGGGTGGGGAGCAAAGGTCGATGTCAACAGCCTTTGGTGGGATGACCATTCATGGCGCAGTAGTAGCACCCGGTAGAAGGGCAATCTGTTGGTGGAGACGCCATGGTACTGATGTGATAAACTAGAGAAGAGAGGGTGGGAGGGAGAAAAATGATATCTCCAATGCGCAACAGAAATGATAGAGAAATCAAATGTTGATGCCAAACCCACCACCGGTCTCTGTCTTCTCTAATGATGAGGATCTTTATGGCTCTCTGAGCACCTCCAGATCTGATACCATGTCAAAAGATGACGTACCATTGAGATAGTAGGGCTTGCGGAGAGGAACACAAAGTAAACTCGGTAAACACTGAGAAGAGAAGAGAATAGAAAAGAAACTCTGATGAATGGAATGATGAAGATCTAAATCACGAAGTGAATGTGATACAAGGAAACAAGGGTGCCGTAACACAAGGAAGATGATGAAGACAGTCACGAACCACAAAGCGCAATGTCCTCCTGAAGGGGTGTGAGGGTGATGGAGAGGCTGGAGAGAAGAGGTGACGGACTGAATGAATCAGACGTATCGAATGAGTGACAGAGGCAACCTATAAATAGACAAAAGACTGTCTAGGGTGGCGCTCGGAGGGAGGCCGTCAGCTGTCTAGGGTGGCGCCACACTATGGGCGCCCAGTCCCTTTTTAGGGCTGTCCGCTGTGAAACCCTAAATGCAAAACGTGAAACTACGGGTAAAGGGTTTCTCAACACTTGCTACATCTTGCAATGCATCAAAGTACAACACATTATTTTACTCATACTCTCTATCCTAGTCCTTGAGACACGCAAATTCGAGGGTCAATTTTCACCTTGCATAATTGTTTGCTGTATTGAGCATTGTATCTATTCATTCTTTATTCAGTTTCATTATTTTCTATGTTCATTGTCTCTGTGTTAACCCTAACCCTAATTGTGTTTCTTTATCAGTCTATGCATTTGTCGTGTCCGATTTTATTTATATTCCATAGATGAGCATTTCTTTGCATAGTATTAGAGCTAGGTCCTCAGTGAAGAAGCCTAGACCCTTGATTGGAAATCTTTGTCTTCAAAAATAGGAACAACAGAGAAAAGTTAACATCAAACACATACCTACTCAGTCTCCAAAGAAGCCTTTGCCGAGAACTGAGTAGGAATGGCATCCACTGCCAACTCTGCAAGGTTCCGACATGGCCCTTTGACTACAGTGGAGACACATATCATTATCCTATCACAAATGACGAGCTGCATTCATCATGCATCACAAAGCCAAGAAGAGTGAAGAGTTTAGGAGAAAAGACTTTCGACAAAAGCTACTTGAAGAAGGTATAAGTGATTCTTTCTCCTCAAATGTTGTGCATAAATCTAATGATGTTGCAACATTATCAAGACCTCCATCACGGATGGACCTCCCTCTTGGAGAAAGAGATCCAAAGTATGTCCCTTACTTTCAAACTACAACTACTTCTCCGATACAAGGTATACCAGTTCCCACTTTTGTTCCTTCTTCTTTTATTACTTCACCACCTTTGCAGCATTTTGGTGAAGATCAAGATGAACTAAAATGCCATATATATGTTGATCATGGCAAAAGTCCTATTGAAGATACATTTTTGTATTTACTACACGAAGGAGTGACTATAAGAAAAAATTTGGTAACTCTTCTTCTTTCTTTCCTCCTTTGAATTTTGGTTCTCTGAGTAGAATGTGTATGGTGTTTCTCTTCTATGCACACTGCATCATCATCATCATTTCAATTTCCATGTTTAAATCAAAATCAATTTAATGCATCTTCATTATCATTCAAACTATTTTTTCAAAACCCACCCATCTGACCCACTTCTTCTGCTGCATCACCTTTGCCATTCACACAGTTCACACTTCCATTTCAAACACCTCATATTATTGCACATACCCCACCGGGGGATTCTTCAAACATAGCCACAACCTTTAGGACCTCTATACCTTCGGTTTCAAGTAGCGTTTGTGCACCTTTGAGGGAGGCTCAACCTCCACCTTACTCATCTTTAGGCTATTCACAACATGGGATCCCTATCAATACTTACCCAATTGTCAACCAGTTGATACCACAAATTGCCTCCATGGCCATTCCTAGTGGGTCATTTTCTACCTACCCGCCTGTCCTGATTCCCCTTCCTTATCCTCACTACCCTTCTTACACTCAAATACCTCATAGTTTTTCATCCTCATCGACCAAGCATGCATTCAGTGACAAGACTCATTCTAACAAGTCTAACTATACCACTTGGTCAAATCTGATGAGGCATATTCTTGAATCTAAGGACTTGTGGAACCTTGTCCAAGGACTAGAATCCCAACTAGGCCCATGCCTTCTAGTGGACTCATGGAAGGCTAGAAATGTCTCCACTGTCATCAATCTAATGCAAGGTCTCCTACCTGAATTTCACTCACAACTATAGCATTTTGACCTCCCTTAAGAGTAATCGGAATACTTGGCTTACCGGTACACAACTTGGGATAGGATCCATTGTATAAATCTCGATTATTAGCTCCAAAACTTCAAAATGACTAACCAAGATTACCTTAAGATCAACTTGACTGAGTATTGGCAACTTCTCACTAAATTCTCCACTACAGGCTCCAAGGGCTCCTAAGTCCCCTAATGACTAGGTTACATCATTTCTAAACAAGTTGCCTAGAAAATACTTCCATTTTGTGCAATAGGTGATCTCACAATCCACCATGCCTGCATTCTATGAATTCAAGTGACAGCTACTACGTTAAATTCATTCGTTCGATCAGTTTCATAGTGCATGTCATGTGGACATGTATTTTTAAAACCCCACTTAACATGTGGATTAATTTTTAACCACATGGTTAGGTAAATGTTGCACATGTGAGGTGTAATTGGAGTTAGAATAAATTTACGACACACGATCCGAGAAAATCATGGGATGTCAAAGGCAAATGTTGCTACAGGTTATACCGCACAAGTACTTGGTGGTATCTGGTGCCAATTATTGGCCTAGGTCATTCATTTGGCCATAAGTGTCAGTTGGTGACACTAGAGAAGTGGCGTTTAATGGTACCTAACACCAATCTGATGATCAAAGATGGTGCAAAGACACTCAAGAATGGAAGTTGCCTAGCCAATTTAATTATTGGCTAGTCAAATTATTTTTTAAGGCACTGAAATAATTATTAGATTAATTTTTAATATTTTAAGACTGAAAATTAATATTTAATTATGAATAATGCTAGAAAAACCATTACGGAAGGCTGCCACTTGTCAAAAATGCCCATACAAGACTGAAAAACGTCTTTAGAGACTAGAGAGAGACATTTGAATATATTCAGTCTGCAAGAGAGAGGGAGGAGATGCTGCTGATCTGATTTACAGCCATTGGAGGACCTTTTAAGGCAGCTAAGGGTAGGAGAAAACCAATCAACAACAGGTGACAATATCTATAGGTTGATGAGACAAGGCAACAATAGTAAATGACTGATTTTCTTCAGCTCTTTGCATCTACAAGCTATTGAGACAGTGCAACAATAGTAGATAATAGATTTTCTTCAGTTCTTCGTGAAGAAAGTCTGAATTTTCTCTCTCCTCACCATTCTCTCTCATCTCCTAGCCTTTCTATAACCTTGCTTCAAAGATTACAGCATTGAGATCACCAGAGGCTGAGAAATTTCAGATTTCTTTGCTATAAACCCTAATCTACAAGTAGAAATTCGGGTTTAGCAGCAACCTCAAAAAGCGTGCCAAAAATTGGAAGCTCCAGGACTTGGATTCAACAGGGCTGAAGTTGTTTAGCAGCAAGGGAAATTGAAATACTGAAAGGGATTGGGAGAATCCCATTGTACATCAACTTCTTCTTCAATTAAGTTAAATAAATACCGAAAGGGGCGCTAGTTTTGGGGCCAACAAGGTATCCAATGTCCAAGATTATATGGTAAAGTGTGCATTTCAGTTTTTTGAATTTGTTAATTGCTATAAATAGTGCTTAATCAGGTGTTATGTGGATACGTGAAACAATACTGACGAATAGTCGAATCACTCAGAAAACGTCTAACGATCCTGAGATACAGTGGCACGAGACTCGTATCTCCTCCCAACCTCGCCTAGATAGTTGTTGGCACTTTCCTTTCCGTTTCCTCTGCCAGCCGTCCACTTCAAGTGAGTTCTACTATTCTCGGACTCTCTAACTCTCTAGGCTCCCCTAAACCCCGTTCGGGCACCCAAGGCCCCCGAACGGTCATCCCTCGCACCCGTTTCCCATAATTTACCTTATTAATGTAACATTTCCTTCCCCTTAAGAATCGGTTTCGTCCTTGAAAACGATACTTGGAAGGTCCAACTGTAAATTGGGAAACCTTTTCCTTAGGGTACTTACTCACTCCCATGTTGAGCTTTCTTCTGAACAATCTTTCCACTTAACCAAACATTCTTGATAAATAGTATTCCTTGTTCGTCTGTTACGAACATTTAATATTCTTTCTGGTTCATGTGGATTAGATTGATCATCTAATAGCTCCTCAAGTTTATCATTTAAGATTAGATTATCCAGATCACCCAGCTTCTTCCTTAGCTTGCTTACATGAAAAACTGGATGTATTTTACTTCCAGCAGGTAGTTGGAGCTTGTAAGCCTGTTCTTCCACCTTTTTAAGTATTGTCAAAGGACCACAATACCTGGGTGAAAGCTTTGGACATCGTCCCGTTTTCATGGTTTTAGTTTATTCAGGCACCTTAAGATAGACCAACTCTCCTTCTTCAAAGGAGATGTCTCTTCGGTGAGGATTTGCATAAGCTCTAGCTTGATTTTGAGCTTTCTTAATATTTTCTTGAGCAAATTTTAACATACTATTCATATCTTCCAAAAAATCCTTGGTTGCCTAAATCTTTTCCTTATGCAGTCCCACTGCATGAGGAGCTCTGGGCTAAAACCCATACATTAACATAAATGGACTATATCCAGTGGAAGAGTTCTTGGCACTATTATATGGAGACTCAACTATCGGTAGATACTCTTCCCAATTAGTTTGCCTTTTACTTACATATGCCCTGAGCATATCTTCAAGGATTTGGTTAACTCTTTCAGTTTGCCCATCAGTTTGAGGGTGGACCACCGTGTCAGAAGTGGTGCAGCAATGGAAGCGTAAAGAATATGCTGAAATAAATGCTGAAACACAAGACAGAAGAAAGAATGAACACAGTAGACAGATGAGAACTCAGATGTATGCTCGGGAAATGGAATCCATATCGAACACGAGACAGCAGCATACAACGGTGAGTCACTGGCTGCGTGGGCTCCTCAGCACCGGCTCCTCTCTCCCAGAAGGATCTCCACTGATGGCTGAAGCACCACAGACTGTGGAGGAGCCCTATAAATAGCCACAAAAGTGGGGAGCATAAAATGCAGGTCGGCCAGCAATAAATGCTAAAAGTACATCATAAATGGCCACAAAAATGCACCATAAAATACTGCATAAAATGCTACATAAGATGCCCAGCCTCTGCACACAGACTCACACCATGAGCTGACTAATATCTGCTAACACACCGTACTCATGCTAAGTTTAGTATCCAACTTCCTAAATACCGCACGCCAAAATTGACTATCAAATTTTCTATCCCGATCAGAAACTATATTTGCCGGAAGGCCATACAATCGATATATGTTCTCTACGAACAATCTAGCAAATTCTGGTGTTTTAACATCAGTTGAAGTTGGAATAAACCTAGCCATTTTGGTTAACCTATCCACAATCACCCACACAGAGTCGTGCCCCCTCTGTGTTCTGGGTAGTGCAACAATAAAGTCCATGGAGATACTCTCCCATTTTCCTGAAGGAATCTCTAATGGATGGAGAAGTCCTCCCATTTTCAGTCTTTCAGCTTTATTAACCTGGCACTTATTACATTTGACCACATAGTCAAGGACGTCCTTATTCATTCCAGGCCAATAGAACTGCCTTTTAATAAGACTATAAGTCTTATTAACTCCTGGATGTCCCACGCTACGGGTATCATGACACTCAAAGAGTATCTGGTGCCTTATTTCTTTATCTTTCGAGACACATACCCTACCCTTGTAGAGTAAATAACCATTATCAATGGTAAAGTTCTTCTACTTGAATCCCATTTGAGCAACCCCTGATGCTCCATTTCCTTGTTGAACATCATCAGATATTCCTTCCTCAGTGGAGGCCCTTCCATTTGGATCCCCATTTTTTATTACTTCCATATGTTGGAATATGCCGGATCAACCTAGCATTTCCCTTTTAAGGATTCAAGCAAATCGGAAGTAAACTGAGTAAAACTCAATTCATTTATGATGGGCATTCTGCTAAGTGCATCAGCCACTATATTATACTTTCCTTTTCTATATCTTATCTCATAGTCGAACTCTTTGGAGGAGTTCGGCCCATCTGGCTTTACGCCCTTGTAGATCCAATTGGTCATTAAGCCACTTAATGCTTTCATGATCCTACAGGATCAAAAGTTTGGCACCGTACAGATAGTGCCTTCATTTCTTCATTGCATGTACTATTGCATACAGCTCCCTCTCATAAACAGAATAATTCTGTTTTGCACGGTCTAATTTCTTGCTTTCAAAAGCAACTGGTCGACCTTCTTGTAATAAGGCCGCACCTATCACCTTATCACTAGCATCACCTTCAACCACAAATGGTTTATTGGGATCCAGAATTAATAGTACTGGAGCTGTAGCAATAGCTACCTTAAGTTTTTGAAAACTTTCATTTTGGTTTGTTCCCCAATTAAAACTCTTCCCTTTCCCTTTAAGTTGGTCTGTCATTGGAACAGCTATTCTGACATAATCTCGAATGAATCTACGATAAAATCCAGATAATCCTAGGAAGATCTGCAGCTCTTCCAGGTTCCTTGGAGATGGCCATTCAATAATTGCCTTTACTTTTTCTGGATCCATCTTGATTTCCTTTTTCGAGATAATATGCCCCAAATATTTGACCTCTTGTACAAAGAATTCACATTTAGTTTTCTTCGCATAAAGGGAATGTGTTCTTAACAATTGGAATACCAATTGTAAGTGTTCCAAATGTTCTTCTTTTGATCTACTAAAGATCAAGATATCATCCAAGAAGACTACTACAAAATGTCCTAGATAGGGCCGTAACATACTATTCATCAGCTTCATAAAGGTAGTTGGTGCATTAGTGAGGCCAAAAGGCATCACCAAAAAATCATCATGCCCGTATCTAGTATGAAATGTTGTCTTAGGAATATCTTGTGCCTTAATTATTACTTGGTGATAGCCTGATCTTAAGTCTATTTTTGTGAAGAATTTTGCCCCTTGTAATTGATCAAAAAGATATTCCATTCTGGGCATAGGAAATTTATTCTTCACCGTTATCTTATTAAGTGCTCTATAATCAACTCAAAGTCGCATAGAATCATCTTTTTTCTTTACCAATAAAATTGGTGAAGCCCAAGGTGAATTGTTGGATTGTATAAACCCTTTATCAAGGTAATCCTTAATTTATATTTTAACTTCTTGGTGCTGTGTTTCACTTAACTTATAAGGTGGTTTAGAAATAGGATGTGTATCCTTATTTGTGTCAATTGGGTGATTTATATCACCCCTATCTGGTGGAAGGCCACTTGGTAAATCAGAAGGAAACACATCTTTAAATTCATCTAACAAACCACTTAATTCATTACTTACATTCAACTCACAAACATAAGAAAATTGTTGCTTTATATTACAGAAAGTAAAAGTGTTTTGTACAGGAAGAGACCATAACATATATACCTCACAAGCTTCCTTTTTTATCAGCTTCTGAACTTCAGTGGAACACAACAAAGGATTATCAGATACTTTATGTTCACCTTGAATCACAAAAGTCTTACCATCCCTTTCAAATTCCAGTGTATTATGATGATAACTACGTTTTAAGGATGGTTCCAATCCCCATAGTAACTCCCTCCCTAATGCAATATCGGCTCTCTCCATATTCATAATTTGGAAATCAAGTTTATCTTTATATCCTTGGATCTCAATTTCCAAATTGGATACCATTGTATCCCATATTTTATTATCCTGACCTTGCATCATACGAACAACATATTGATGCCCACTCTTTTGTTGGG
Organism: Lygodium microphyllum; assembly: GCF_053477565.2. Lineage (NCBI taxonomy): Eukaryota > Viridiplantae > Streptophyta > Polypodiopsida > Schizaeales > Lygodiaceae > Lygodium > Lygodium microphyllum. The sequence goes on along the minus strand of NC_141157.1, from coordinate 76,018,874 downwards.
GAAGTTTCAATTTTTTGACAAGTGCATAATTTATGAAATTGTGGGTAACAGAGTCATCAATCATGACTCTAACCCTCTTTCGAGCTATCAATCCATGCACTCTAACTAAATCATGTGGCTCAAAAGTAGACTGCAACATAGAAGTTGACATACAACACCTGTGTTGTACATCCTTGTGCAAAACCTCTAAAGATTTATACTTTTCATGCCTCCTTAATTCTAGGGTCTGCACTACATGGATTTGTTTTTCTTTTCCCTTTCCCTTGTCCTTATCCTTTCCTTTATCTTCCCCCTTTTTCCTTTGAGGGCAATTCCAAGCAGCATGGTTAGGGAATAGGCAATTGAAACATAGCTTTTCTTTTTTGGCCTTATCAAAGTCATCTGGACTTAACTTTGGCCTTACATATTGTTTTTTTTCAAAGGGTTGTTTCTTGCCCTTAAGAAATGGCATTTTCCTTTTAAATTTGTCTACAAATTTTGAGGTTTCTAATTCTTTAGTCTTAAGCTCCGTATCAGTGAGACTAGTGAGTGTACCTGGACGCGTACTATCTTCATTGATTAATGTAAATTTAATTGCCTCTTCAAGCATCTTAGGTGAACTCCTTTTCACTTCCTTTTTACAGGCCTTATCTAGTCCCCTAATGAATCCTCTTGTCTTTTGAAATTCATCTATTCCTTCCAATTTAAGGATTATCTCACGATATTCCTCCAAATATGTCAACAGGGGTCTTCCCTTTTGTTTGACATAATCCCAATCTTCCCAATTTCTTTCCATTTCATTTTCAGGAAGGAATTCTTTCAAAAAGACCGATTCAAATTGAGCCAAAGTTTCAAGTATTTTATTTGCCTCCTTCAAAGTTCGCCACCATTTATATGCCTTTGGCCCCAAAGTTAAACTAGCCTCCAGCGCTTGGAGATGTGGTGGGGTATTTTTAAGTTTGTGCAAATCTTCCCATTTTTGGAAAAAATTAAAGATAGTGTCTTTATTTCTATCTTTTTCCTCCCCGTGAAACTGAGGGGGTTTCATATCTTTTAAAACTGGATTATCCCTCAACTTGTGGTGGGGTTCTTTAGGATCTCGCATAGTCATATCCAAATCTTTTGATGAAGATGGAATATCCGAGGTTTCTAGCTTATTTTTATCTCTTTTTAATAATAAAATTAATTGAGCTTTTATTTCGGTGAGTGTTTGAGTTAAAAATTCCATTTGAATCCCCTGTGCCTACACATGAGCAATTAGATCATCAAATTGTTCTCGTGTGGCAAAAAATTCTTCCCATTGCTCTTCTTGTATCTCCGTTTCATGGGGATCTACCATAGGGTGGTCCCCAGAACTAGAACCCTCAATTACTCCCTCTCTCCCTTTCCCCTCCATTAATACACTGGAATTGGAAAGCAAATATAAGAAATTTGCGTACAAAGTGAAGTACTTCCCTAGTTATAATGATAGGGCAACTGTTGATGGCTTTTAGTAATAACCCCGAAGAGTGAGGAATAGTTTGTCTTTCCCAAACTAACCCGGTCACATTGAAAATAAAGCTTATTGGTAGAAACACCGAGTAAGGAGGGGACTAAACACACCCCTTCCCAACGGTCACGTGAACCAGCTGTACGCCTGCTATGTCAGATTCGTCAAACCGGCTTCATCCGACTAGCTTTAACTGCCATTCGATTGTTGCGTCAGCCGAAATACTGTCATTCGATTGTTGCGCCTCACGAAATCAATCGTGACAGGATACGAGTCAGTGTGACATATAACATGTGGGCACTGTCTTCTCAAAACTGGTACCCGTATGACGTGTGGGGCTCCGTCTTCTCACCTGACCCATGTGACGTGTGGGGGGGTACCGTCTTCTCCCTGACCCGTGTGACAGGCGCCGGAGAAGGCCTTCACGAGGACAATCGAAAGCTTTCATGAGAGACAAGCTAAAGCACGACCGGGCGGCTCTAACGACCGGGCGGCTCTAATACCAATGATACGTGGATACGTGAAACAATACTGACGAATAGTCAAATCACTCAAACGATCCTGAGATACAGTGGCACGAAACTCGTATCTCCTCCCAACCTCGCCTAGATAGTTGCTGGCACTTTTCTTCCTGTTTCCTCTGCCAGCCGTCCACTTCAGGTGAGTCCTACTATTCTCAAACTCTCTAACTCTCTAGGCTCCCCTAAACCCCGTTCAGGCGCCCAAGGCCCCCAAACGGTCATCCCTCGCGCCCGTTTCCCATAATTCACCTTATTAATGTAACATCAGGTTATTTACCACCCTATCCGAGGAGGAAGACTAGTTTTAGTGCGTTTTCCACGGAGGGGGTTCTTGTTGTCTCTTCTTAGAAGGGGCAGCAAGGACAACGCAAGAAAAATCAAACTCAAAACCAAAGACAAAACCAACGCCTAACTCAAAAATCAAACCAATCTAGTGAGACATAAGGAAACTCTCATTTATCCTTAGAACCTTGGTAGCAAAATGTTTCAAAGTAAAACTCGTATTGCCAACATCATCAAAAGGCTGGCCATTTTGATGGCGAGTATCGATCAAAGGTAAGAGGCACGCAACCAAAACAAAAGATTCCAATCCCAACTTTTAATTAGGTAATCCCAACAAGGGGAGGTAGGGTGGTGACAACCAAAATTGGGGATAGTGGCGAGTCCAAACCTACACTGCCATCGGTCAACCATCACAGCCAATATTGTTCTCAACTCCAAGGGGCATGTTTGACTAGTCTGTTAGACATGAGGCTCAAGATCTTCAACAAAAACCTAGCATAGATTATGAAAAGACCTTTACATCCACTACACGGCTAACATCGTTTAGTTTGTTGGTTGCACTTGCTACTCATCACGGTTGGCCAATTTATCAAATGGATGTCAAAAGTGTCTCATTGAATGATTATTTGGAAAAGGATGTCTATGTGAAGCAACATCCCGAATTTTTCTTTGTTGACTGTAAAGACAAGGTCTTTTGTTTGCATAAAGCTCTTTATGGGCTCAAGCAAGCACTGCATTCCTGGTTCCATTATAGGATGGACGAGTTCCTTAGGACTCATGGCTTTCATTCTACCCCTTATGACCCAAACTTATGTGTAAAAACCACTTCAAAGGGAGTCAGCTACATTCTTCTGTACGTAGATAATTTACTTTCATAGGCTTAGATTCGATCTCCATCATAAATATTAAGACCTAGCTTTGTTCCACATTCGAGATGGCTAACCTTGGTCAATTATCCTATTTTTAAGGGATGGAGATAGTTCAATCTAGGATAGCATTTTTGACTCACAACAGAAATACATTGTTCAGTTAGTTAAGCAATATTGTATATTTGATAAGATATGGCTTGCAGTCACACCTCTTAATCCCACTGCAAAACTTTCCAAGGATATTCTAGATCAGCCCTTTGATAAGCACATCTATAGACCTATCATAGAAAAATTTCTTTGGTTGATTTATAACAAACCAGACCTTGCATATTCTGTATTTTTACTTACTCAATATTTCAATGCACAAATGTTGTAACATTGGATTGCTTGCATACCTTTGTTGATATATGTTCGATGTACTTTTTCTTATGGTCTGTGACATATGGTCATGGTTTACTTTTACAGGGGTACACTAATTCCGACCAAGGTCGAGATCCCAACACCTAATATTCTCACAGAGACTACATCTTTTCTTTGGTCACAACTCCCATTTCTTGGTCAAAGCTATAAGCAAGAGACGGTGGCTACTTCCACAACCAAAACAGAGTATTTCATGGCACCACAGAGGCTATCTATTTAAGGGGATTACTAGCAGTTCTACACTTCTCATGTGCTTCACCAACTGTGCTCTCCTGTGAGAACCAGAGTACCATTGCACTAGCTAGTATTTGATATGACCGGACAGCCTATGGATGCCTTCCAAGGTATTTTGGGCAGGCTTCCCTTGCACTTCAACTCATCCTTTCTAAGTCATGTTGTCTTCAAACAATATATGAGCCAACTATTGGAAAGGTTTCTATGTGATTTTCCATTGGAAGGTTTGACCTTGTTTGATAGACAACTTTCTAATGTACAGATGGTAGCAAGACACTATGGGATTTACCATGCTTCACTTACAAGGCAGCATTTGCATGTTGCTGAGGAAATTCTGGGCCTGGTTCATCTCCTATTCCTTGATTCTCTGCATGACACTTTCTTGGCTTCATTATCAAAAAAGCTAGATGAACTTATACAAAATTTTCCACTATGACCTTATCAGCAAGCTAAGCTTCAGGATTTGACTAATGGCCTTTGGGATAGTTATTGTAAGTCTCCTAAAAAATTTTCAAGCTTTGCACACTTCCCCTACATGGGAGAATATGATGACAGAATGCAAAGGGTGACATGGTTACAAACCCCCAATCTATTGTATGTATGTGCCAGGACTGCTTTGTAAAACTCGGGGGTTCTCAACAAGTGTGCAACTCAATCATCAAACAACAAATGCAGCATGTTGGTGTGCACTACTATTTCACCAAAGACCAAGTTGAGCTAGGCACCATCTGCCTAGGGTTTGTGCCTACATTAGACAATTTTATAGATATATTGATCAAAGTTGTCAATCAGCTAGTTCTTCAGTACTCCTATCAAGGATTGGTATATGTGCACCATAGTACCCCGAAATGGCATTTCGACAACCCCGAAACGGAACAGCCGTTTTGGACCGAAATAGGGACAAAGAAACGCCATTTTGCACCTTGCCATAGACGAATAGACTGGTTATACAGAGAAAAGCGTATCCTTTTTTTTTTGTTCTGCCTTTGTCTTCTATGCAGTAGTCTCCTCCTCTCAAGCATACTACCTCTTGCAGCTCCCTTCTTCTTCTTCTTCTTCTTCTTCTTCTTCTTCTTCTTCTTCTGTCCTCCTTCTAAGTTCTTATCCTTCCAAGTTCCTTCTTTTTTGTCCATCCTTCTTCCTCTTTATTCTTCTTCCATCATCATCCTCCTCCTCCTTCTTCTAAGTTCTTGACTTCTTTCCAAATTCCCATTACCTAATCATGGTGCCCAATCCATTTTGAAGGCACATCACTCCAATTAAGGGATACAAGGGCTTTGATGGATTGAAGAAGTGGCAATGCAACTGTTGTGGATTGGAGAAATCAAGGACTGTAACCCACGTGAAAGACAACTTTGTGTGCATCCCCAACAAAGATATCGGGGGCCTTGTGCAAATGTGCCGGTGGAAGTAACAATAAGTCTCTATCTTTAGCAATGAAAACGCATGGGGATTGAGATACAAGAGGATAGATTCTCTCATCCAACACCACGTGGGGGTAATGAAGCACAAGTGGGGCAAGGAGAGACTAGTGGACCTAGTGGGGCAAGGAGAGGCCAGTGGACCTAGTGGCGCTAGCCAAATTGAAGGTGCCACTAGCCCATCAAAAAGAAGTGCATCCATATTTGTATCAGGTCAAAGTGCAAAAAGGACTCTGTTGCCATCTTCTAGTAGGGGCGGGCGAAGGGGCTCCTCGCATGGTATAAGTCTCCATGCAAGACTTCAGAGGCATGCTATTGTGGAGGCAACTAGGGAGCTCACATGCTTATGTATTCAATGTGTCATCCCTTTCAATATGACCACTACACATCAAAGGAAGAAGACAATTGAGACAATGAGCCATATAGAATGTGAGTGGGAATGCCCCTCTGCAGGTGCATTAAGCACATGGGAGCTTTGAAAGGAAATAACATTTATAGAGGTTCAATTGGAGCCCTTAAAGAAAACATGGGTGAAATACGGATGCAGAATTTTTATATGATGGATAGTCAGATATGCGCCAAAGGAATGTATACAATGTTTTGGTGCCTTCATGCAAAGGCACCATGTTCATTAAGGCCATCGATGTCTTTACCTCAAGTATTGCCATCATAGAATCTTTCATTTAGGAGCACATGCGACAGGTCATCATGGACATAGGAGCCCAAAATGTTATGCAAGTGGTGATAGATAACCGAAGCAATTGTGTGTCCATGGTACATATACTTAAGGAGGAGTTTATTGGCATAACATAGACTCTATGTGCATCCCCTATTGCCTTGACTTGCTCATTGAAGATGTTGGGCAAATTTCTTGGGTAGATGACGTCTTCAAGACGGCAACAAGCATGGTAAGATTTATGAAGAAGAGGCCATCTGTCACACAAGCATGTTTCGAGCTAATAGCATACTGGAGCTATTAAAGCCCTTTGCCACTAGATTTGCTTATATGTTTATTGCACTAGAGAGATTGATACGGGTCCATCCAAATTTGATACGGACCATTACATGCCAAGAGTGGCTCGTATGGAGTAAAAAAAAGTCTCTAAAAGCTCTTGCTTTTATGCATAACATTTTGAATGAGAGTTGGTGGGTTAAGACAGAGACGTTAGTAAAAAGTCTCACTTCTATTTACATTATATTACACATCACTAACATAAAGGGAAGTACTTTGGACCTTTCATATGAGTATATGATAAAATTAGCGAAACCTTGCTTTGCCACAACTTTTTTCCTCAAGACAAGTAAGTTATTATTTAACTTTTACATATGTAGTATGGATAATTGTTTAGTATTAACGACTCATTGATAATTATTCCAACTTCTAATTTATTTTATCTATAATCCATCATCCATCACTCTTAAGGGTTAATGAGGTTCGTACAATATGGAATGCACAATGGGATCGGTTCCCTAAACCAACCCATGTTGTCGCACATATATTGTATCCCCTTTGACACAATGCGAAACAATACACTAGCGAGAAGTTGGAGAAAGGCTTCATGGAGTATATGAGACAACTCACTAAGAATAATCTAGATATGATGAGAAGAGTAGAGGATGATTTACTAGCATTCCACAATCATTCTCTTCATTTTGGCCAACCCACAACTAGACTTCAAGAGATACAACTTTAGTCTCTCTCTTGGTGGGAGAGAGACGGCAATTATGCTCCTACTTTGGTATCTGTGTCATGACTTTTATATTTTGAATCTTGATAATCTAATACGCTATGCAACCTAGATTCTATAATCTATTGCCTACTTAAATGTTAAATTTACAGCTTGTCTATTAGCAATTATCTAACCTCAATCTCTTAAAGTTGAATAGAAACGCATTGCCATTCGTATACTCTCACAAGATTGTAGTTCAAGGCATGTCAAGAGAAACTGAAGTACACGGGCCATTTTCCACACAAAAAAAAAAAAACAAGCTCACAACAGCTTAATTTGAGCATTTAGTGTTTTTCCATTGCAATCTTTAACTTTTTGAGAAAATCGCTTTGTCTCCTAAGCCTTCACATGTAATGAATTGTATTATATATATCTTAACTTTTTAACCTTGTCACTACTTGAAAGTTAGATTATAAATTGTAATATGTATGAGCATTGAACATGTTGAAACTTTCCTCATATCTTTGTCTCGTTCACCTTTACAGGTGGTTAGCTTAGCATTGCAATTGTCAGTTATTCATTGATGTTGATAAATATTACTTAGTAGTTATTAATACTCAGTGCTCACTGAACTTTGGACAGATTATTCACATGACACAGTTATATATATCATTGTATCATGATTATATTTATTATACATCTTACTTCCACCTTTCTTAATGTCAATCTTCAAATGAGTCATAAGTTATAAATTATAATTCATTTTGTTATTTAAAGTTTTAAAAAACTAAGTCTTAACTATGTTAAATTGTCTTAACCATTGAGTCTTCACTTGTGACAGGTGTAATGAATCATATGACATTAAGGCAAAGTTTTGTATGAAATTTGGAGTGTCAAAAAAATTCGCACATTACACACTGTTGGCAAACTTTTTTATTCACTAGTAGAAAGGAGTCATCTTCAAGGTTCACAGTACTCAGATCAAACGTAAGAGGATCAGTAGTCTCCAGCACCTATCATGGTAGAACCAAATTTTAGCAAGAGGATCAGCAGTCCCCAGCACCTATTGTAGCAGAACCAAATTTTAGGATATTATTACTTTTCCCAAACATAGGGTGATTAAACTAAATGCTCTAACATAGTTCTTTCTACTTGATATGCAAAATATGTGGCTGCCTGCACACACTTAACCTCTGATCTTGAACTTGCAAAAATCGACAAATTGCACAATAACAGGTATAAAGAGAAATAAAGACTGCCTTCTATGGGCAAGAATGAGCTGATCCAACAGTATTGCACTCAGCATGTTCCATTTTACCCCCTCCGACCAGTGACTGCTGGTCCTAGCTAGCTGCCAACCTGCATACCAGTCCATCACACAAGCATGATCATAGAGGTCAACCTCGTGTCCTTGTTTTGGTGTCTGCAAGGTCTACACCGGTCACATTCCCATCCCCGAATATCGAGGTGTCTACAATGAGCCATAAACATTATGAACTACAACCTTCCAGCAGCTATACACAAGCAAAGATGAGCAGACTCAAAGTGTGGGAGGTCTTACTGTTCTTTTAAAGAAGAGAAATCCTATTGTATAAAACAATGCTACCACCCCGGCTCTCTATTCAGGGGAAGATGTCAGTTTCCAGTACAAGACTAGCACGACAGCCAGTCATGCAGTATGTAATGCCACACAAGAACATCACTACTCATGACAATAATAAAGCAGCACAGCATTCTGACCCTTTTGGGTGGTCAACATGTGTGGCAAACAATAATCAATCGACTACCACTGGTAGAATCTCTAGTGAACAAGGAATTTTGCAGCATAACATCTGGCGAACAATGATTTTCACAGTTATACAAGCAACAATGAGTGGCCTAGACATTGTTATGCAGTCATAATAGATGCTAGTAATGTCACCAGCAGCATCACATAGTGGCATTGAATCGCAGATATTGGCAATGTAATTATCTTTTTTTTTTCCCTATTCGCTTGAAAGCCATTTTGATAAAACTGAAAACCAAGATAACAGAGCTTGACCTAAAGATGACTTACCAAAGAGTTCCAAACATAGCTTTTGTTTGCATATGGAGCAAAGTTGGCGAGTGGAAACTTGTCATCATCAGACAAACCTATAAATTCATTTATTAGGCTCAAGACACCAAGATATCAAACAAAAAGTGAGAAAGCCCCATGTAAAAGAATAGTACATGACCAAATGACTATCGTAAAGAATCCGCTTTACCCCATGTATCTTGCGCATTAATGGCAACATCAGCTGTGAGTTCAACCAGCAAACCTGCAACTTTTTTGGAGAAAGAGGAATTACTGTATGTCCTGTCAGTAACCAAGACATATGAGTTCCAGTTGGAAGTTACACAATCAATTTGCTCAACCATTCATGCAATAGAACTCGAGCATGCATGCCTGTGCAAGAAAGTACTAAGCTCCGAGTAAGGTAACAGGACAGCAGCTTTTTGATCCAGATCATCGTTAGCAGTGGAGAACTTCACTACTGGAGCAACAACCTTAGCACGATCTGGATCTGTCATTTAGAAGCCAAGAATAATTCACAATATACCTTATTTTCCTAAAAAGAAAACAGCAACCTCAGAATTTCAAGTCAAAACCTTTTCACTAATTTGTAAACCAAAAAACAATAATTATTAAAAAGAGACAACATGATTAAGAACTTACTGCCACATCCAATCTCTCCTGAAAGAGTAAGCAGTCGTACACAAGCAGTGCCATCCACTGCTTTATACATTGCCGCCTCTAGTTCAGGTACTGACTTCAAAGTCGAAATAGCTGAAACAAATCAAGAAAATTTTACATTTACTTTATATAAGAGCAGTGTGTAAGTGCTAACTACTACAAGCCTTATGGTTCCTGATTCTACAAAACTAAAGTTCATCTTCAAGCCAGATGTGGATAGGATTCCATGCATCTCAAGTCATCCTTTCTTGACAACTTTGAAAGAACATACTGTCATATTCGTATGTAAATTATGGTACTTCTAGAATTATTGGTAAGATGGTGACATTAATAAGAATAGAAAAGCAAGCTCGTTGAATCTTCTTTTCATTCTTTGCAGTGCCCAAAGTGTATCATCTATATGTTGTTTGAAGTGTCATGGCAACAGAAAAAGTTGGAAAACTATAAGTGACTGCCATATGCAGAAGTAAAAAGGATGTCACTGGAATCCAGCCTGTCTAGTTAAAACATAAAACTGGGCACTACTCAAAGAACTACACACAACAGTGTCTTCTACACGTGAATAGGATCTAGGGGAACCACTCCATAACCATGGTTGAACACCGAGAGCCATGCTTACCAATATGGTTAAATAGGCTAAGCGCTTAATGTAAAGAAATGTTAGGGGAAAACACAAAAGTACCCACAAGATACGAGAAATGCAATAAGCACAAACTCTAGAACACTCGAAACCTCCATGTCTCAAGGACTGGGAGCAGAGGTGAGCTGAGTGAAATCAGCCTTCCTTCTTGGAGACCGTGGTAAACAACCTGATTAACCAGTTATTACAGCAAGCAATAAATTCAATAAAAAGAAATGAATACTCTATCAATCAATAGTGGACAGCCTACACCTGATTAGCCCCAAAATTGGTGCCCCTTGCAGTATTTCTTTATATTGTATTCCTCAAAAATTGTAGTACACTAAGATTGATCTCCAACCCCAAAGAAGAGTCAGATCTTGCCTCGGATGTAAGAGGGATCGATCTCCAAGAATCCCCTCTTCCCCAACCAATTGGTCAATCTCTCTACAAGTTTAGGAATGAAGGGCTGTCACAAATGCCCAGCAGCATTAATCCCCAAATTGCCCCTTAAGAAGAGTCAGATCTTGCCTCGGATGTAAGAGGGATCGATCTCCAAGAATCCCCTCTTCCCCAACCAATTGGTCAATCTCTCTACAAGTTTAGGAATGAAGGGCTGTCACAAATGCCCAGCAGCATTAATCCCCAAATTGCCCCTTGCTTTCATGCATGTTCAGGCACAAATGTCTTGAACACTTGCAAGCATGTCTTCTCAATTTAGATGGGCATCCCTTGTAGTTCTGCTGCAATCTCTTCAATTTACAGTAATCTCCTCAGTTACAAGGCTGAAATTTAAAGGCACATAAAACCAACCTATACATCTGATCTTTAGGACAATGAGCATAAATTTACAGCACACACACTATTCAACTCAACAAAGAAAATAAATGGGTAGAGCACTCTTGCATAGTAGATGACACCAGCTTGGCCCCCAAGATAAGCACTCCTTACAGTATTTATTTAGTATTGAAGATGAGCCTTTACACAAACCACTTGTGACCCACCCGCGTAATCAACACAACTATCACAAGCCAGCACTCCTTTTGCTAATGATGCCTCACATGCCTAGCTCGTCAATGGACCAGATTTGCTCCAATGACCATGTCCTCAGTTGCTCTCCCAGCCTTGACCAACGCGCTTTGAATCTATCTCAACTACATACTCAAACCAGTGTGTCTTCAAACATATAGAGCTGCAATCACTCCAATGTTGACCAACGTGACATTGAGAAGTGCATCCATGGTCTCTCATTGTTGCCACACTGTAATCAATGAGGAATTCACATAAATCTCAGTCTCAAACCGATCTGTTTCATCAAATGAGGTCTATCTTGATTGTCCAAAAATCTCAGAGCTTTGTGCTGACCAATACACCTTCAATTCACCATCAAATTTAAGTAATTTACATTTGTAAACCTGCATCCATAAACCTTAATCTTAAACCAATGTGTCTCAAGAATACACAGCTGCAATCACTTCAACGTTGACCAACATGACATTAAGAAGTGCATCCATGGTCTCTCGTTGCTGCCACACTACAATTGACAAGGAATTCACATGAATCTCAGTCTCAAACCAATTTGGTTCGTCAAATGAAACCTAAATCCTGATTGTCCAACAATCTTAGAGCTTTGCCCTAACCAATGCACCTTCAATTCACTATCAAATTCAAGTAATTCAAACCTGTAAAGCTGCTGTCCATAAACCCTTGATCTCTAGCATGCGTTTGCCTTGAGATTGGATACTCAACTTAATGCTTTCAATGGCTAGAAAATCAAGCCTACATGTCTAAATACATTTTCCCTAATGTCTGCCCTGAATCTTCAATGATTTGGCAACCCAAAACGAGGGGCGAATTGGGGGGTTTTGGTTGGAATTCTTCAGCAAACAATTCCACACCCAAAATAACTAATTTATACAAACCCTAGCCACTCATCTTCTGTAAACAGCAAGCCCTAATTTTGGTATGTTGTAAAATAAAGCTTTCTCAACCCGAGAGAGAAAAAGGATGAGAAAGAAATTGATTCCCGATTGTCAAGCACCTTGGGATTATTGCAAGACACTTCTCTCTTCCTATTCATTCACAATGAACAGCAAGCATGCAACTCCTTTTGCAGCTACAATTCTCCAAACTTGCACTGCTCCCAAAAATGAGAGAGAAAGAGAGACAGAGAGCCCTGAATAGCCAAGATCAAATTTCCAAATGAATAACCAGCTGCTTCTTAAACAAATTACGTTTTTAAATAAGAGCTAATTAATTACTTAATCATTAATCATAAGTTGAGCTGCTCATTGGACTAAACTTAAGCTCAAGGCCTACTTAACAACTTAAGTGTCCTAGGTGAGCTACTTTTACTGGGTGAAACTTTCAATGTACTCAATTCTAAGGTACACACTTTCAATCTAATGAAAGTTTCACATTGCACTTCATTTCTTTTGCCATGTCCTTGCATCACATAGCCTAATACACTTGTCCGATGTCAAATGCTTCACTGCAAATGCGATGGTCACCATTCCA